>NC_056509.1:29768401-29792841 GCF_014905685.2 Nematolebias whitei
ATATCCAAATATATATTAATCTGGTTGACTGGAATGTGCAGGTGATATGTGGTGACTGTTTATCCAATCATCCACTAAGAGAGTTTTTGAATCTGAGATTAACTTTTCAAATAAAGCTTTGCATGACATTATTAGGCATGCAGTTTTTGAAAATGATGCATAAAATAAAGGCCTAGCACTTCTTCATGGAATGCATATCGCCCGCTGTTTGCAAGTCTTAAACTTAGATCAACTTATGAAAAGTTGTAATTGTTTTTCTTGAAAATAACATTGAGTTCAATCTCAAACTCGTCATTGGAAATGACTCTGAGCTATTGCTACATTTAAGTCTAGCTCAATATCTACTAAATTAATAAGTTATAGTCATTTTTGTTTTTGTTAATTAAGCAGTTGTACTTGAATGTTTATGAAGCATTCACTCTATTGTGATCCATTTTTCTTCCGTACATATTCCGGCATCTTTCTCATTCCACAATTGTGCTTTTTCAACAAACCATATATGAAAACGTTCAGCTCATTGAGGAGAAGAGTGCTGTGACTTTTGGTATTGGTTCAACTTCAGCTTTTTGAAATATTTAGTCTTTTCTACCACTTTTATTTTCTCGTAGAAAATGAATTGAGCTCATTTTACATCCTTCAAAATCTGTTTACTGTGAGAGTACCATCTGCTGCAACCTCCCCCTCCAAGATGGCCGCCAATCAGCACCACCTGACGGTCTTCTACCTGATGAGGTCCTGCTCTACATAAAGCTACAGTCAGATGTTACTCGTCGCCAGAGCCTTAGCCATTGATGGTACACTTTGTCTCTGGCCTGTTTGTATCTAGTGCTAAGAAACTCAAAACCTCTTGTGATTTCAGCTTACCTACCTCCTCAGATCCTGTCGTGCCTTGGTTCTCCTTCGGTCCCTCTCCTCGTTCCTCGTGCTTTGCATTCCAGCCACACGCCTGTTAGTCTTCTTCTCTGGAGCCCGTTTGGATCACGCTCGGCCATCCTTCAACCTGTAAGATAAAACTATTGGATCAAAATGTGATCTGATCAAATCTGGAAGATCGCCGGTTCAAGCCCTGGCACCGACAACATCAAAAATGTGGGTAGGGTAGGTGAAGCACCCACACCTGCCCCCATCCTCATTCGCCCCACTCTGGGCCCCTGAGCAAGTCCCTTAACCCCCTCCATCTGCTCCCTAACAGGTCTCTCTTGAAAATGAGTTCTCGTGGCTCAATGAGACTACCTGGATAAATAAAGGGTAAATAGATAAATAAAAATCTTCACCTCCATATTCTCCAGCCAGAGCCACCTGACCTTCTCCTCCTTCCTCCTCAGGGCTCCAGTTGATCTACTGTCCATTTATCTACACTGTATATAAATAAACACTGTTATTTTGTATTCCTGAGTCTCGTGTCGTAACATTTACAACATTTTACTGCTCCTTTCACATTTTGTTCTGGTTCAGCTTCTTTCAGCATCCTTGTGCAAATTTAAACTTGTTTTAGCTACTTTCAGCTGTTTTGTGATCCTTTTAGAATCTTTCTACTAACTACAAATTTTTTGTTCTAACTTTTGGCTAATTTCAGCTCATTATACTCCTTTCAGCTTACTTATGCAAGTTTCAACTTTTCTGCTACATCAGCTATTATTTAGGTGTGTTTATGCAAATTTTAGCTTTTTTGACTAATTCCATTTTTTTGCACTCATTTAAACTTTTTTCAGACTAATTTAGCAAAAAAAAAAAAAAAAAAAGTGCTCTCTCCACTTCCTCCTTGTAATTTAAGCTTCTTTCTAATTTTTTTAGCTACTTTTCGACAATTTTTTGTTGTTGCTAATTTAAGCTTTATTCAGATATTTTCCACTTTTTTGTGCTCATTTCTGCTTCTTTCAGCCTACTTGGATGAACATGTTTTCTTTCTTCTAATTTAAGCTTGTTCTTCCTGTTCAGCTACCTTATTGGAATTTTTAGCTGTTTTCAGATTTAATTTTTTTGTGGTAATTTCTGTTACTTTCATCCTAATTAACTTATGCTATTTTCAGCTTGTTATGCTCCTTTCAGCTTTTTTTCCTGCTAGTTTCAGCTTTTCTACTATTTCAGCTATACTATTTAGCTGTTTTTATGCTCATTTTAGCTCCTTTTTTTCCAACTAATTCCACGTGGTTTTTAGCTCATTTTATCTTTCACCTTCCTTCCGGTAAGCTTCTTTCTGCTTTTTTTTTGCTACTTCAACTTTTTTTTTTTTTTTGGTGCTAAATTCAGCCTTTTGTAGCTCATTTCCTAATTTTTGTGCTAATTTCTGCTTACTTAAACCTAATTCAGCAAATATGTCATTTCTGCTTTCTTCTGCTATTAGGCTTCTTCCATTTCATCTACATTTAAGCTTTTTTTTTTAAGCTAAATTTCAGCTGTTTTTCATTAAGCTGTTCTGCATTAAGCATTCACACTGTATTTTTGCAGGAAATGCAATTTCTCTTTTTTTTTTTTCTCTAAGTTAAATTAAAATCCATCCGGTGGGTCATGAGATTATCTCTGTTCACTTATTTAAATCCTTGAACTGACACAAAGTGTTGACCTTGTTGTTACTGGGGTGGTGTTAAATTTATTAGAGTTTTAGCAGCAGTAAATCATGAGGGGGAGGGCTGGAACTAGTTGGTCCATCTTATCTAAACTCAACATTAATTGGAGTATTCCCATAAAAGTGACACACAGATTAACAATCCAAGAGGACAATCAAGAGTGATTATTTTCTCATATTTGACAATTTGGTCTGGACAACCAATATGTAGATAATTGATTAAAACTTGCTCCCACGTTGATGCTTCTATGGTTTGAAGATGCGTTCCTCTGGTGTTATCACTGTGTCACTTTTTTATTTTAGCGTAAAATTTATCAACAGCAACATATTGTAACTTTGACATCTATTAAACTAATCTAAATCCAAACACAATCGACGGCATCGAGTGCTGCAGTTGTGTTTTGTCTTTATTCCAAATCCAAGGACACCACTGGATGACCTCATTCAGTCTAAGTACTAAAACTAACTACTGGCAGCGTTTAACTGAATGAAACTCACTCACACTGCGTCCAAACGAGGAGGCTAAAAACTTTTATGCGGGGCGGTTTTCAGACAGACAACTCCGACTCAACAGGAAAGAGTGGAGACAGATGAGGGAAACTAAAACCAGGGAGGTTACATCTGCAGTCCCCTAAAACCAGTAGCCATCCCAGTCTTGTTTTTCTGACATGCACATAAACAGATCTCTGTAAACTCCAGCTTGACCTGCGGGGTTTTTCCCACCGGCTTAAAAATACACGGAAATAGAGAAAAAAAATTATGAGAATATGTCCAGAATATAGATCTGATTTTTATTTTATTTTTTTTGTGATGTGGCAAAGTTTCTGATAATAACTAAAAGGCAGCTGTAGCTTTGCCAATTTCTTGATCTATGACTAAAATAAACTATATTTACAGAACAAATATTGTTTCAGGTAAGTGGGACCTTTAACTGCTACTTTTTGTCAAATAGGGAAACCAAAGTTGACTAGACAGTTCAAGTTATTTTTATTGCCCCCCCATCTTGGTGCCTGTGTGTTGGGGTTCACCCCGGTGAATGAGAGGGTGGCCTCCCTCCGCCTACGTGTGGGGGGACGGGTTCTGACTGTTGTTTGTGCTTATGCACCAAACGGCAGTTCAGATTATCCACCCTTCTTGGAGTCCTTGAAGGGGGTACTGGAAAGTGCACCTCCTGGGGACTCCCTTGTTCTGCTGGGGGACTTCAATTCTCACGTGGGCAATGACCTGGAGTGGTGTGGTTGGGAGGAACGGCCCCCCTGATCTGAACCCGAGTGATGTTCTGTTGTTAGACTTCTGTGCTCGTCATGGATTGTCAATAACGAACACCATGTTCAAGCATAAGGGTGTCCATATGTGCTCTTGGCACCAGGTTGTCGGTGCCTGTCGTGGCGGCAACCCGCCGGATATTTATTTTTTACTCTTTAAATAAAGTTTTTTTTCACTGCAGCCTCAAAGGAGTTTTGTATCCAAAAAGATTTTGGATAAATAAGTTTTATGTCAAAGACATTTGTGTTGAAAAAGTTTTTGATCAAGTTTTGTGTTGAAATAGTTTTGAATCAGGTTTTGTGTTCATGGAAGGATTGCAGCTATACCAGATAAAAGAACTGAAGCGAACAGACTCCAAGACTCGACAAAGGTTTACAGTGTTCATTTACAAGGTGAGGGGTGTCAATCAAATTTACCAAGGAAGGACCTGGAACCGGTAGGGATAGTAGTCAGTCATGGGGAAGGGTGACCCAATGGTTCCAGAGTGAAGAAGGAAGACGTCTGAATAATGCTTCCAGGCAAGTGGTAGGAAGGCATGGAGACAGCTGAGGAGCCACAGGAGAGCTCGAGGTCCACAGAGGAGAATCCAGGAAACAAAAGGGTGACGGAGATAATGCTGAAATTTAGTTTGATCACAAGTAAAGGGCCAGGAACACTATACTGGCAGGTAATGCTCCAGCGCTGACTGGATGTCCTCTGCAGTTGTTCATCAAGGTGATGGTCCTCAGGTGCAGCTGATTGGTGCTCTGATGTGGCTGCAGGGAGCTGACAGAGCAGAACTCCCACATTTCAAATGGTTTTGTATCAAATTAGATTGGTAGTCAAATAATTGTGTATCAAATAAGTTTTCATGGCAAATGATTTTTGTGTAGAATGAGTTTTGGGTCAAGCCCTTTGCCTGTGTTGGCCTGATTGTCGATGTGAAGAGTGCAACCTGTGAATCCCAGGTCTGCAGGATTCACTGCAGACAGCTCAAGACGCCCTCCTGCTCCAATATTGTGCAGGAGGCAACACAGATAATAGTTTATAAACAGAGCTGGGGGAGTAGGGGGAGATCCTGGACAGCCAGTGAACCTAAACACAGCCCAGCATAAACACAACTGATCCAGTGTGAGTGTCCTTACTCTTCCTCTCAATCTTGCATGTGAACTTCCTGCTTCACATTACCACTCTCTGCCTTCTGAGAATGATCAAACAAGGGAAGATGTTGAGTTACAGATATTTAATCAGTTTCCACGGTGAAAAGAAAGAGTGTGCTTTTACTGGGAAGTACTTGACAGATGCAGTTGCTGGCAGGTTCTCATAAAACTTTCCAGTCAGGACTTTGTCAAGTGGTCATGTGACATTAGCCCAACGCCTCTTGGACACGCACAACACAAATACATACCAGATTGAAAATAATTTAGGTACAGCTAATTGCTAAAATTATCATTTTTGTCAATTGGACAAACCAAAACTTACTGGAAAAACACTTTGGCAAAGCTGCAGCTGTTTTTTGGTCGTTATTAGCCCAGAGAAACAAAGGAAACTATGGCAACAGTGCCAAACACAAAGGCAGATTAAAAATCTATCATTCCTTAAAGGAAGCCTGACATGATCTGCTGTTTAATGTTTGAACCCATGTGCAGGAAGGCAGGAGGACTCAGGAGTAAAAATTAATAATTATTTATTTTTACAAAACAGAAACACAAGAGCTGACGGGGCAGCAAAATTGACTTTTAACCAGAAGACAGGCGGAGCAGATACAGATCATGACACCGTGAACGGATAATGCCCAGATACCAGGGGAGTGAAAACACACATATTAAATACTAGACACTAATGAGTCAGAGTGAAGAACACCTGGGGTGATAGGGATTTCGATCAGCTGTGCACACGAGCAGAACATGAGGAGGTGCAGACAGACAGGACATGCAGACAGTCGTCCCAATGCCATATTGTTTGTACGCCAGAGTTTTAAACTAAGATAATCTTGCATTGATAGCTGCTGGTGGTACGGTTTTGATCAATCACTGAATTTAAAGGGATAGTAACATCATGTGCAGTCATATAGTTATGACTAGTTAGTACTGTATCAGCCATGACGTCAGTCACAGAGCAAAGAAAAAGAGGGAAAATTCTTCCTTCAGACTAGGCTAATGGATAAATGTAACCGTCCACCTATTAGTGTGTCTAGTCAGGACAAAGGTTTACTCAAGTCCCAGTGGACTGATTCAACAGCTTCAGCACTACTGGGACATGCATAATCTATACCAGTGGTTCTCAACCTTGGTCCTCAAGGAACACCATCCAGCATGTTTTAGTTGTTTCCCTGCTCCAACACACCTGATTCAGTGATTTAATTACTTCATCAAGTTTTGTGGAAGCCTGTTAATCACCCATTCATTGAAATCAGGTGTGTCAAAGTGGGTAAACAGCTAAAACATGCAGGATGGAGTTCCTCAAGGACCAGGGTTGGGAACCACTGAGATTTGGCTGCATGTTGGAGTAGCTCTGTTACATTCATTCTGGGATATTGCTTTTGAAAACTTTATTTCTTCTTTTTTCTGGATGTAAATAGCTTTTTATTTTGGAAAATTACTTACTCTGGTATTGGATGCCGTGCAGCTGGAAGTGTTTTTACTGAAAACCTTTTACTTTTGGACATTTGTTATGATGCGTAACCATGACAACAAGGTTGTTTTTACAACCGGGAGCAACGGATTAACGTCTCAAAGCTCAACTATTACCTCAACTACTGCCCCAAATCCAAAATAAGTTGTAAAGGAGGCGCCATGGATGCATCTTCGTCTATCTGGCGGAGGTGTGGCTGACTGCTGAGATCCTGGAGCTGGCAGGAAATGCAGCTCATGACAAGAAGACCTGGATCATCCCCCAACATCTGCAGCTGACTGTCTGCAATGATGAGGAGCTCGGCAAGCTAATGAGAGGAGTGGCCATCGCTCAGGAAGGAGTTCTGCCTAACATACAGGTCGTCCTTCTGCCCAGGAAGACAGAGAGGCCCGCTAAGTTCGTGCGGACGGATCGACATCTGCAGACAGTTTCTTCAGATCCACTGTGAGACGGACTCCTTCCTGCCCATAGCCATCAGCGTCTATAACTACCCTTAATGAAACCAGGATGATAAGCTACAACAATATGTAGTTTCCCTTTGGGATTAATAAAGTATTTTGAATTTAATTGAATTGAATTCACGTAAAGAGACAGATGTTTTTTGGTTAAAAAAACAGTGAGAAACTAAACAAACTGTTAAAAAAATAATAGGTTTGTTGTTAGCTAACGTAGCATTCTTTCACAACCGGTATGTCTGATATGTTGAGAAAAAGTTGTTTTTGTAGGCCTGAAACCTAAAAAATACGGGCACTTGGTAGGGGTTGAATGACTACATAATTTTTAAACTCGACATTAACATAATAAAACTTGAGTAGAACTCGAGTAGTTGATGACATCATAGGATCTCAAGATGAAAATAAATAAATAAAAAATAAAAGCGCAAAATACGTCATTTATTATTTACAAAAAAAAAGACCAACAAAACATTGGGAGAGTATATTATGCTCCTACCATTTATCATACTGCAAATAAGTCACAGGAAAACCAAAACTATTGGTTATTATTATTAAGCAGCAAACGTGAAAGAAATAACATGCATCACGTCAAAAACGAAACTGAAAACAGTGGGGCGGTCGACCACCCCGCACCACTGCCCGCAGTGGTGCGCATTAGGTTTAGTTTTAGAGATTAATATGTTTATAGTTTTTTTTATAGGTTTAGAGATGAATATTTTTGCTTTTTGTTTGTGAAATAAGGTCAGAGGAAGCTGGTTCTGGTTCGGTCATTGGACCCGGTGTTACATCATATTCTGTGACCTGCAACAGTTTATGCAACACCGCCCCCTACGGTCATAATATACGGTGGTCACAGAAAATGGTATAACACCGGTTCGCAATGAGCTCCAAACAGTCAGGAAGTTGATTCATTTTTTGTTTCCTTACGGTAGTTGAACCAGAAGATTCATCTTTAGTGAAATATTTCCATACTATTGATGTATTTCTACCTGTTTGCCAAGACTGGGCCTGCTCCGCTCAGTCCATCTGCTGGGAGGAATCCATTTGGTAGCTAATAGTAGTACTACTAGTAGCCCAGTGCGGATCACGTGAGACAATAACATCACTGTGAATACTCGACGTGACATTTAAAAACTCGATAGATGTCTTAGGAATTGACCTGTCTATTACTCAAGTAGTCTGTTTAAGCCCTAGCCCTTAGTGTAAGAGTACCACTGTCTGCAGCTCCTCATCCAAGATGGTAAATGGTAAATGTTAAATGACTGTACTTATATAGTGCCTTTCTATCTAATCAAGATACTCAAAGCGCTTTACACTACAATCTGTGTCCTCATTTACCCATTCATACAGAACTCTACTAGATGTCTACTAAGCTAATTGAACAAATCATTCTAAAGAGACTAATCAGAGCTTTATCACATTCATACACCGATGGGACACACATCGGAGGCGATGAGGGGTTCAGTGTCTTGCCCATGGACACTTCGGCATGTGACTGCTGGTGGGTTCGAACCCCCAACTCTTGCATTGGAGGATGACTGCTCTAACCACTCAGCCACAGCCGCCCCAAGATGGTCGCTGATTGACAACAGGTGTCAGCCATCAACCTGATGAGGACCATCTACTACATAAGGCTGCAGTCCAGTGGTACTCTTCGCTGGAGCATTGACCATCAATGGCATTTGTGCCTCCGGCCTGTACAAAGTACATTTACTATTAATAAATCTACTTAACCAGCTTTTCTTGTCTTCAGTGATCCTGTCTCCTTGGTCCTGGTTCCCTCGGTCCTGTCCTGGTTCTCCTCGTGCCTCGTCCTGGTTCTCCTCATGCCTTGTCTGCCACCAGTTGCTAGCCTCCCCTGTCCTGCCAGACTCTTGGTCTTCTCACCCTCTGGAGCTCTCCCCTGGATTTGGAGTTGGACCCAAATACATCTTCAAACCTGTAAGAGAGAAACATCATCATAATCAATATTACCTGTTCCATCCTGCCGACCTCCGCTGACCATCTCCTTCCTCTCCCCAGGAGCTCCAGAGAAACAACTGTTAAATTGTCCACTGTAAATAATAAACACTGTCACTTTTGTGCCTCGTTCCGTGTCTCATACAACTCTGGGTTCCCCAAGTCATAACACTTGGCCTCACCAGGATGAAGATTGTTGCCCTTTTCTTCATACTCCATCAGCAATCCACTTTGTTCTTGGCTCTAGTCAAACTAGATTAGCTCACTAATCTAGTGGAAATTACAGTGAACGCTATTCCGCCAGATCCAAGTTGTTCAAAGAGCTATTTACAACTTGTAAGATGTTAGTTGTTTATGAGCCTTTGGTGTGAATATTCTACACCAAGTCACAATTTCCTTGAGAAATATTCTTGTCTCCTTGTCCCTGAGGTGGTCTGTGTAACATAAACTTCCTCATCTGTCAAGTTCTACACAGTTTGTGTACAACGGCTGCCAGTGTGCTGCACAAAATTTATTACAGCCTGCATTAGTAAACCAAACTTGGTTGTGGTTTTTGGCTACACAAAATTCTCCTTTCATTGATTCATACACTAAAACTTTCAGCGACTGTTGTTTTTCTCCTCAAATAAAAGTACCCACTTTTCTTATGTAATTAGCCGGACTGTGTAAAAGCACTGTTTGATTTCGGCAGGAGCAGCACAGCTCGCCGGACGAATAACGGGTGACAGTTGGGAGCTCTAACGTGCGTCGGACCATGCATGCGACAGCAAAGTAACACAACTTTCTCCCTGCTGAAGTCATTGTGTTCATGTTTGTTTATACTGTAGCATGGACTTAGATACATCTGCACATTCCTGTCCCATATCAACCGGACTGCACCGGCAAACCTGCGCGTGACGCCGCTGTACAGCAACACGAAAAGACGTAACTGGAGGCTAAATGATTGACTTTTGAAGTTGTGTTTGTTATTAAAATAATAGATGTGCTTACTGTACAAACACACGTTATTTGTTTTTTAGTTTGCGCATGACGTGAACAAGTCATGACTTTCTCCCACTCCTTGAAAAGCAACATCAGAGCTGCTGCGGAAGGCATTTGGGAACAGCTTTCAGTTTTTAGGATTTTGTTGAGATTTGATTTTGCTGGAATCACTTTATGATTGCCCACCAATTTCAAATTAATGTACTTGCTGTGTGCTTGTCTGTCTGTTAGTAAAATATCTCTTGAACTACTCATCAAATTCTAATAAAACTCTCACAAAGTAATTATTTGGTGTGCATCTATAACTGATTAACCTTCAGAGTAAACCCGATTCAAGATGGCTGCTGTGGCTTATCAACATTAGCAAACAGAAAAATGGTGGTAACTCTGTCAATTTTACAGATATTAAGCTAAAATCTCGTGTGGTAGTAGCTGGGGATCATCCACAACACATAATCCAAGTACAAAATTGTCATGAGAGATTTTTGTTAAAAAACTTTGCCTTTATCTATTGTAGTCAACTCTGTATGTCTGTTAGCAAAATATCTCATAAGCCATTGGACAGATTTTAATGAAAACTTCAGAAAGTTATGATTGTTAATTATTATTAATTATTCTTTCTTAACATGGGACTTCTGTCTTTTTTTTCCTTCTAGAGAAAACCTGATGGCCTCCATCTTGGACCTGCCATTGTGTATCTGTTCCTCCTTCCTGTTCTCTCAAACCCAGCCGGTTGAAGCAGATGGCCGCTTGTCCTGAGCCTGGTTCTGCTAAAGGTTTCTTCCTCATAAGGGAGTTTTTCCTTTCCACTGTTGCCTTCATGCTTGCTCAGTATTCAAGTTCAAGTTGTGTTTATTTTGTCATATGCAGGTTAACACGGGGTTAACAGTACAATGAAATGCTTAGAATGAGAAGAACCGATTTGATTCGCTAAAAAAAATCAAAGAAAAAACCAACAAGAAAATACAAAAAAAGCATGCAATAAGGGTACACAAAAAAAAGTACCAAAAAGTGAAAAAGTAATTAATTAAAATATTTACAATGCCCTAAAGAGAGATACTGAGCAACAACATGATAGAATATAATGGTGCAGCAGGATGAATTTGAATAAGTATTTCGAGGTAGTATTATGAGAGTTTGTGATGGACTTAAATTCAAAGCAGTCTGCTCCTTTGATAAATAGTGTTAACTTATTTTTTATATATTAATGTTTCTGTTCAGAGATGACTTCTGTTATGACTTGCTGCTATATAAATAAACTGAATTGAATTGAATTGAATTAATAGATCGTACGGGATTCAACAATATCCTGTGCATATTTCCAGAGTAAAGAATATATCACACTTTTCAGACTGCACCTAAAGGAGGTGGTAAACTAAAGACAAGTTCTATGAACTGTGTTTAATGAAGTCAGACATCCCCATAACATTTGTATGTTTGAACAAATGCAACATCAGAATAATATTTAGCTTTTTTTTTAAGTTGAAGAAAATTCTTTATGCCCCGTGCAGCATGAAACAGGTGGACATATTCTTATCTGCGTCATTTATTAACAATAACAATGTTCCTTTTTTTTGTAGAATTTACACCTTCCTTTAATGTCCTCCTGTAAAATATCCGATTGCAATGCCAAGATCATGTCAGAACTTCAACAGAACTTTATTGTTCTTACAAAAAGCTCAGACGTTGGAACAAATAAGAGCTTAAATATGACAAAACCTCAACAGAAAGCAGAGAAATCCAGCAGTGAGTGACAAGTTATAGAGCATTAGGCTTGTTGCCTCGTTCTGCTCGGTGTTTAATGACAATAACAGGTGGTTTATTGTATCATTTAACAAATGTGTTGAGAGAAAATCAGACATGACAAACCTCAATAAAACTATGACAAATCCAACTGCAAACATGTCAGAAAACATTAACCTGAGGTGTGCTGGTAGAATTTTTCCAGATCTCTTGGCTTTTCAATTGTGCTAATTTGCTTTATTTAAAGGAAACTGGAAAGCAGTGATCATGGAATTCACACAAAACTGACCTCCCTCGTTAGCTCCGAAAGCACAAGCTAAAATTGCACGTCTCTGCCAATTCATGTCACGCCGCACTACAGTTTCACTAACATTTATAGAAGTGAGTTAGGAATGTTTTCTCTTTTGTTAGGCAGCTTTCCATCCATGCAGAGAGAACAAAAAGAGAAGGCCATCCAAGACAACACAAGAGGACGTAACTTTCTGTTTGTATTTCTGGGTCATCGCCCTCCCCCTCTCCATGTTGGTAAATTACTCGGCCGTTGCTTTATTTGTTTTACTGCGCGTTTCAAACTTACATAAACAGAAACTGGGATTTTCTTTGCAAACTAACAATACGAGGGAAATTGTGGATGTTTTCCTCCCATGTTAGCAGCATGGCTTCAAATCTGCCCACTGAGTGAGTGCTGACAGTTGAGAATAATTAACCTCTGCACCAAAGAAAAAATACAAGCCACAAATATGTCTGGCTCATACTTTTATTTAATCTAGAAACACAAAGTTGACAATGTGGGCGGCCTAACTGCCATTTGCAATCTGTCACTGATAAAAAAATTCTTTATCCAGTTTAAGGGTTTACTGTGCTGCACTTTATTTAGACCTGTCTAAAGTTTTTGATACTGTAGACCAGGGGTGTCAAACTCACTTACAAAAGGGGGCCAAAATTAAAAAACTTGGTTCAAACTAAGGGCCATTTTCAGAAACTACTTTAATTCAAGTCAGAAACCCAACATCTTCTCTTGGTCACATGTTCCTTAACAAGAGTTTGAATGGTCTCATTTGATGTTTTCTGTTGTGCTTTCCACATCATAATCCATCCATCCATCCATTATCTTTACCCGTTTATTCCATTTTGGGTCACGGGGGTCGCTGGTGCCCATGTCCAGCAATCACTGTGCGAGGGGCGGGGTACACCCTGGACGGGTCGCAAGTCCATCACAGGGCCACATCGAGACAAACGAGACAAACAACCATTCACTCTCTCACTCACACCTAGGGACAATTTAGAGTTACCAATCAGCCTAACATGCATGTTTTTGGTCTGTGGGAGGAAACCGGAGTACCCGGAGAAAACCCACGCATGCACGGAGAGAACATGCAAACTCCACCCAGAAGGCCCCTGGACCGGGGTTTGAACCAGGGACCTGTTCGCTGAGAGGCAGCAGCTCTACCAGTTGCGTCACCGTGCTGCCCCACATCATAATCAAAATTACTAAAAAATTCAAGTGATAAAAGCATTTTACATTCAACCCATCATCTTAGGGGCCAGAGAAAATGTCCACGAGGGCCACATTTGACCCCCGGGCCTTGTGTTTGACATATGTGCTGTAGACCATGACATCTTATGCCATAAGTTCTCAGATATTGGTTTCTCAGACCAAACTATCGGTTGGTTTTCTAATTATCTTTCAGATTGAAGGCAATGTGTTCAACACATAATGGTACTTCTTCCAGCTCTTTAACTGTTAATAATGGTGTACCACAAGGCTCAGTCTTAGTCCCCACCCTCTTCACAATCTACATAAATAATGTAGGTCAGATCGATCCCGATGCATCTCTACATTTCTATGCCGACAACACAGTTGTTTATTGTCAGGGCAGCTACAGCGTGCGCTCCCAAGACATCATTACTTGCAGTGTCCTTTCATTGCGGACCGTATGACAAAAGAGCCTTCCCTTACTCTGCTCCTGTAACCTGGAAGTACAGTACTTGCAAAAAGATCTAAAGCTCTCAACCTTGACCTCGCTTAGGAATTTTAAACTACTTAAGTTCAATGCAAAAATCAATGCAGCTATGTTCCTGTTTTTAGTATCTTAACCCGTTTTATACTGTAGCATGTTTTTTATTTTGTTTTATATCACTTCTTTTATATACTTTTCATTTTATATGCTTTTCTATGAATGTTTATTGTTGTGTACCTCGTTTATATTTTTGTTTAAAACAGGTCTCTCTTGTAAATGAGTCCTCGAGACCGAATGAGACTAACCTGTATAAATAAAGGTTGAATGAAAAGGATCTACACAAAGTGCATAACTTTTCCACTTTTAAAGCAACAGGTTAGATCTTTTAAATTTACACATGTCATTCATAATTGATTGTTGTGTAACAGTTAATAAGATTATGTTTGCAGAAGCTGCAATGAGTTGTTTCAAGATGGAAGAAACCCATTTCAGTCTTGGCTCGACTCGGACCAGTTGTTAGCTCGTCAGTCTGGTCAAAACAACAGTCATTTCTACAGAATGAGGTCATTCAAAGAGCTATCTACAACAGGTAAGATATCTGTTCTTAAACTATCAACAAACTGCAGAGTTTCTACACATATTGCACTTAAAATTTTTTATTATTTTTCAGACTTAAATTTCCAGATTTTTGACCTATCTTTCATGTTTTAATGCAAAAGCTGTCTATGAGTTCATGGCAGATTTCTAAAGTAGTATGGCACTTTTATATGTTAACAAATACCACATAAATCAGCTTAGATTAAAGGCTTTTTATTCTTTAGAGGATTTTATATCATCCATTATTTTTTATGCCAGACCTGTAAACAAAAATCATCCTTTGTTGAGAAATTATAAAGCCAAAATCATTTTGGTCAAATCTTAAAAAATAACAGTATAAGTGCGTTCATCCAATATTGCCAGATGTCACGCTCAAAGGTTATGTTGTAAAGGACCCTCAGCTGCTACCACACCAAATTTGAGCTCAACATCTGTAAAACTACTCGAGTTAAACCCATTTTTGTGTTGGCTAAGGTTGATCAGCTGTGGCTATGATCATGGATTAACTCCAAATGCTAATTAGCTGCAGATGTACATTCAAAAATTACTTTCTGAGTTTCATTTATGACAAACACACACAGGCCATAAGCCTTCTCCAGGGTCCACAAAACACATGAAGACCAAAGAGTCAACCTCCTGTGACCCCTTTGGTAATTTTGCAAGGGTAAAGATCTGGTCCACTGTTGCACAACCAGGAACAAGGCCACACTGCTCCTCCTGAACCTGAGGTTTGATAATCAGTCTGAGCCTCCATTCCAACAGCATGCAGTAAACTTCCCAGGGGAAGTTAAGAAGTGTGATCCCACATAATTGGAACACAGTTTTTATTTTTTTATTTTCTATTGGAACCACCACCCAGTCTGCCACTGCAAAGGCTTTGTACCAGTCCTCCATGCAACATTGAAGAAACACGACAGCACCACAACATCCAGAGCTTTCAGCATCCCAGGGCGAATCTCCTTCACCCATGGTACCCTGCCACCGAGGACTTTTTTGACTACCTCTGTGACCTCTGCTTTGGTAACAAACTCTTCTTCCTCAGACTCTGCCTCCTTAAAGGTGAAACACAGGATGAATTTGTAAGGTTCCGGCTTCTGAGGCAACTCAAGTGCAGCCTTGGGCACAGGTGCAAGGTAACAAAAATTATTTATTAATTAGAAGACTCTTCAGGACTTACTTCTTGCAGGGCAAATACTCACAAGGAATGGAGAACACGAAGGAGACAGAAGAACCCAACAAGAACGACGCATCACAAACACAATGCTTGGACCAGGAATGAAGGACGGAACACAGATAAGGCTCAGTGGTTAGCACTGTTGCCTCACAGCAAAAAGGTCCTGGGTTCAATCCCCAGTTGGACCTGAGCCCTTTCAGTGTGGAGTTTGCATGTTCTTCTCGTGGGTTTTCTCCGGGTACTCCGGTTTCCTCCCACAGACCAAAAACATGCATGTTAGTCTGCCTTCATGCCCAGGCCTCCCTTGCAAAAGAGATCTGTGATCTCAATGGGATATGCCTGGTTAAATAAAGGTTAATAAAAATAAATATATACGGAATAAATATAAGGAGATCCTGGAAGTGCTCCTTACATTGCTTAGCTGTATCCCCAGTCTGGATCAACTGTTCCACACCCAAGCTGACCCCAGCCAGGGACAGGGCCTACTGTCTACTGCTGTTTACCAAAACCTCCTCGAGGCCTCTGAAACTCCTCCATAGCCTCCTCAAATTCATGCCATGCCTGAATATTGCATACAGAAACCACAGTTCTTTGACCCACTCTGTAACTGTCAGCTGCTTCAGGAGTCCTCTGGGACAGCTAAGCCATGAAGGCCTCCATCACCGCTGGTGTTCACCAGCAGGTCTTTTTTTTGTTTTGACCCCTCCACATGGACTAATAACCTTCAGATCACAACTCCTGGAAGCTATCTGCAATCCACTTTCCATTCAAACCCAGAGAGTCCTCTTTTAATGATCTGAAGTATCCTTTTAAGTCAGAGTCAGAGAGATTTATTTGTCATTCGCATCTCATGTGGTACATGCGGTGGAATGAAATTATGTACACGGTCCCAGTAACATCCAACAATAAAATGTAAAAGAAAAACAGTAATAAGATCTAAGATTTGAACTAAGAAAAATATCAATTAAAAATAAACTAAGCACTAGTAGCATAAAAACAATACATCGAACAGCAGCACGAACATGAGTCTGTGTGAGCAGATGAGCACGCATGAACACATCAACATGAAACAGATCAGCAGCAACATGAAACAGATCAGCAGCAACATGATGTGATTTTTCACGGTGATTATTCTGGTTAGAGATTCATGAGTCTAACAGCCACAGGGTAGAAGCTGTTCTTCAGTCTAGTGATTCTACACTTAATGCTCCTTAACCTCCTTCCTGAAGGGAGTGGGGCAAAAAGTGTGTGTGCTGGGTGAGTGGGGTCCTTCATGATGCAGTTGGCCCTCTTCCTACATCTGGAGGTGTAGATGGCTGTGATGGTGGGGAGGCTGACTCCAAGAGTCTTCTGTGCAGCCTTCATGCCACACATTGATGCTGGAGCACAGGATGCTCTCCACTGCACACCTGTAGAAGGAGGTGATGACTGAGCTTCCCAGACCAGCTCGCCTCAGCCATAAGAGGAAATAGAGTCTCTGATGAGCTTTCTTGATCAGGCTGGTGGTGTTGTTGCTCCAGCTGAGGTTGTCATTCAGGTGCACACCCAAATACTTGTAGTTGGAGACCACTTCCACTGCAAATCCTCTTATCTTCAGGGGGGTGTAGGTGTGTTTGTTCCTTCTGAAGTCCACAATCATCTCCTTCGTTGTCTTCACATTGATGTGAAGGTTATTCTCTTTGCACCAGCTCTCCAGGTGTTCCACCTCCTGCCTGTAGCTGGACTCATCGTTGTTTGTGATGCATCCCACCACTTTAAGTGACAGATCATAAGACATTTAGCTTGCCTTCACTAAACCTCTTCCATAAGAATCAAAGAATGAAAATCATGAAATGCAGAGCCAAAAAACAAAAGAATGCCAGGTGTGATCTTCTTAATGGGGAGCTGGCCTTGCTCCTGGTGGGATGTGTTGCCACGGGCAACAGAACAAGAAGAGGCCGATAAGGACGTCAACGACTCCACAATGACATCTTTACTGTACAGAGATTCCTGTACTTAACAAGAGGATAAAAAAACTGCAGGAAAGTTGGAATCAAAAGGATCCCATGTGTTTGTTTGGCACCAGTGGAGAAATCCTCTTCCAGCAGCAAGTTTTACAGTCACTGACAATAAAAATCACTTTTTTGACACAAAAGAAGCCTCTAAAATCTAAGGTAATCAATCCAACCAGCACTAGGTGAAGCATAAAACATTACAAGGAGGTTATGTGCTTCATTTTTCACTTGAATTCCCTCCTGGGATCCTCCTCTTCTTTCTCTTTACCTTTGAACTCTCCGCCCACTTCCTGACCTCTCTGCTGCCATGTGTCATGTTTGTCTGTCATGGTCACTCCTTTTATGTCTCAGGGGTCTGGACTTTTTTTTGATACTCTGCAGGATTAGCTCAGAGCTGTCTGTCTGCTCGTGTGTGTGTGTATGTATGTGTTTGAGTCTGACATTTGACCTTTTGTTTTTAATCTTATCACTAACTATGCCTGAACACACACATTCACTTATAAATAGGCAATTACTGCGTGAACCTCTGGATTCATTATGGGACACTACAAGAGATTTATCAGGTGGTTTGGGGATTTGCATTAGGTACCATAACACTAAAACAACAGATTAGTGAACTTTACTCATGTCTAATGGTTGACAGACAAAATCATCAGTGTTGCATGAATACATTTTAAAGGAAATAGTTCAAAGGCATGTTTAGCTGCTGTTATCAAAAAAAAAAAAAAAAACTAATTGGTAGCTAACTATGCATTGTTTCACATATGCAGGTTCTTTGAAATTAAGATTTTTTTTAAGTTACGCGGAAATCCACCCTGAATATTTTGACTAACATGAAAATTTCCTTCTGATTCTTCAAACTATAGGATCCTTTTAGCTGCTGTCTACCGCTAGCTGCTCATATCCTCTCCACAGAAACCCAATTCCAAAACTCTTAACTTTGGTAGTCCTGATCTGTATGTTTTTTTTAATATATACCAAATAATAATAGTATTAAAGATATTGCACATGCTGTGTTTGTCTTTGCATGAGTGGATTGTGACAACATGGGACAATCGTTTGAGACGAGCTGCACAGACTGTGTTTCCCTTCCTAAACGGTAGGTGGCGCTGCTGAAAACACTGCTACACAACCCAAACTGATCATCTAGAAATGGGGAGTACTTTCTTCTTTACATAATGCAATCTTTAAGAACTGGGCTAACTCCAAAAGTCCTGACGCTGCCTTCAACACCGCCCTGACCATCACCTTCCTCCCCGCAGCCACAGCCGCCTCTGAACCCGTTTGATCTTCACAAGTTTTTTTTTCTTCTGTTGCTGAAACGTTATTATCAACTCTGCCAAATATTATTTAGTTTTCTATGAAGATTCCACAAAAAGCAGAGTAAGAACTATGTGGGATGCTCCAAAGAAGGTTTAACGGGCCACATGTTGAAGCTCATGGGAAACATATTGCCGGAGCAACGGGAGTCTTTCCTCACATTGATGGAGTGGGGGCATGAGATGAGGCGGGGTGGGAGGGGAGACCATGGTTCACTGGTTCCCAAACTCCTGTGGAGCTTCAGTAGTCTTCACTGCCACCCTGAGCCTCTTCTCGCCCCTCTCTGTCTTGCCTCTTTCTTCCCCTTCACTGCCCTCCACCACCGCTTTCAAACGTTTCTTTTGTCTGCCCCCCTCCCCACTGAGCCCTCTTACCTACCAGCCTTTAACACCTCCTTCCAGCTTCTCTGCACTGTTTTATTGTCTTCTTCTCTCCTCTGTCTTCTGTCCTTCCTCTTCCCTTCCAAACCATATCTCTGTCTAAAACATAACTAAATGCAGTTTTTTCCCTCAGATAAACCTAATATTTGTCTGCTTGTTCACGAGGAGCTCGCTTTTCCTAACATCACTGAGTTTTACAGTACACAGCAAATTACATTAGATCTGAGACCTGGCTGGATGGCTAAAGGTCAATATTGACTTTGTGAAAACCTGGTAACGGTTGGAGACAGAAAAGGAGACAACTCAGGAGATGGAGAGTCATCAGCGTGCTCTCTTTAGGCTTTCTGCCTGCTTTTCATCTGGGTGCCCCTCCATTTTACATGACTAAATCTGGCATGAGCTCAAAGTCAGCATAGTTAGAGTTCTATTTCATATAGGCTTCGCCCTTTAAGGCTGTCGCTGATGGGTTTTATCCCGATATGCGGAGCATTACACTGAAAAATTTAGTCCACGCCCACCTGCTGTGTGGGCCCCACCCGGTCCGTATAAATTACGTTAAGAGCGAGTAATCGGCTCCCATTTTTCTTCAGCAAGCTAATAGCACTGTCAGAAGAACGAAGAAGGAAAGTTGTGTAGATGACCAACATTTGTTAAGAATGCTTGGCCCGTCACGTCGATCTCCGGTCGTCCCGGTGAGCTCTCCTCCCCAAGGAGAAGCTGACGAGCAGTCTTGTTTCAAGGTAAGCGCCGAGGAGTATTTCTCAGTGACAGGTCGCTACACGCTGGACAACGCCATCTTGTAATTTTCCTCTTATCGCCGACCCACGGAGCGAATCGGATGGCTCCTACGAGACAGGCGGCGTTCAGCTGCAGCCCCCGCTGCTCATTCCCTCCTGGAGAGCGTAGTGTCGGTGGAGGGGGGCTGAGCGAATGCTCACCTCATCCCACCTCGTTTCACATCGGCGATCACACCGCTCCCGGCCAACGGCACCCTCTGGGGTTTTTGCCCGGCGTAATCCAGTAGGCTGCTGACATTAAGGGACACATTTTTACGTCCCGCGCCTTTCCCGCCAGTTCGGATGATCCGGCAGGAAGGGTTTTTTTCTAGGCTCCATTCGGGCTCGCCGTCCTGATCCCATTTGGCCTTGGTTTCCCAATAGGACGTCCTACGGGACGAGGCCACAGCCAGCTTTCCTGGTAGATTGGGGGGCCGGTCTCTACAGTCCGCGCCCATCTTCACAGCAAGGGTTCCACCGAGCGGAAATTCCCTCAGTGCCCCCTGGAGCCAAGCCTGACGGAGGCTTTATCGGAGCAAGATGTCCAGGTGGACCAGCGTCCCGCGCCTCCGGTTAGCGTAACCCAGACAGTGACATCGCTCTCCAACTGAGCTCACCAGCATGCGTTCCAGACGGCCGCAGCGAACAACACGTTACGCTGTTGGCGTACACGTTCAGAGGCGGGAAGAGACGTACGCTCCGTCTGCAGGGCAGCTGACGTCATCCCCAACCGGTGCGCCTCTTTGCTGTCTGCCGGCCCGCATCGCAGCCAGAGGACGGAGTTTTCAGCATTTCCCTAAGACCGCCAACAGATGGTGCTCTAGGACAACAAATGGCAGAGCAAATGACGGTTTTGGCGGAGGATGTGTGTGAAGATGACACGAGTTTGGAGTAAACATCATTTAATGATGAAAGTGTCTATTTTTAGCCAGTCTGTCAGCTCGGATGACTTGACAGCGGCTCCCTCTCACATCCTCCACACGAAATGAGCCGGTGGCAAGACGTTCCACGGCTGTCTCGCTGAGCTTCACCGCAGCCCTGCCCGTCAGAGACCGGCCCTTTTCGTCCCGACAACAGAGTGTCCAATGTTTTCCCAGAGATCCCCAGCAGACGGCGCCCTGGGTCAATAAATCCCAGAGCTCATGGGGGAAAAAGATTCAAAATGACGGTCTGCGGAGGGTGTGTGTAAAGATGACACAATGTTGAATAAAACTTCATTCAATGATCAAGTGTCTGTGTTTAGCCAGTCTGTAAGCTTGTATGAACTCACAGCGGCTGCACACACATCCTCCACAAAAACGAGCCGGTGTCCTTAAATAAAGGGTTTTCAAACTCACCGCTGCTCCAGACATGACGAGACGCTCGCAGAACATAACAGTGGTAAGCGAAACAACTCGTAATCAACCCGAGCTGCACGATCTTCACCCAAGCGTTGTCAAACGCGCACTCGCGTGACGCAAACAGCCTTCACCCAAACGGCGTTGCGTTGATGATGGTGCACACACAGCTCCCCGGCGCTCACCAGCTCACAGCAGCATAAATGTGGGACTGCAGGTCGGGTCGGTGGAGGACCTTGCTCTCAGCGAGAGCGACACACGCCGCACAGAAGCAAATGCGTGCCGCAGGGGGCAGCCTTCACTCACCACTCCTCAGCGCTCGGCCACTCACGTCAGCATTAACATGAGACAGCTGAGCGAACCCAGTGACCAATCTCACCCCACGAGAGTGGTGCTCGTCCCACCAAAGGAGACGCAAGCTCCCGCGGGGCTCGCAGCCTTCACTCAAACGGCACGGCGTAGATGAAGTCATGTTCACCGCTTCTCAGCGCCCGTCAGCTTAAATGAGGGACTGCAAAGCGAGCCCAGCGCAGGACCCTGCTCGCGGCAGGAGCAACACGCATTTTTCACCGCAGTGACGTCAAATGCGGGGGGGCAGTGGCGTCATCAGCTGTCACACGCTTCTCCTCAACACAAGGTGGATCCGCGGTCCGAACGCAGCACACAGGCGCGTTCAGAGCCTTTTTCAAGAAGCCTCGCCTTGGGTCTCACGGAACACATTCCCGCGACACATGACGGCGGTCGAGGCTGTGGACTGGATGACATTCGTACAAAACATGACGCATCACTTAAACGCACGTCCACTCCACGAACGTTACGCGGAGTGGCTAAAAACATGCTCGCCAGACAGATGGATGGCCAAGTTGTTAAGCTAGGGTTACATGTTGCAATTTGCAACCCGACCCCCTCCGTTCGGAGGAATTTTAGAGACAGTCATGTCATTAACAGACCAGGTTTCATCCATAAATGCAGAAGTCCAAGAACTTCTGGTAAAAGAAGTAATCTCCAGAATTCCCAACGGAGAGGAAAACACAAGGTTTTTTACTCACGTTACTTCCTGGTTCCCAAACGGACCAGAGGGATGAGACCCATTTTGGATCTGTCAGTTTTCAACAAGGCGATCATGGACAGACCGTTTCACATGTTGACAATCAGACAGCTGTTGGACAACATCCAGAGAAACAATTGGTTTGTTTTCCGTCGACCTGAAAGATGCTTATTTTCACATACTGATCATCCCAAAACACAGAAAATTCCTGCGTTTCTCCTTTCAATGGATGAAGTATCAGTACAACAGGCTGCCGTTCGGTTATTCCCTCGTGCCTCGTACGTTCTCAAAGTGGGTGGAGACGGCCCTGCAACCATTACACAGAGTAGGAATGAGAGTTTTGTTTTACCTAGACGACCTGCTGCTGCTGTCACGCTCCAGACAGGAAGCAGCGGGACAGGTCCAGGCACTGACATCACACCTGTTAAATCTGGGCTTCGCCAAAAATATGAAGAAAATTTCGATTTTCCCGGCACAGACAATTGTTTATCTGGGAGTGGAGCTAAACTCAACCACCATGAGGTCTCGTTTATCACAAATGAGAATCGACACTCTTGAAGACCAGCTCCGCCACGTAAGACCTGGCAGAGTGATAACAGCTGTTTCTGTCACGAAGCTGTTAGGGACGATGTCGTCAGCTCACACAGTGGTCCCGCTGGGTTTTCTACACATGAGACGCCTCCAGAGGTGGTTTGTGCGTCTGCGTGTGGATCCAGTAAAACAAAAGAGACGGATGATCACTGTTCCTCCCTCCGTGAGAGCAGACCTCCGACACTGGGGAAACACCCTGGTTCTGTCGGAGGGAGTCCCTGTCAGCAGACCCACGTCACACGTGTCAGTCTTCACAGATGCGTCGCTGTCAGGCTGGGGGGGGGGGGGGGGACATGCCTATCTCAAGCAGTAGGGGCGCTGTGGCCCCATCACACATCAGCTCACATAAATGTTTTGGAGTGTCGCACGGTGCTGAACATGATTCAACACTTTGCTTCTGTACTGCAGAATCAACACGTTTTGATTCACACAGACAACAAGGTGACTGCTGCGTACATAAACTGGCAGGGGGGTGTGCGACCAGCCCAGATGTTACACATTGCGTGAAAACTACTGTGTTGGGCACACCAAAATCTGCTCTCTATCAGAGCAGTTTACATACCCGGTGTTCTGAACTAAGGGGCAGATGTGATGTCCAGGGGCGGTCCACGTCACGGGGACTGGACTCGCCATCCAGACCTGATGGCTCAGACATGGCAGAAATTTGGCAAAGCGACTGTGGACCTATTTGCTACATGAGAAAACGCTCAGTGTCAACTATGGTTTTCTCTGAGCCCGCGAGATGAACCACTGCTGGGGGTGGATGCGTTTGCCCACAGCCCATGGCCCAAAATGCTTTTGTACGCGTTTCCTCCACCTCCTCTGATTTTACGGTTCCTGAACCGAGTTCTGGAGGAGGGATTGACAGCTCTCCTGGTGGCCCCCGAGCGCGTGAACGCACCATGGTTCCCAGTCCTGCAACGCCTGCTGTCGGGGCAACCGTGGAAACTGCCGTGGAGAAAGGACGCTCTCCTCCAGGCAGGAGGAGCGATCAGGAGTTACCCAGAAATAGGCCAGCACTTGTGGGTCTGGCCGCTGGGCGGATCCGCTTAGAGAGGATGGGTCTCCCACAGGATGTTTTGCGCACAATTCAGGTTTCATTGCTGCATCTACCACAGCACTGTACACATCAAAGCGGACAGCTTTTCAGCGCTGGTGTACAGAAAAGGGTGTAGAGGCCACCTCATGTCCACTAGGTGGCATGCTGTCCTTTCTACAACAGCTGATGGACAGGAACTTGGCGTTCAGCATGATTAAAACGTACACTGCAGCCATCTTTTTTTGTCACGAAGGGTTCGGAGACAGAACAGCTTTTAATCATCCGCTGACAAAGCGTTTTCTAAAATGTGTACAGAGACGCAGGCCTGTTTTACGCCCACTTGTTCCACAGTGGGATTTAACGCTAGTCCTGCAGGCCCTGATCAAAGCTCCATTTGAGCCTCTAGATCAGGTTCCATTTAAATTATTGTCTCTTAGCACAGCCCTGCTGCTGGCTTTAACATCCGCTAAGAGAGTGAGTGATTTATCTGCCCTCTCTGTCGCGCCGTCATGTCTCAGAATTCTGGCTGACGGCAGCTCAGCTGATTTAAGACCAAACCCATCTTTTACGCCTAAAAACATCACGAGCTCTTTTAAATCAAGAGCGATATCGTTGGATGGGTTTTTCTCCCCCCCCCCCC
>NC_056509.1:29792941-29807179 GCF_014905685.2 Nematolebias whitei
GCATCTGTAGGTCGCCCGTTATCCACCCAGCGCTTGTCACACTGGCTGGGTGAGGCCTTTTCTAAAGCCTACAGAGGATCAGATTTAGAGCCTCCTGTCAACCTCAGAGCACACTCGACCAGAGGTATCGCATCTTCGACTGCTTTGCATAATGGTATGACAATGCAGGACATTTGCACTGCGGCCGCGTGGTCAACACCCTGCTCATTTATTCGCTTTTATCTACGTGATGTGATGGTCCGTTCCATGACACATTCTGTCCTTAGTGTTTACAGAATGAATATTGTTGTTTCATGGAACTCCGTTTTACTCACATCTGTCTGCATGCATTACAGTGTGAGATGTTGTTATCAGTCACAAGTTGTGGTTGTTATTTTGGTTCTATTGTCACTAATCAGTTCATGACTATTGTTACCAATCAGTTCATTTGATTAATAATCAGCTCTCCTGTTATTACTGTTCAGCTGAAAACCGGTTGGTTCGTGGCTCTTTTCAGCATTTTTCCCTCCCGTTAAAAGTTTTCCGGGGCGTTCATGCATTCAGAACGCATAGTTACATAACATGAGTCTGTACACGGCACACATAATTACGCAATGCGTAATTACGCACATGGGGAGCTGAGTGACAAGACGTTTTTTGTGCAAGCTTCTGCCTCATACGGTGTTCGAATGGACCCAGTGAGGTGAGGACAACATCCGCTTCGCTCTTAACCCATCAGCGACAGCCTTAAAGGGCGAAGCCTATATGAAATAGAACGTTGGTTACGTACTGTAACCCCAGATTCTATGAATATAGGCGTAGCCCTTTAAGCGTCGGGCCTCACTGGCTCCTGAATGGCTGAAGAAAAAGCTATTTGGGAGCCGATTACCCGCTCTTAACGTAATTTATATGGACCGGGTGGGGCCCACACAGTAGGTGGGCGTGGACTAAATTTTTCAGTGTAATGCTCCGCATTTCGGGATAAAACCCATCAGCGACAGCCTTAAAGGGCTACGCCTATATTCATAGAATCTGGGGTTACAGTACGTAACCAACGATTTCCTCTCTTCCGAAGGAGCGGAGAAGAGAAGGAAGAACATTTCCCAGGGAAATTATTGGGGTCGCACATCTTGTGGACCACCAGCGAGTCCAGAGAATGTTTTGTGGATGAAGAAGCACTGTTCTATGAACGTAAAGCACTCTTCTCACAATGGCTAACGGCACTTACAGCGGGGTCATGAAAACCAGTCAAAAAATTATTCTTAAAGCAAAAATAAAATCTACTCATATTATTTTATAATGATGGTTAATGAGTCCTTAAAATAAAATAAAAAATGCTACCAAAGTTTGTCAATGTCACTTAACTACATGCTTTTTTTACCTGAAAGAGCCAAAGTGACTGAAAATAGGTCAACAATGGCAACGTCCATACAAAAGTCGTTTAGGATTGAGAAATCCAACAAGTTTCATGTGTTCGTTCATATCTGCACTCAGATTTGTTGAGCAAAGTTTTCAGATCAAAGGATGGATTTGGCTAGAACAGTAAACATCAGTCTAGAAGTTTGGCAAAAACCTTGTGTTTGTTCAGAGTTCGATCTTTATGTGGCTCCACCGCCCTGCTTCATCCCAGATATTTATTCTTGACAGATGTCTTACTCGTTCTTTCTCCTTTTTTTGTGTTTAGCATCGGACTCACTCTTATAAACCAGCCACTAGGGAGAACAAGTCAGTGCCACCCAAGGATGGATAAGATTAGTATTGAGATCATCAGAGGTACAGAACAGGTTGAATAACTGGAAGATAAGGTTAGAGAGACCAGACTGAGATGGTTTGGACATGTCCAGAGGATGGACAGTGGGTATATTGGTTGAAGGATGTTAGAAATGCAGCTGCCAGGAAAAAGACAAAGAGAAAATATATGGATGCAGTTAGAGAGGACATGGAGGTAGTTGGAGTGAGGACAGAGGATGTAGAGGACAGAGATGGAGGAGGATGACTCGCTGTGGTGACCCTTGAAGAGGGAAAAGCTGAAAGAAGAAGAAGAAGAGATCAGATTCACTCATATTTCCACCTATTAGTCTTCTCCAAGATCCTACACTTGTTCAATTTCACCAAATTTATTTACCTACACAGACCACAGCCAGCCTAATGCAGGTCGATCACAGAACTCAACCTTCCACGTGTTTTTTTTTTATCATATTCAGCAAAGTACTTTGTTTACGATGAGCACATACCCACATTTCAGACCTGCAAGTCCATATATCTGCAAATCTACTGGAGCAAACACTTTCAGACTGCATCATTCGATGTAGTTCAGGGCATCATTTTTTCGTTTGACTTCATTGTTCAGAATGAGCAACTTTAGAGGTTTAATTTGGAAACGCTTCCATTTAGATTGACGATGAACTAGTGCGTGGGAAACTGGAAACAAGAAGACAACAAAAGAGCTGCAACTCTTGGTGCTCACTGTTGTGCTGCAGGGAAATTGAAGTTAAGGCCCCTGAAAGGAAACTAATCAAGAGATCTGTCTCGTGAGGCCCACTGTTTTTTGTGCAAGAACTACACACACACACAGTCTGTGTGTCTACATCACACACGCAGGTTTTAACATGCAGCTTTCCTCCAGGTGACAAAAAGCACACGTGTGTCAACAACTTTTTTTAACCTTACCAGGCCTCAGCAAGCTTGTTTTAGCTGTGAACGCAAGCAAAACCACACAGAAACACACAGAAACACACAGAAACACACAGACACGCATGTAAGTTTTACTCCGACTGTTTGTTTCCTATGCCTCCTTGATTCTGATGAAGCTGAATAAACATTTCACTTTGTCAATCAACTGCAAAAACAAAAGTAATCTTATAAAAGTCTCTGGACTTTATCTGTTTTCCACAATTCCCTATAAGAATATTAGCAACTAATATATAAAGTGTATTTGATTTAGGGAAAAAAAATAAAAATGGAGTTCACCAGTCTGAGAGGCGGCTGGCAGCTGACTCTCAGACTGGTATAGGTCTGATTCTCACGGTTCGTTCAAAACTAATAAAACAACTTTTCAGAAAGTTAAGCTTATCAGACATCACGGTCCTCTGCCGTCAGTGGCATGCAATGTAATGCCATCTCTTCCGGTTTACACAATTTTCCCCTGGGAGGAAATAATATTTACTGGATGTAACTTGACTTTCTCAGAACACCAAGAGTAAACCCATACTGCTACTGGGAATAAAACGGATTCAATCAATCTGTATACGAGGGTTCAACCTGTATTTACACACTCGATTTGACTGTAACCTTGTGCCTTTAACAGGTATGAAAAGCAAATGGCAATAAAGGTGCCCATGCATAGCACTAATGTATTAATATTACTGTCCTGTTCAAAATGTTTGTCCTGGATCTTGTGCAGTTTGGAGAAAAAACATGAAAATTGATAATCAGCTCTGACTTGTGGGAGCAGTGTCACAAGAGATCCATGGGATTTGGGTAAAACACATGATAAACCAGTTCTCTTTGAAGCTCTAAAGCTCAGGCAAACTTTATAAAAACATCATTTAAAGTTTATTAAGATTTTAGGAGATAATTTTGATATATTTTATGGTGTTTTTGATGATCACAGTTTAACTTTTATGATTTTTTGATGGTATCACTAACTATTGAACTAAAATGTTCAAATTTTCTTACTTTCACAACTCTTTTTTTTAAACGGATTAAGAAAATGTATCACAAAAGGCATTTTTGTCTTCTTTCACACAGTGTGTCTCTCATTGCTAAATGACTTGTGGTTTTCTCTAAAAAAAAAAATTCACCTAGAATGCAAAGAGTGCAAACACAAACTTCCATGAACTTTAGATATGTTTTCATTCAGACGTTTTCAGCAAAATGAGAAGTGAAATATCTTTTTGACTTGTCTTATCTTTGACATAAAACAGTAAAAACAGAACAAGAAAGGTTAAATCATGTCATCTGGACCAGTAAAAACAGAAGAATTCACATGTGACCCTCAAATTCTTCTCATAAATCAATAATTTTTAAGATGTGATTTATTGGTTTTGCACAGCAACTGCTTGTTTGAGGCTTACTTTTTAATCTACATTTACTGCCGTTCATTAATGTGGCAGGTCTGTGGTTACCATGGTGACCACAAAGACCCACATTACGTTCAGTCTTTATTGGGGATTGCCTGTTAAAAGGCAGCACCTATTATTATTCACCTCGAAAACGGGTTTCTTAACTTTATATCTTACTCGTCCTTCAACTTTAATGTGGCCCTGAACAGATATGGTACCTCCACAAATATTATATCAAAACGAGCAGCTCGGCCCCGTGATGTGTGCTATTACTTTTATTGGCGTTTCGAGTTACCATGGCGACGCAATTTACAAACAAAGACGCTGGTTTCCCATTGTAAAACACCTGACGGACACTTCTCACACTAACTGCAGCTCTGAGGTCACATGACCAGAGTGGAGAGGTCCCTGAAGAACGTTGGCCTGTTTTTAATTTTGGATTATTAAGAAGTCAATGTTGGAATATTGGGCCTTAGCTGCAGCCTTCAAATTTTCATTATTTATTTTTAAGCTTTATTGGTCATTTCTTGCATATAAAAATATTACTGAGCTCACGTAGCACCATGGGTCGTCATAAAATAATCATAATAATCCACACCCTCAGTTTTGTAAACCATATGCATAGATTTGCAAGAAGATTGGTATGTATTTGCAGCAGATGTTTAGTTTTGTTTATGATGTGGACAGGGAAACAAACAGACGCAGACTTGCACAATTTATCCTCATCTTACCTTGGTGATGTTCCTGAACTCTTGTTCAGCCTGGAGTTTGACTTGCTTGGATTAAAACTAGGCTGTGGTGTCATTTCTGAAATTACAGGGAGGACGTGTTTATAGCTTTAAAATGTATTATTTGATGGCTTGATTAGAAGTTACTGATAGTGGATGTAAAAATGTATCAATGGAAAACAATGATCTGTTGAATGCTTTCATACAGAACAATATCTGTTAACAAATGGTTCATAATCTGAGGACATAACCCTTCTTATAGTCTCTTTTTATTTTACTTATGGCTGATTTAAGTTGCAAATAAGTTATGTAATTTTCCAAAAACAGACATAAAAAGGCAATGGTATAAAGTTCATGGGTCTAATTCAAGGCCCGTGGGACAAATCTGGCCCTTGCTAACATTTTATCTGGCCCCCCATATTTTCAATGTAATTTTTTTTTAATTTTTCACATTTTGCTGAAAAAACTGATAAATACCTCATTTATTGCAAACTTCTCATGACAGCTGGCTAACTTTGAAGCCAAAAAAAGGTTGAAAGGTTGGATTTTTCAGTAATCTTTGATTTCAGAAGTAGAAAGAGCAACATAGAATGTCAAATGAGACAGATCAAACTTTTGTTGGTGAACCTGCAGCCAAGAAAAGATGTTGGGTATCGACTGAAACTGGCCCCTGACTTGGAAATTTGTTTTGGCTCCTTTTTTATCTGTGTTTGGCAGAGGGTACATGCCGGTTAGATTCAAGCCATACACGGCTAAGGATTTTTATTTATTTATTTAAGTTGCTGCATTTTATTTCCATAGAATATAATTTTCTGCAAGTTTCCACCCAGTTTTTTTTTTTTCCTTTACACACTGTTGGCAGTTGCTCTAATTTCCAGCAAACAATTTTTGGTCACATCTTAATGATACACTGACAAAAACTTGTACTTTATTCCAAAGCCACACAGTAATAATTGACTGATTAAGATGGCTGCCACAACTGACTGACCTCAGCAAACACATCATAAGCTATAACTGCAAATTTTACAGATAATGAGCTCAGATATTGTGTGGTAGTGGCAGAGAATCATTCCTTTCCCAGAGCTTGTGTGATATAAATTGTGCAAGATCTTGGTTTAAAACTTTAAGATGTATAATTGTGGGCGATATGCATTTCTTCACTTTACATCACTTTCATTTCTATTATGATTTCCTTTTACCAAAAATAAGACTGCTTTTTTAATCATAATCTAACCATTATTTGGTGATTATACAATATAATCACCAAATAAAGGTATTTAGTACCTACATATGTTGGATTCCTAAGTTTCCAGCCATTATCACTTTCTCCATAGCTGCTGATCATTGCAACCATCCACCCTTCTACACCTGCTGATTTGGAAGATTGCTGACTATTAAAACTCCTGCCAGACATTCATCTGGCGCTGGAACATTATGATACCTCATGGTAACTTAGTGGACAGCCAGTACACTTATTCCTTGTGAAACTTTGACTAAACTTGTGATTATCTTGTGTGCTTTCAAGTCCTGCTCCTGAGTGTCTTCTAAGACGTCTTCACTCCTTGTGATCTCGCCCTGTCTTCATCCTGTTCCTGCAACCGACAAACATCAACCTGGATCAAAATACGGAGCAACTTCAACCTGTTCCTCTCTCCAACAATACTCACCTCTTCTGGATCACACTTCACCCCTCTGGTAGAGTTGCATTCGGGCCCAAAAAATTCCACCTGACCCGGCCCCAGCCCATAGCCATAATTTCCAAACCCCACCCGACTCGATGAATTAACAGTAATTACAGGTCCGAACCCGAAAACCCCCTGACATTTTTAACTTAAGCTTTGACTGCTTTACAGGGGCCGAGATGGTGTAGAGGCAGCACAGCCGGCTCGGGACCCGAAAGGCCCAGGTTCAATCCCTGGTCACTGCATACCTCGTGGTGTCTCTGGGCAGCACACCTTATCCCCAAAATGCACCCTGGGTGTCCTCAATAGCTGCCCACTGCACCACCTCATGGTGGATAGGTTAAATGCAGAGACTAATTTCGCCATTGTATGGAAACATACACTGATGACATTATTATTTTTATTATTATATAATTATTAATGGTCGACGGACGTGCGTGGCTGATTAAAAGGGGGCAGAATATCTGAGCTGAGGGGGTGTTTGTCCTTTCATGACCGTCAAAGTGCATTAAGTCCCTGCTTCTGCTGCATTCTGCATTATTCAGACATGGACCCTGCTCTGACATGCCAGATATTTTGTGATCTCAACTGTTTGGGTTATTGGCCACGCATGTCCGCTGAGTGCAGCGGCGGAACATCCATTTGGGCAGATGGATTGCTTGCAGTAGTCCATCTGAAGCTTAACTGGACTTTTTACTTCTTTCAAGGCCAATTAGCGCGTGGTCAAATGGCTGGTGATGGAATGGCAAGCCATGTTGCCATATAATTGGATCATCAGCCACGCGTCCGCTCACGCAATCAAGAGCCCGACACCGACCCAGCCCACACATTAATCACATTATTATGGCCCGGCCCTAATCCGGGTTAGGCAGGGCTGGGCTCCATGTTTGGGTTAGAAATGACAATTCTAGGGTAAATACACTTAACATCATGTTAAAATAAAACATTGCAAACAATGCATTTTGCTAACTTTTGTAGCTAATTTGTTAGCAAGTGTAAATGAGGTACATAAAAAAGCAGCACATGCATGCTTACAGCGTTTTTCATTTTTTATATTTTCGGTTGTTATTTTGTTTGCTTGTTTTCATAAAGCCACAGAGATAACATCCTGTCTTTAAGGACAATAGTGTGCCAGAGAGTAATTATGATTTTTTTAACGAGCTAGATGTCCCAGTTGGAGCACCAACATGTTTCCCATCTACCGACTGATTCTGCCTTCAAACTAAACTCGTCCTCGTTCATAAAACCTCAAACAAACAAAAAACAACCTGCCTAAAGGTTGAAAATACCACAGCAGGTGGATATTCTCACAGTTCTGACCTCGTTGGAGATCACACTCAGGGATTAATAAAAATTCAGTTACTGACAAAGTGAGTGTTATTGTACTTTTTATTTTAGTGCTTGTACAAAGTGTGACAGCTAAAATGATATTACCTCTGCTATACCGCCTGAGCCACCTATTAGTTGTGTTTTGCAGCAGCCCTGTCATCTCATTAATGCGCTCTGCGTGTTTTTGTCTTTATGCTTTATGTAACGGCGGCTGCGACACTGTGGTTGGCTGTTTATTGTGTTAGTAAAAGCACAAGCTCCCTGTGGATGTTGCTGCTTTATTGACTACCTTAAAGGAAACCAAGGCTTGAAAATTCAGTCTGGCATTTCACACACACTTGTGTGGTTACCCCTTAAAAAAAAAAAAGGTCAAGAGGAGAAACTTCTGTGGCTTACCTTAAATGTTTACAATTGTGGCACGAAAGCGTGTGTTTTTCTAAGCATGTGTGCAGTAACATTCATGTGTGCAGTAACATTCATGTGTGCAGTAACATTCATGTGTGCTAAACGACTTCACAAGAGGAAAAACAAGCTTCCATCCAACGGGCTGCCACTTAGCTTGGTTTTGTGTGAATACTTCCGAAACTAGAGGGTTTTTTTTAAAGCATTTTGAGGTCTGAAACCAAAGTTATTGTTTCTACATGTTTACCTGAAGAGAAATTTGTTTCTTTTTCCAAAACAGGAAGGTCTAATTATGGCAGCGAAAGGAACAGTTTTTATAGAGAACTGAAGCAGCAGGATCATTTTGTACTTTAATTTGTCATCCATATAGATTGTAAACACTAAAAGACACCAATATTTGCTAAAATGTTGCCAATCAGTGCTTGCGGTCAGTTTTAGCTGATAATGCTCACTGAAGAAGATCCCTCCCTGACTTCAGCAGAGGTCGTCGTCAGGTCACGGTGCTGCAAGGTCAGAAAGTAGTCTTTTTCTCCTGCTGTGTCCTCAGCCATGTGTAGAATGTGGGACATCTTCAAAGCAGCTGAAGATGAGCTTTCGACATGAGCAGCTTCTCCGGGTAGTGGAATTTCACCCACAGTTTGGGACTTGCGGTAACTTAGGAAGAGGAGGCTGAAAAGGGTCAGTGGTGGTATTTCCATCTAACAAGCTCTCTCTCTACTAACGAGGAAAAAAAACAAGCTTGAATGAGTGTTTTACACACGTGAATGTGGGTTTTATTACAAAAAGCACTAACCTTGTGTTCAGACTGTTACTTTTATAGTGTCATGGTTTTCAGTAAAACGCGACAATCCTCACGAAGACTTTTTCTTGTACAGCTTCCCAAAATGTACAACCGATTTTAACAGACTTTTAAATTAGACTTTTATTGGCAAAAAGCACATGATGAGCATGTGTGCAAGACTTTACAGGTGCTTGTATTTATGCCCCTGGTTGTGGTCTGGATGTATTTTTTCTTCAACGATAAGAGACGGAGCTGCAAAAACACATGTTTTGATCTGCTACAAATTCCTTCTTCTGTGCCAAGCTCCCATTTTGCACAGCTTTGCCAACTTCTGAAATTGACTTCAACCACATCGGGAGTAATTTTTAGTTTGGTAACAAACAGACTGAGCCTCAACACGCTGACGCAATGGAGCCTCACCTAGACTTGAAATGTAGACACTAAAGTAAACATGAAAACAACTGAACAGCAGCTTGGAAATGCACACCAGTAAAACAGATGGAAAATACAATTACAAAGCAAAGACTTGAATATATGAAGAGTCTGAGCACCCTTGATATGGAGTTGCAGGGCGTCCCATAATTTAGGGGCAACAAATATCTCTTCTTTATTTTTATTAATCGGGATGTCCAGAAGGAGCCGAGACGTTGACCTCAGCGCTCTGACAGGAGCTTGATGGTGCAACAAATCACTCTTTTTTTTTTTTTTATAATAAAATATTCAACTGGATTCTAAGAGTCCAGTATACCTGTAAAAAAGACGGTAATGGGGTAACGTGATTAAACCGTCTCTTACCAGTCCCTAGGTGAGCTGCTGCATGGAAATCTAATGATTACTTCCTGAGATTTTTTATGAAAAATCATCCAGTGGTTCACAAGAAGTTTTGCTGACACACACAATGGTCTCCAAAGTTTAAGGCCAATATAGTATATATAGCAATATATAGTGAGACATTACTCAAAGCTTCAGATTTGTGCTCACTGGCTAAAAAATAGGCAGAGTTTTTGTATTTGCTCAATTTTAGATGACAGCCATATTGACTGAAGTTGACATTAATCAGCCGTACATCAGATATCCTGATGCATGCTCAATAATCCAGGTAGAAAAATCTAAAAAAGTTAAATCTGGTCCTCTGGACATTCAAAAAAAACAAACAAAGCAAAACAACAAAAAATGTAGAAACGTTTCGTCTCTCATCCGAGAGACTTCCTCAGTCTGAGGTGCTGTTTTCAGCTCAGTCTCTTAAATAGCACCTTCTTAGAGTGGATCAACCAGTTTGCTGCTGACAACCTGCTGCAGCCAACAGGTGTAAAGGAGGAACCCAGACCCAGACCAGTGGTCATTCCGTATGTTGAGGGAGTATCAGAGAAACTGAGACGTTTATTTTCTAAACATAACGTCCCAGTGGCTTTTAAACCCCAAAATACATTACGGCAAAGACTGGTTCATCCCAAAGATCCAGTCCCCCTGCACAAACAGAGTAATGTTGTGTATGCTGTTCAGTGTCAGGAGGACTGTGATCAGTCTTACATCGGGGAAACTAAACAGCCACTGGCCAAAAGGATGGCCCAGCACAGAAGATCAACATCATCAGGCCAGGACTCTGCGGTCTACACTCATCTCCAGGCCAGCGGTCACTCTTTCAAGGATGAAGATGTTCACATCCTGGACAGAGAGGAACGATGGTTTGAGAGAGGAGTAAAGGAGGCCATCTTTGTGAAAAGAAATAGACCATCGTTAAACAGGGGTGGAGGCCTACGTGTTCAATTGTCCCCCTCTTACAATGCTGTGATTGCTAGTATCACTCAGCCCTCTGTGAACAGTAAACAGCCATCAGTGTGCTAATGATCCATTGTTAGGCTGATGGTCCTTCTTGAGCATGTGATCAGCTGGTTTTGGTTGTCAGCAGCAAACTGGTTGATCCACTCTGAGACGGTGCTATTTAAGAGACTGAGCTGAATACAGCACCTCAGACTGAGGAAGTCTCTTGGATGAGAGACAAAACGTTTCTACATTTTTTGTTGTTTTGCTTTGTTTTGTTGTTTTTTTTTTTGAATGTCCAGAGGACCAGACTTAACTTTTTTAGACGTACATCAGATAGTTGCATTCTGAGAGTTTCGCTAAAGTGTGTCCAGTGATTCATGAGATATTTTGCCAACAGACAGACAAGTGAACACACACAGGTGCCTTTGAATCTGGGAAAAGTTTGATTTTTGTGCAAACTTCAATTTATGTTAATACATGGCTTTTGTATGTACCGTATGTGAATGTTTTTGTACAGTGCCCTGAGACAACTTAAGATAAAAGAGGAGAACTTTATTGATCCCGCAGGAAATTGTTGTGCCAGAGTTAAAAACTTCTGATGTGATTTGGCACTATATAAATAAACTGAATTGAAATTGAATTGAAATTAATAGTTTATTAAGAAAAAATATTTATGCAAGTTATTTAACTTTTTTTTTATTATTATTAGTACATGAATTTAGCAAATATGTTCATCTGGGAAATCCTAAAAACAAACTTTTATTTACCATCAAAAATAAAGGTAACACTTTACAATAAGGTACACAAAATTTGATTAACTACTATGGAACGCCTCAGGAACGAATCAGGAACAAATCAGGAGTTAATAGGTAGCTAACCAGTACTTACTGGGGAAAACACAGCCAAGCCTTACTAGGGGACTACTGGTTAGTTACCTGGTAAAGAAAGAGGAACTAGTCAGGAACTAATGGGTAGTTAACATGGAAACCAAAGAAAAACTAATCATAGCTAATGAGTAGTTAACCAGTACTTACTGAGGAACACACAGCCAAGCCTTATTAGGGGACTACTGGTTAGTTATCTTGTAAATGAAGAAGAACTAATCAATAACTAATGGGTAGTTACCAAGGAAACTAAAGAGGAATGAATCAGAAGCTAATGGGTAATAAAATCAGTGATCAATAGGAAACAGGTATTTGAAAGTTACGAGCTGTGACCTCACTGGTGCAGGGTTTGTTCAGAACTCACATGAAGAATTTATCTTCTGTTTCTGTGCTAACAAACCAGTAGTCCCCCAATTAGTATTGGCTGTGTGTTCCCCAGTAAGTACTGGTTAACTACCCATTAGCTCCTGATTCGTTCCTATTTGATTTTCTTGGTAACTACCCATAAGTTCTTGATTAGGTCATCTTCATTTACAAGGTAACTAACCAGTAGTCCCCTAATAAGGCTTGGCTGTGTGTTCCCCAGTAAGTACTGGTTAACTAAACATTAGCTCCTGATTTGTTCCTGAGATGTTCCCTAGTAGTTAATCAAATTTTGTGTACCTTATTGTAAAGTTTTACCAAAATAAAATGGTAGACTAAAAAGGTTTTCTTTTTCTTCCTTTCTTTTTTTTTTTTTTTTACACATTATGCACTTGATTCCAGTTTATAATGGAGATTTCCATTTGAGTAACAGTTAGGAGAGTGGAACTATATCAATTCAGGATTTTTCCAAATTTGAGTCATTTCTCACAATGGGCAGTGACAACAATTGGGCAAAACGTTTCCACGTTTTTTCAGCTAATGACGTCATTCATAATCACATCCTTTAATAAAACCACAGTGAGCAAAGCCCACACTTCCTTCATCTGAAAGAAGTGTCTGCAGTTCATTCTAACAAGCTTTTAATAAGAAGTTCTGGGAAAATATTTTACAGTAACATCAGCTGATGAACCAAAACCTCTGAGTTCAACTCACCTTTCACCAAACTGCGGAGATGGAGAGCTTACACACAGGAAATTGCTCTCTCTTTATTCCACTTTACAGATTTTTCTGACTCATAATATCAGAAGTCAGTTACTATTTACTTAAGTGTCTCTGCAGCAAGAATGTCACAGGGCTTCCAAAGGTTTATGGAGCTCAGAATTCAATCTTCAAGTCTGCGAGTCGACTACACAGAGCCGGTGAGAGTGTCTGCGCCCTCATTAAAACTCTGCCTGAGCAAACCAGAGACAAACAGCAAACACAACAGATAAGACAGTTAGTAGCTCGCTCAGATTTATAGCTGCTGCCTCCGGCAGTGGGCTGATGAGGGGTGAGAGGGAACATGAGTTCATGTACCGCTTCATGTCTGGCAGCCAGATGAGGCTGACAATAAACAGGTAGTTTACAGGACATGAAAACTGGAAAAAAGGTGTCCAGATGGAGCGTTTTACTGGGTCAAGTGTTCTTTGTTTTATGATCGGTGAGTGGGAATGAAAGGCCAACAGTGAAACAGATGCTGATAATAATGTTTCTCACTGGGATGCAACTCCTGGAGACTAGTTGATGAGTCAAAATTGGTACTAAATTACAATAAAAAGCACATTTTAGTTGCTGTCCCACTGAATGGTGTTAACAACCAAGCAACCAGCGAGCCGTGTGGCCGTGTTTTAAACAGCCTATTTCTTAAAATCTCAACTTTTTTTTTGGTAAGCACAGTCTGCAAAGTGTATTTTTGATTGTGCACATTATTTCAATGCCCACTTCTGAAATTAGTCACCAACAAACGCAGCCCAGTGAGACACCGTGTTCATTCTGGCTGGATTGACACGCCAACAATGAGTCCTAGTGATGCCACATCAAATCTAAAATGGTTAAAATGTCCTCTTAGTTCATCCATAGGCTTTCTTGATTACTTATTTTATGTTTCCTCACTGTCAGTTCTGCATTAAGCAGTTATTCCAGCAGAAGTGGTGTGATATTTCTGCAAGAAAGTCCCCTAGCTGCACCAGATGTGCTTCAGCTAAATGCTGCTGTTACTGTCTGCCTTGGCAAACAATCATTTTCAAGGTTCAAGATTCAAGGTTCAACTTTCTTTACTGTCATTCGCATCACATGTGGTACATGAGGTGGAACTAAATTGTGTACTCGAGGTCCCAGTTACACCCACTAAAATAGACTACTTGTACTACTATTCCTACTTTGCGGTTTTTCACTTATTGTGGGGCTTCAGGTTATGGATCCCCCATGATAAACAAGGGACTACTGTAATAAAAATGTCTGGTCGCTATAAGGGAAGCAACAATCTGTACAGGGAAGAGTGGAAACCTTGATGGAGCAACTTCTCGGGAGTTCTGTCATGCAGTTTTTTTCTTCTCCTGAAGGTTTTTTTTTTTTTAAACTGGGTTGCCACGTTAAAATCCATGATGGCCACAACCAATTAAATGTAAACCTTGTGAGCTGGATAACTTGACAAATAAACAATGGGCAAACTTCCTTTTTGGTGTGTGGCTACATAAGAGAGGCTCAGAATATCACACACCA
>NC_056509.1:29812179-29813954 GCF_014905685.2 Nematolebias whitei
TGCTCCTGGGCCTGGTTGTAGCTGCTCCTGGGCCTGGTTGTAGCTGCACCTGGGCCTGGTTGTAGCTGCTCATCACAGACAGCAGATCCAGCTCCTTGGACTAAACTCGACACTCCTTTATTGACTTTTATGATTTTTTTTTATTTTTTATTGAATAGTTTGATTTTAAAGCTCCCGTGAGGTGCAGTGTCCATCTGCAAGTCTGCACACGGCAGCCATCTTGAACTTATACGGCGAAGCGACTTATTTGTGTTTTTTCCCATATTTATAAACCAATTTTTGACAGAGATATGACCGTTTTCATTCATTCTGACATTGAAAATATTGAGCATTACCATTTTCAGCCGCTAGATGGCACTCAAGTAGTATGGCATGCCGTGTGTCATGTAATAGGTAATAGTGGATATTAATTACACAATCGGCTAGCCATAGCCTGCCACATTCATCTAGCTCCAGGATCATGCCTGGAGCAACCATCAAATCAGCTTAATTTCACTGTGCCACCCCAGCAAAATGCAGCTAATTTGACCATTGAAGTGCATTTGTTAAGTAAAAATTCAACTGAGACACACTTTTGCTATAATGTCGAGCAAACAAATAATTGTTTTAGGTGCTTATCTTGTTAAATTTTGAAGAAATGTGCAGCGTTACGTTACTATATATTACATATAATTAGCAACATCAGCTGCCAAAGTTGAGTCTTTCTGCATCAAATTTGTGGAGCACCACCTAAAGTCTCAGAGGGGTCTTTGAAGACCTCAGTTTGGAGAAAGAGAGTTTATTTGTGAGCAGACTGAAGTGATGATGGCTATTCTGAGAGGGGCCAAGTCCAAAGGAAATTGTTGTCATTTCAAAACATATGATGGTCGATTATGTTGTAGCCTATATTCCATAATCTGTTAGCAAAATATTTTTTATGAACCACTGAACAGATTTTTATCAAACAGCCATCTATAAAAATCTGAATTATCACTTTAAAGGAACTAAACCTGGTATTGTGGAGCTTTACTGTGAGTTAGCATGCAGTGCTCAGAATTGATCAAATAAATCAAAACTTTATTTATACATGTTTTCATACAGTACAGCAATGCAAAATACTTTACAAAAATAATGAAAAGTTTGTTAGACTGTAGAGGTGAGGACCACATTACTTTAACAGTTCTTTAGATTATACTTTAGGGATAGTTAACAACAGTTTCAGATGACCTGAGGGTTCTGTCAATCAATCCTGAACGCAAATGGTGTTGTTTTATGTGATGGCACCATTTTGCAGCGGATGGCACAGCAAGTAAACTTGCTTGAATCCGCAGACAGGATAACGAGACCACCGAGCTACTGCAGCCAACAACAGGTGGTCAGAGTAGAGACTTTAAAACTGGGATGATACGCACGCTCTTTCTGGTTTATTTCAAGAAACATGAAACTGAACTGACAACAATGACAATCTAGGAAACATGAGGAGTAAACCTTGGCGTCTTTCTCTGTTTGTAAAAATACTAGACAGAGCACAGTAATGCACAAAACCAGAGGCTGTGAAGCTTCGATAATGACATTAAACCACAGCTGATGTAGATTTGGTTTATTTGGAATCAGAGAAGAGTTTCATCTCATTTACTTTTTTTTTTATTATTATTTATATTCAAAATAGTTTGGTTCTATGCTCTTTAAAGCCTGCGTTATGCAGCTCAAAACATTTATTTGGCGAGGGAAAGCATATATATATATATGTATATATATATATATATATATATATATATATATATATATATATATAT
>NC_056509.1:29813964-29824819 GCF_014905685.2 Nematolebias whitei
TATATATATATATATATATATATATATATATATATATATATATATATATATATATATATATACATGTCAGTCAATTGATGTGTTTAATTTTTTTAACTGTTTAATGGGAGTTTTAGTTTTTCATGTTCTCTTCATAATGGCAGTGTCAAGCAGTAACAGGTGCAGCCTTTTTGTAGATAAGTATAAAAAAAATAATAAAACGTCACAAAAGTAGAGAATGATGGAACATCCCAGGACATATAATCTTTTATGACACGTCTTTCAGCTTCTGCCTCCATTTTCTGTCCCACCTTGTGTATGATATGAATTCAGCCAACCATATAAATTGAAATATTCACCTGTGGCCTTCATAATAGCTGCTTGTGTAATTCATCACTGCGTGTAATTGGTGTGTTTCACACGTCATGCCCCATTTCTCTACATGTAGTGCCATTTTGCCGTCTAACACAAGCACAAATTGGGAAAATGTGAGGTCTATTTTCTCGTTCAAGGCCACCTCGACATGTGTGGTCGACAAAATGAGCCAAAAACCTTCTAATAGATAAATACTCCAGGCCCCGAGCAAAGCCAACTCAATGGAAATAATACCAAGTTGCAGACTGTGCTTTATTTGAAAAACTGTGAAATTAGTCACATTTTCATTTTTCTTCCATCCATCCATTCATCTCTTTAACATCTTCTCTTTCTCAGGTTGTGGGCAGCTGGCATCTGTTTCCAGCAGTCACTGTGCAAGGCAACAACAATAATCACTGCACCACCGTACCGCCCACATTTAAATTTTATTCCAAAAATACAACTGTCCTGCAAATATTATTTTTGCTTTTTCATTCTATTATGATGTCAGAAGAATCTTTCCTACTTTGTTCAGTGTGTTCCATTTTTAAGTGGAGTTGCATGGAGTACTTCTTAATATTCAGTATCTGTCCTGCATGAGATAGCGGTCATTGATTTTAGTTTCAAACACCAGGAAGTAAATCACAAGAGCAAATTTCCACCATAATTAACAACCCAAGCGCAAAACATTTCTGGCAGTAAGAGCGAAACCCTACAGTAAAAATATTTACTGTGTCACTTTAACGTCCTTCATGCTACAAGTCAGTGCATGCCCAAAGTAGTTTTTATCCTAATGCTGATCAGCCATGACTTGCAGATTTGCCCATCTAATTCCAAAAAAACACAACAGACAGAAAAAAAAGGAACTTCTAGACAATATGTCATTTCCTGGGACTATAGGCAGACATGCACCAGTCAAATTATATAATCTCCTAACTGAGATTGTAGGTATACTCACTATGTATAGATTTTTGAAAAACTGCATACTAATTCAGTGGCATGGTGGTGCAGTTGACACAGCTGCCACCTCTCAGCAAGAAAGTCACAGGGTCAAATCCCAGCTGGAGACCTTTCTGGGTGGAGTTTGCATGTTCTCTCCGTGCATGCGTGGGTTTTCTCCCACAGACCAAAAACATGCATGTTAGGCTGATTGGTAACTCTAAATTGTCCCTAGGTGTGAGTGAGAGAGTGAATGGTTGTTTGTCTCGTGTGTCTCTGTGTGGCCCTGTGATGGACTTGCGACCCGTCCAGGGTGTACCCCGCCCCTCGCACAGTGATTGCCGGACATGGGCACCAGCGACCCCCGTGACCCAAAATGGAATAAGCGGGTAAAGAAAATGGATGGATGCCTCGATGTGGACTTCTTCACTCAGTGTTGCTCTATAAGAAAGCAGGATGTTGCACTTATCTGTAATCTCCTTTTAAAAACTCAAACAATAACATGTCAATCACATTTTTATATTTGTAAGTAATAAAATACGATGTTATTTCAATTAATTAGGCGGTTAACACATTTCACATAGGTCGTACTGCTGTATAGGCAGTTTACACAAGCTTCACACCTAAAGCTGCCTTGTAGCGTGTTATTTATGAGCTTCCTTCTACAGATTTCAGGACATTCACAAGCTCATACAGGTTTTTCTCCTTCTTGTAAAAATTAACATAAGTGGGTCTTTAAAGCTTTCACACAAAATGGTTGATCATTCTTCTGAACGTGTCAATATTTCAGACTTACAGAGCTCAGTGTTTTGAGTTTTGGGGGTTAATCGGTGCTGTTAACAAAGCTTGACTTTGATTCAGGGGATTTCTTCATTTCCAGATAAACATCACGGCTCTTTGACTTCATCCTGCTCTCTGCAATTAAAAGCCAAACCTCTTTGTGGTTTCTCACTCAAGGAGATGATAACATCTATTCTTTAATCTTGTTATTTTGTTCTGATGTGTCACATGTTTTTTTTTCTTCTTTTTTTCATATTTGTGAGTTCACTTACAGTTTTTTTTCAGTTTTGTTTTTTGCACGTGATGTTTGGTGCAGAGAGAAAATGGCAAAAGGGAACTATGTTTTTGTTTTGATAAGGGGAAAATATTTACCGCGCAGTGCCAAGGGTGAAACAGCGATCATGCTTTTGGCTCGTCTGTCTGTGTGAGTGTTAGTGTTGAAAAAGTATCTCACGAACACGTGGATGAATTCAATAAAACTTTTAGAAAGTAAACATGAGGTGTGCATCAACGACTAACTAACTTCTGGTTTCAACTAACCAGACTAACTAACTCCTGGTTGTTCTAGAGTTGCGCCGCTCAAGGTGGCTCCATGTTGGAGTAGCTCTCTTACATTCATCCTGAGATTTAGCTTTAGAAAACTTGAATTACTCTTTTTTTGTTCAGATGATTACTTCCTCTTGTATCAGATGCTGTGCAGCTGGAAGGATTTTTACTGAAACTTTTTATTTTTACTTTGGGACATTTGTTATGATGCAAAACCATAACAACAAGGTGGTTTTCTATAACTGGGAACAGCTGATTAGCACCTCAATAGCTCAAATAATGCATCAATTACAGACCCAAATCTCAAATAAGTTGAAAAGAAGGTGCTGTGGATGCATTTCCGTCTACCTGGAGGCGGTGCTCGAGTGTCTGACCACTGAGATCTTGGAGGTGGTGGGAAACATGACTCGTGACAGCGAGAAGACTGAGATCTTCCTCCTGCACCTTAAGTCTGCGATGATGAGTGGCTCAGCAGGCTGCTGGGAGAAATGGCCATCGTTCGGGGAGGAGTTCTCCCTGGCAGTCCTGCTGCCCAAGAGGACCGAGAGGTCTGCTGGGTCTGGGTGGACGGATCAGCATTTGCAGCCAGTTTCTTCAGATCTGCTGTGGGATGGACCACTACAAGAGATTCTTCCTGCCCAAACCCATCAGCATCTATAACATATCTTACTGAAACCAGGATGATGAGCTACAACAATTAATTTCCCTTTGAGATTAATAAAGTATTTTTGAATTGAACTGAAGCCAATTCAAGATGGCCACCACAGCCAACTGACCTTAGCCAACGCTAAAATGGCTTTAACTTGGTCAAACACAGATGTTGAGCTAAGATGTGGTGTGGTAGTAGCTGAGAGTCTTTCCCGACATTAAAGCCTCCAGTATACTCCCGCGTTTGTCCGTACGTGGAGGTATGAGCGTACGTACGTGGAGGTATGAGCGTACCCTCGCAGGGCATGTCTGGGCAAAGCTCAATTTTTACAACCGCGTATGCGGTGTTGCACAATAAACTGCCCGGCGATGGACTGTTTTGTATGCGACGCCAATGTATTAAATTCCCCTTCTTCATCTCTGATCTGGCCTTTTCTTTTGTTTTTTTGACAAAAGGCAAGTGATCTCTTCCTCCTCCATTGATACCATGACTGAAATGGTGAGAAATGAAGGAATTTGTCACGCGCGAAATAAACTCAGGTCCAGCGTGGCTGTGGGAGGGTCTGGAGATTTCCTGGTGGGCTGGTCTGATGTGTGGCCTGCAGAGCCAGCGCTCCCTGTTTTTTTTTGTTTGTTTTTTTTTGGGGGGGGGGGGGGTGTAGATCTTTTTATTAACCACATACAGTATAAACACAGAACACCGCTGCAGCTGAGGCTGCCAACGCTCTGTTTTTGTTTCTTCCCGACCTGTCAATCAATCCAGTAGGCGTGTCACCAAATGACCAATCAGCAACCTCAATTTGTCCCGAAGGTAAACGCCCCTTGTCTGTAAAACTGCTCTGCAGCCTCTCAGGGTGTACGCTCGAGCATGAAGTCTGAACCCTCTGCGTACGCGCGTATGTACGCATGGACGGACGTACTTGGGAGTATACTGAGGTCTTTACTCAGAGCACTGCTTGTGTGGGATATATTGGTAAAACCTTGCCATTAATTATTGGAGTTAACTGTGCTTGTCTGTTAGTAAAATATCTCATGAACAATTGAACAGATTTAATTAAACTCACCTGAACTCATCATTAGATGCATATCTACAAATGATGGAGTCAACCCAAACCATGGATCATGGATAGCCATCACAAAAAAAAAAAAAAAGTTTTACTGAGATTGTGCTAAATGTGGTGCAATAGTGTCTGAGAGTTATCCTCAACACATCCCCTCAGTGCTAAAACACCTCATGAGGTCACACAATGCTATTCTCACAGTGTTTGACCAAAACAGCCATGTTTGTCTGTTTTAATCGAAAAATCTGTCACGAGAGATAAGTAGGCCTTTAGATGAATTTATAATTATGAGAAAAGTCTCATCTTGCAAAAATGCATTTAAAACTCAAAGTTGTACAAATCATTTTGACATAAATCAAAAAAATTAGATTTTTTTATTTTTATTTTACTGCGTTGAGTCATTTTTGTGCCAAAGAGTTGAGGCTCGTTATGATACTGAAACCATAAAGTTTTATTTTCATATATGAAGCTGTTTTAGACGTCGTTATCAGTGTAAGAGAATAAAGATAATTACCCTTCTCTTGTCATAAAATAATTAATCTTGGTGATAGGGTGTGTTTTACTGTAAAGCTGATTAGAATTAAGATAAAATGCTTCTCTGTGAAATTTATCACAAAATATAACAAACTAAAGAATCTGTTTAGTAAAGAACCTGTTTATCTTTCACACCTGTTTACAATCGTTAGCTTTAATAGCACCTCCCATTCTACGACCGGCTAAAGTTCGGCTAAGTAAAAGTGAACAAGTGTTTTGTTGGCCTCTTCTTGACCGTTCACCCTTCTTTTTAACTTTTCTACCTTTTAATCTAACAGCGTTAGGCCCCTTTGTTGTTTCCATCAATCATTCTGCAACTTATCTTTATTAATCTCTCAGCTCTGGGGAAAATGATAGATTTTAGTCAGCGATATAAGGTTTTTAATTAAATCGCCCAACGCTGAATTCCTAATGTGACGTTGGAGAAGTTTTTTCTTTCTCTTTCTTGCGCGACTAAGATGATAACGAGCTGAAAGGCGTCACTCAGTCAATCAGAAGAATATTATGGACCAATTAAAAAGCTATTCTCGACACATTTATCAAACGTGTTGCTTTTGCTGTAAACTGATCCAGAGCTAAACAAGAGTCCGTGATGTCGTTTGAATCACATTGTTCCCACATGAGGACTTGAGGCAAGCTTTCTTTTTAAGTGAATAATTATTAATGTTTGTGAGAAAATAAAATCAGATCAAGGAAGAGATAAATATGAAATAAAATTATCTCCACAGCCCCTCTAAGGTATTAAAGTCCTGGACTGAGGTCATCTACTAAGTCCATGTGTGATGGAACATCTCCAGTTTAGATGCTGCAGGAGGGATTTTATTCCCATAAAAGCTTATTTTTGTTTTTTTACTGTAACTGTATTCCTTATTATGTAAAGTTCTGATCAGAACATGCGTCAAACAATAATTATTTGGCAGTGGGGTTTTTTTTGTTCGTTTTTTTTGGACTCCCACTGGAGCATATTTCAGTAACAGCTTAAACAATACATCTGTCACGAATGTGCTCTTTGATATTGTTTTAGTCTTTGCTGTTAATATTAAGAAAGGAGGAAGTCATAAATTAAGGCTTAACACCTGGTGTGGAAAACTTTGTACAAAGTCTTGAGGAGAACAAGAATCCTGCAGGCTTCAAGGGCGCATTTGTGCCTATGCAGCAGTTGGTAAATGTTCACGCTTTCACTCATCAGTCAGGCTGAATGTTACTTCATAATAACGAACAGATCAGCTCCCTGCATGCTACTGTGAGAACAATGAGGTGCTACGTGATGACATGTTGGGTGATAAGCGCACGGTGCTCCCTTCCAGCATGGCCTCTGCAGCTCTTACAACAGGATGTGCTCAAGCTGGGGTAATGATTGAGGGCCGCAAGGGAGGGAGAAGTGAGGCGTTATTGCAGCTTAGTGCAACAATGTGTGAGAGGGAAAGTGTTTGAAAGTCATGTGCATAAAGGTGTTTTTGAAAAATGTTTCTCTCTGTAGGAGGTATTGTTAATATTGTTAATATGCATACATTATTAACAATAGTTAATAATGTTAGTATTGTGTTGCTTTACCCTTCAAACTGTTTTAATGACTGATTATTAATCATTCAAATGTTTGTGTGTGCATTACTGTGACAAACTCAAAGCAATAATTCAGAACGTTGGAAGTGGGGCTCCTGTGAAAATATTAGAAAAAGAACATCTTACCTGTTGTAGATGGCTCTTTGAATAGAATAGAATAGAATAGAATAGAATAGAATAGAATAGAATAGAATAGAATAGAATAGAATAGAATAGAATAGAATAGAATTCAACTTTATTGTCATTGCACTTGTCACAGGTACAAAGCAACGAAATTCGGTTAGAAGAAATAGAGGTTATTTCTGCAAGGAGGGGGTCAAGACCAAAAAGGATTTCCACCATCCTCCAACCTCAATCTTAAATGTCAAAAACTGTTTTACAGTAGTCCCTTGTTACATCACAGTTTGACTTTTGCAGACTCGCGCTATCGCGGTTTGTCAACAAAAATAAATAAATAAATAAAAATTGTACTAAATCCAAATAAATTTGGACAGGCGCCGCCATTTTGTAGTTTTCTTTCAATAAGCCTACACTGTAATCACCACTCAACAGGACTTCATTTCCCAGAAGCCACTTCAGTACTGTAGTGCCTCCGACCGCTGCTTTCTGCCGAACGGTATTTTTGCAAAGTGAAGTCATGAAATCCCTTTAAATTTTCTGAATCAGGAGTTGTACTTACTTTCAAAGATTAACATTTTCTTTATTCTCTATTTCAACGGTGTCTTTTTGCCAAATCAGATGCATAACCAATATTTTTCAAAGCGATCTCACTCTGAATGATCATGTCGAATTTCATCTGACTTTTACGTCAGTAAAGTAAGAGGTATAAAAATCAATCCAAATACTGACAATACTGATACCAACATTGTGCAGTTTAAAGCTTGGTACTCCACGTGTCTTCAGCTACAGAGTCCAGTTGGTTTGTTCTTTAGATATTTTAAATTTGCCATATCCTGGATGACAAAAAATCTACAGCAACAGATGATATTGTTGGTGTTGGATCGTATCGATACTAGCAGGATGGGATCAATACTTGAGTTTCTTCCTACTTTCAGGGCATCACTCCAGAAGTGCAATTCTGTGTCCTAATAGTCGCGAAGTGGTAAAACAAATATAAACATTGAACCAAATAAGCATGGCTGATACTTTAGCAGGCTCTGATTGCACGACAACTTCAGAATCGATACACACATGTTAACATGACTAGCATCCATATTTACTTCTGTGAACACAACGTGCTGCATGGGACATCATATGTTCGTCTGCACATGCTGGTCGCTTCAGGGCCACAGACAGTTCACGCTAGAGTCTGTATCATTTGACCTGGAAATACAGAGTTGTTGAGAAACAATGTAGTAGCTCATTTTGGGCAATTTCTGGTAATAAAAACTTTTTTTTAATCACAATCACATAGATGATCTGATATACTTATTTTCTTCAAATGACTGAGCATCTAAATACTGTTTCTTCACGGTTTATTTGCTCTCCTGCAGAAGACAATAAACCAAACACATAATTTGTCTTCTGTGTGTCCTGCATTTCTGGCTCCTACACATGCAAAAACAAGTTACACCGTAAAAAGGCCAAACCATCTGCAGAGCCATTACTGTGAGCAACCACAAGAGGGCGCACTAAACAGAAAATGGCGCCAAACTATCTTACAATGGGGACAATAAAACGTGTATAAAACTTTGATTTTGTGGTCAAAATGAAAAATAAAAGTCACAACATTTTAAAACTGACACAACCAACATAACAAAAGATTTATAACTTAAATAGCTACATTTACAAAGACAACGAAGAAAGAAACACCAACATCGTCCCCATGCTATTTACCCTCGCATTGCATGGTGGCAAAGTGAGGGAGAGGAAGCTACCGAATTAAATTACATAATTTCTGCACTTGACACATTTCAAAATAAAAGACAACAAGATAAAATTCAGAAACATATTAACACAGTAAAATAAAAACTTTGAAGTGCATTTTAAACTGTGTTACATGCACTCCAAGTCTGCTTATGGAAAAGCACTGAGTACTGAGCGAAAACAAATATTTTAAAAATGTAGATGCTGACGTATTGATGCATTTTTTTAATTATTGTCACTTTTACATGAGATTCTGTAGTTCCATTTTCACAAGTTATCTTCCCAGTAGCTGATGACTGACAGATGGAGAAAGCTGGAACGATCTGGTTCTTGCAGTCTAATTACAGCATTTTGAAAGTTGGTTCATTTTCTCGTCTGTCAGTGACGTGAGCACTAAACTGGAAGCGTTGCCGCAAAGATGTCGTAACCAGAGAGAGTGAAATGGGTGGTGATACATATTGTCAATACATGCTCAAAGAATTAGCTCATCAGGCTGATCAAACTTGGACTCTATTTTTCCATACTGAGGCCAATCAAAGAGCTTTGTACAACAGGTAAGATGTTAATTCTTCATAAACTTTCCACAGAATCCCACTTTTAAAGATCTGAATCTGTGTATTTTTGTCTCATATTCTTATGCTCAGCATAGTGTAGACTTCAGTCCAGAGGACTGCAGTTGAGCCCGTTCTTGTTATACTTTTCGTGCTTTTAATTCACTCGAATTCAGCTTACTGAGCTTTTAGATGCAGTGTAAACTGGTTTCAGCAACAAAGCTGCAGACTACTCACCAGTGACAAAGTATTTCAGAGTGCGATAGGTGGGGCATCTAAACACTGAGATTTACAGAGCCAGTTTATGAATCAATAGACCCATGATGCAACTTTTCAGTGCGTTGCATTTTATAGGTTAGGCCCCTTTGAAGCTGAGGGTGTAAATACTTGTTGAGTGAGCTCACTGGGAGCGTGCCATTTGGTATTCCTGATGTGGTTTGAGAATCACATCAAATAAACAACAAAATCAGTCAAAACAATTATCAGTAGGAAATAAGAGGCAACTGGACTCATTAGAAATAAATACATTGATTAAAAAATGTATAGGGAAATACTTAAAACAAGATTTTTGTTCAGTTTTGTTTTGGAGTTAATTACCAGAAGACGAGAGAAAAAAAAAAACTCAGTCATTTCATCTTTAAATGTTCTAAATTATTTGCGGCTCTGTGATGGACGTGTGACCTGTCCAAGGTGTACCTGTCTCACACACAGTCGCTGATGGGGATAGGCAACATTGTTAAAAAGAGACACAAACATATGTTTTGCCATAATTAACAAAATACCATCCTTGTCAGATAGTTGGGTACACCTACTTATTTGTTTATTGCCCATCATCCGTCCGTCCATCCATCCTTCTGTGGATGTTGTGAGTGTGATAGTTTGTTTTAAAAATTGACTTGCCATATCAAAATCCAGGATGGCCACCATCACCATATTTACAGTGTCTTGCGAAAGTATTCGGCCCTCTTGAACTTTTCAACCTTTTGCCACATTTCAGGCTTCAAACATAAAGATATAAAATTTTATTTTTTTGTGAAGAATCGACAACAAGTGGGACACAATCATGAAGTGGTATGAAATTAATTGGATGTGTCAAACTTTTTTAACAAATAAAAAACTGAAAAGTGGGGCGTGCAATATTATTTGGCCCCTTTACTTTCAGTGCAGCAAACTCACTCCAGAAGTTCATTGAGGATCTATGAATGATCCAATGTTGTCCCAAATGACTGATGATGATAAATAGAATCCACCTGTGTGTAATCAAGTCTCCGTATAAATGCACCTGCTCTGTGATAGTCTCAGGGTCCTATTCAAAGCGCAGATAGCATCATGAAGACCAAGGAACACACCAGGGAGGTACGAGATACTGTTGTGGAGAAGTTTAAAGCCGGATTTGGATACAAAAAGATTTCCCAAGCTTTAAACATCTCAAGGAGCACTGTGCAAGCAATCATATTGAAATGGAAGGAGTATCAGACCACTGCAAATCTACCAAGACCCGGCCGTCCCTCTAAACTTTCATCTGGAACAAGGAGAAGACTGATCAGAGATGCAGCCAAGAGGCCCATGATCACTCTGGATGAACTGCAGAGATCTACAGCTGAGGTGGGAGAGTCTGTCCATAGGACAACAATCAATCGTACACTACACACATCTGGCCTTTATGGAAGAGTGGCAAGAAGAAAGCCATTTCTCAAAGATATCCATAAAAAGTGTTGTTTAAAGTTTGCCACAAGCACCTGGGAGACACACCAAACATGTGGAAGAAGGTGCTCTGGTCAGATGAAACCAAAATCAAACTGTTTGGCCACAATGCAAAACGATATGTTTGGCGTAAAAGCAACACAGCTCATCACCCTGAACACACCATCCCCACTGTCAAACATGGTGGTGGCAGCATCATGGTTTGGGCCTGCTTTTCGTCAGCAGGGACAGGGAAGATGGTCAGACTTGATGGGAAGATGGATGGGGCCAAATACAGGACCATTCTGGAAGAAAACCTGTTTGAGTCTGCAAGAGACCTGAGACTGGGAC
>NC_056509.1:29825219-29863361 GCF_014905685.2 Nematolebias whitei
TATATGTATATACATAGCTCCGTTGTGTTTTTATGTTTTTAGTTTAACTAAATAACTTAGTTCCAGGAGAATATCCACTTTTTTAAAGATGGGCTTCACTCAGAGTCAAAACTTGGCCTGAGAAGGACAACTTTTGTAGCTATACAAAGTTTTAAGCTCTCCGCTAATGTTGAGATTTATCTTGGAGATCTTTTATCTTCCTTTATCTTTAAATTTAAAGGGTTAAGAGTATTTAAAATCGTATTTGTTTGCTAGATCACTTTGCGTTTCTCTAAGCCTCATGCGACACTAATGAACCTGAGGTCACAGGTCAGTGTTTGTGAGGAATTGGGCACTCTGATCATGTGGATGCGTGTTTGTATTTGTGCTTATGAGGACGTTTGTGTGTCCATCAGCAGGCTCAATGTGGATAGTTGTGGCAGGTCCACAATGAAGGGTACACACAGATAAGACGGTGTGTGAGCAAGGAATGCATCTTGAACCAAGAGTTCCCAAACACACCTGGGAGATGTTCTTATACGGGAGATAAAAGGTCTTAAAACATCTGCAGCAAATACAATCATTTAAAGGCTTGACATTTGGGATTAGGTGGGATTTTATTGAGGGAATGCACTCTTCTGAGTACTTTTTAGACACAAAACAAAGTTGTGGATGCACTCTAAAGATATGTAAAACACTGAGACAAGGCAACAAAATGTATGATTTTATTTTCTGCATTTTGTTTCACAAAGTGTCTTAATTATGTCTCAATTTGATTGCAATTTTTGTCTTCTTATATCTCCAATCAGTCAGATTGGTTTCATAAGTAGCCAAACTGTCCAAAAGTTGCTTCACATCTCGCACTTTCTGACTCGGACACTATGTTGATAAGGGTGGTCTGCGATGACTCTGTGACGTTTTAGGGATATAAGTTTTTCGAATATCTTGAACCAGTTCAAGATGCCTGCAACATAAAAGTGAGGCTCTGTGAATCACACAAGAAAACTGAGAACCCTCGCAAACATTTTGAGACCTTGTGGAAACTCCCTCACAAATCCTGTTAAGTTTGTTGCCAACAGTTGCAACCCAGTGAGATACTGGCCTAAAAAATGAGGGATGACTAAAAACTTTCACATGGTTCTCCACTTAGCTTTAAAGAAAGTGAGTGATGCAACTCACAAATGATGTTGCATTATTGTTCCAAACTACATATAGCTTGCAGCGTTGTGCCGACAAAAAAAATACAAAGGAAGACCCGAGCAGGTTCCAGTTGTGCTGTTCAAGGATGATTTGTTCGTTTTGGAACAAAAGAAATAAACCGTCACAACTAATTTCTTAAAACCTCCACCCTTCGTGCTGTGGTGTGACTATATAAAACACTACATCACCTTTGGCACCAACACTGCAATGCTAACGCCTGAAAAAGGAATTTTAAAAAAAGGTTGACACAAAATTATATCTAAGAGAATTGTACAAATCCTTTCTGTTTGCTGAGCCTTGTTAACTTCCCACACATGCACTAAAGTTCATTTAATGTATGAGAGCAGACCTTCTGACAGAAATAAATCCATCTGCTTCTGTGTGACTCGCAGCGTTTACTGCTGCTCCTTCAGCAACGCTCCCAGCATTTCTGAATGTGATCAATGTTGACAGGACTAGCCTTTGGTTGGGTTAAAGACGCTGGAATCCCCGCATCTCTTCAGTTCTTTCCCTTAATTTTTCTTCCTTGCTGACCACGTTGTGAACTCTTTGAACTGCTGGACTGCAGAGAAAACAAAACTCATTTCTCTTTACTGGAACTGACCGAAGGAGATGAAGTAAAGAGACAAGAGGCGCGAAAAAAATGAAAAGTAACAGCGAAAGTTGGTTTCTCGCTTGTTAAACCACTTGATCTTAAGCTCTCACTTGAGCTAAAAGTTTCTGCATATATTTGTATATAACAATTTTTTTTTTTTAAAGAAGAAGAATTGGAGTGAGAGGAGTGATGGAGGTCGGACCGACGTGCGCTGCCTCCGTGCGGCACGCTCCTCACAGCTGGGCAGGGTTAACAGTGGTGACACTGATTGGCCCGTGATTTATTCGGTCACTATCGGGGCTGAGTGAACGCATCTGTGCTGCATGAAGTCCAAGATCAGATGTTTCCTGTCAGGCAACACAATGACATGTTGCAAGTGTGCTTCTTTTTTTTAAGAGAAAGAGAATTTTCAATTTTTTTAAATACTTTCTTGTATATTTGCATGCCTGTACTTTTTTTTTTTTTACCTAAAAGGGACTGTAAAAACAAGCTATCAGTTTGCCTAATCAAGTATGTTCAAACTTACATCCATGTGTCATCAGCAAAGAGTAAATGGTACAGTGAACACTCTAAGGATATAAAGTAGCAGATCAGGTGAGAGTATCACATATTTCCTGCAATAAAGCTTGGAAACACCCTTTTGTGACAGCTCCACAAAATGCAGAGGAACTGAACTCCTCTATGGGAATAATTTATCATCCATGTGCCTGGAAAAAAAGGAGGTAAAAGTCCTGTCCCAGGACATGAATCAAGTTCTGTGACAGTTTCACGAACTGCTGCGAGACTGTCTTAGAATCAAACATATGCATGTACCTGAAAGCTGTAACAGTAGACGCCTCGCTTCTTTTTTTTGCTCTCTTTGAACCTCGAATATGAAGAGACGTTCAACTGTTGCATGAAAGCTGTTAAAGAAAAGAAAAAAAGTTTTGTTTCAGAACATCAAAGTTCATGCTCAATAACCTAGGTTAAAAATCCAGCAAAGTTCAGTCGGGTCATCTGGACGGTTTCTTTTTTTGTTGTTGGGATGTTTCGTCCTTCATCCAAAGGACTTCATCAGTCCAAGGAGCCACAGCAAACTCAGTCCCACAAGCAGCACACTCACATAGTGAACCAAGAAGTTTGCTGGTGTTAAGATGGTTTCTGGGGCCCGCTCTCTCCCCTCATGGGACTGAGTTTGTTGTAGCTCCTCGGACTGATGAAGTCCTTTGGATGAAGGACGAAACATCTCCCAAAAAAAAAAAAAACTGTTCAGATGACCTGACTGAACTTCGTTGGATTTTTGTACCTGGATTATTGAGCATGAACTTTGATGTTTTGAACCACTGTGGCTGTGGCTGCCTCAGAGGAGTTGATGGGAGAGAGGGTGAGCCCCAGAAACCATCTTATCACCAGCAAACTGGTTGGTCCACTATGTGGGTATGCTGCTTATGGGACTAAGCTTGTTAAGGCTCCTCGGATTGATGAAGTCCTTTGGACGAAGGACGAAATGTCTTAACAACAACAAAAAAGAAAAAAAAAAAGGCCGGATGACCTGACTGAACATTGTTGGGTTTAGTTTCAGAAGTTTTAGTTCCAAGTCATAAACATATATCTTCAAATTCATTCATTAGTTCAAATTCATTAAATAAAAATCTCAAATTAACTACTCGATGACATTTGTGTCAGTGGTTAACTATCTGAAAACTAAAAGTTGAAAAACTGTATTCTGAACTACTCCTATGTCCGATGAGTCAGTAGCTTGTAGATCCACCTTCGTTCTACAGTCTTTATCTGTATGATGTAATCTTACATCATTATCCAGGACTTTTATCGTAGATGCTCTTCTTTGCAGTGTTGTTCCAAAAAATTGAGATTTGCAGGCGTTTGGTTGCACAACCCTCTTTAGATCCTGCTACATTTCAGCTGTGTTGGTATTTAGACTTTGCCTCATTGTAACATCTTGATACTTTGCTTTTTTAAACTATTTCTTGTAGATTTTCTGGGATGTTAGGGATAATTTTGTGGTTGCATGACCAAAATGGGGCCAAGCTTCAACTGTCGGATGAATAGCTCTACGATTCGTTGGTATACGGAGGAGTTTATGGACGACTCAGCAACCGTGAGCTGCCAAGATCTTGTGGCTGCAAAACAAAGCAAATTGTCACCCCTCTTTCATCGTGCCTGACAGTTGATATGAGGCCATTTGGTCCTTCTCTCCAAAAGACATAGTTTCAAGTCTTGTGGTTTGCTCTGATGCAACTTTGCAAATCTAATTCGTGCTTCTAGGTTGTTTTTAGAGAGAAAGGGCTTTATTTTTTTTCCTGGCAAACCTTTCAAACAAGTCATTCATGTTCAGCCTTTTTCTAATTATGCTGTAAAAGAAATCAACATTTAACATTAAATAAGGCTTTTTTTTAGTCTGAGATTAAACCCTTTTTTTTATTTAAAGATTGTTTAATTTCACTGCGTTGAAACATTGACTCCTGGGAAAAAACTGGCAAGTGACTTGAACTTTTCTGAAGACTTAGACCTGTCTAAAGCTTTTGACACTGTGGATCATAACATCTTGTATCATAAGCTCTCAGAAATTGGTTTCTAAGATCACACCATTGGTTGGTTCTCTAATTATCTTTCTGATCGGAGGCAATGTGTTCAACATAATGGTATATCTTCCAGTTATCTAACAGTCAGTAATGGTGTACCACAAGGCTCAGTCTTAGAACCCACCTTCTTTATAATCTACATAGGTAAATGTAGGTCAAAGCATCCCTGATGCATCCATACGTTTCTATGATGATGACACAGGCGTTTATTGTCAAGCTAAAACAGTTGCTAAGGCTTTTGCTTTTGACATCATCCAGTCAGATTTGTTCCGTCTCAAACTTGTCCTAAATGCCGATAAAACCAAAGGGATGCTTTTTTCAAACAGGAAATCAGTCCCATCAGTTATTTCTCTGATTTTATCCTCAAATGGGGTTTCTATTGAGTTTGTCGATTCTTATAAATATTTGGGTATCTTGGTCGACTCGCATCTTCACGTGGAAAGCCTAGTAAGGAAACTGAAATTTAAACTGGGTTTCTTTTTCAGAAACAGATCCTGTCTAACTCTGAATGCTAGAAAATGCCTTGTCACTGTGACTTTCCTTCCCTCCATTGACTACGGTGACATTATTTATATGAACACTCCTACAAGCACTCTGCAGATGTTGGATGCTGTCTATCATGGTGCACTAAGATTCATAACTGGCTGCAACTATCGTACCCACCACTGCACCCTGTATTCACTGGTTAACTGGTCATCATTAACTTCTCGCAGACTCTTCCATTGGTACATTTTCATCTTTAAATCACTTCTTGGTCTGCTGCCTTGATACATCTCCTCCTACATGTCTCTGCACGAGTGCAGCTACAGCGTGCGCTCTCAGGACTTAATTACATGCAGTGTTTCCTCAGTGAGGACTGAACTTGGCAAAAGGGCCTTCTCCTACGCCGCTCCTATTTCTTGGAATATCTTGCAAAAAGATCTGAAGCTCTCGTGACTTTAAACATCTGCTAAGTTCATGGTTATTCACTGTTATCTTGAGAAAGCAGAGATACCTACTTGGTTATCTTCACTCTTTGCTAAGAAAGCAGGTCTCTCTTGTAAATGAGTCCCCGAGGCTGAATGTGATTAGCCTGTCTAAATAAAGGTTGAATGAATGAAAAAAATAAAATAAAGACAGACTCCATTTTGGCAGCAGTATGATAATCCTAATCAGTGGGTGAGTGTCAACATTTTATTTTTATAAAATAAATGAAGGTATGATGCCGTATTTGTTGTGATTTGACCCAACTGGATTTTAGCTTCATAGTAGTGGGGTAAGAATCTGAAGTGCAGCTCATTACATCTACAGCCCAACAGAGCTAGATCCCAAGAACGTTAATGACACCCAACATCATCTATAAGCTTTGAATCTTTATGTTGTATAAAGGTGGATAAAGGAACACAAAAGAAACAAGCAGACAAGAGGCAGGTTCAGGAGTCAAAATTGAATATTTCTAACCATTAAACTGGAAAGTAGCAAGGTCAGGAGCAACCAGAACCAAAAAGAGATCTGGAAGAAAAAAAAACCTGAAAAGTCTGAGTATTTGTACAGGCAAGAGTGATTACTCACCGACACCAGGTGTGCTGATTGACAATGGAATGCATTGTGGAAAAAAACTAGAAACAAAAACTGCTGAAGTCCTCTAATTGTTTAACCATAAAACAACAAGACAGAACTCAACTAAACTGCAAAAACAAAGTAAAAAAAAAACCTAGAAAATCCAAAAATCGTAACCAGTAGCCAAACCCTGACACCTTAACTTTAAATGTAAACCAAACTAACACAAACATCAAACTAAGATGGAAGCTCTGACTTCACGTAGAAGCTTAGCATTCAACATGTTCTTAGCAACAGTATTTAAATATGTCATAAAGCAAACCTTGTTTTATCATTCAACCTTTATTTTTACAGGTTAGTCTCATTGAAACTAATGGACAAAATGGTTCAAAACATCAAAGTCCATGCTCAATAATCCAGGTAGAAAATCCAACATTGTTACGTCAGGTCATCTGGACCTGACTGGAAAACATCTTTTGAAGCACTTGGAATATGGCTGCCTCAGAGGAGTCAACGGGGGAGACAGTGGGCTCCAGAAACCATCTTATCACCAGCAAACTGGTTGGTCTACTATGTGAGTGTGCTGCTTGTGGGACTGAGTTTATTGTGGCTCCTCAGACTGATGAAGTCCTTTGGATGAAGGACGAAACGTTTCAACAAAAAAGGAAACCGTCCAGACGACCTGGCTGAAATTTGTTGGGTATCTCAAGTGAAGCGCTCATTAGGAATATAAGGACACTTCTGAAGCACTGCTTAAGAGGATCCACATGGATCTCCATCTGGACAAAAGTTCTGTTCGAAAGCATTTTACCAGAATTCTTTCTGACAAATTTGAATATTTAGTAAAGTTAGTCTTCACTTAAAACATCCATCCATCCATCCATTTTCTTTACCCGCTTATTCCATTTTGGGTCACGGGGGTCGCTGGTGCCCATGTCCAGCAATCACTGTGCGAGGGGCGGGGTACACCCTGGACGGGTCGCAAGTCCATCACAGGGCCACATAGAGACAAACGAGACAAACAACCATTCACTCTCTCACTCACACCTAGGGACAATTTAGAGTTACCAATCAGCCTAACATGCATGTTTTTGGTCTGTGGGAGGAAACCGGAGTACCCGGAGAAAACCCATGCATGCACGGAGAGAACATGCAAACTCCACCCAGAAAGGCCCCTGGACCGGGGTTTGGACCAGGGACCTGCTCGCTGAGAGGCAGCAGCTCTACCAGTTGCGCCACCGTGCTGCCCCACTTAAAACATTTTATAAGAATATTAGAATAACAAAACTTGCTCTTGCGTCAGTCTTTTTTGTGGTTACTGAATGATTTTATTCTAAATGTGGTGGCACCATTTGTCTTTGGGGCTCACTGGTGCAGCCCAGTCCTAAACAGGTACCATTTTATTTGTAACCCCCCCCCCCCCCCAAAAAAAAAAAAAAAACATGTTCAGGAGGATGTGCTTACATTTCACTGATGACATCATACTTTGAATATCATGAAGCGTGATGTTAGAGGTAGTTACAGCTCATATGAGCTCCGTTCATCATCCTGACAGAAGCACCTCTCTGCCTTTAGATTCCCTTCGAACGCTCTTTTGAGCGCACGCCAACGAGGGAGTGTTCCATGCGGAAAGGAGGAGAGGGAATGAAGAAAAAGAATGTGTTATTTGGCGCCAGGTGATAAAAGATGGTGGAAGTCAGCCATCAGGCTTTTGGTACAGAATGCTTCTGTTAAATTACACGTAATTTAAACAGTGTGACTTTCATTCATTCACACACACACACACACACTGTCTTGAGAATCAATCGCACGTGTGTTTTACAGAAAAGACTCGATTGTATTTAAGAAATAAAAAGCTTAGGTTTTATGTACAGTGGAAAGCACTTCTGGTTATTTCATTTTAGGAATAATTAGAGTTAATAACTGTTGTTAGTTTCATAGTTGGGTTGAATATATAATCATTTTTGACATTCTAAGAGCTGCAGGGAGCGATGCAGGTCAGAGCAGCCTGTTGGTTGTTTGTAAAGAGCCGGAGGGAATGAACTGCGCACCTCTCAACAACGTCACCAAGTCTTATGACTGTGACCTGCGTTTGTGTGGAAAACTACTCGTGCAATCGCATGAATTCAGGCCGCCGGCGCTCGCTGCTCACGATGGAAAAGGCCGAACTGCGTTGAGCGCAGTGTAAACAGCTGTCCTGATTCCTCGTAGCTGCGCGGGAAGCGTTTGCTGAAGGATCACACCACGCTTGCTGTCGTATGGGAATCACCCTGCTAACATAATAGCGTTTGCGAAGCTGCGTCAACGCTGCAGGGGAGGCTGCTTATTGTACTTTTAGGACGAAAAAGCCTTCATTAAAGTGTGCGTGTTTAGATATGGAGTCAGCACAAAACTGGGACGTGCACACCTGAGCTGGGTCCACTGTAACCTTGTCCACTTGAGCACACAAACGCGCTCTGAGTCAGCAGAAACAGGAGCTCAGTGATGCTGCTAATGAACACGAGTGTTATTCTTCAATTTACCACCACCCCTCCTTTTAAAAGCACTCGTTCTCATTATCTGTCACTCACCCTGTGGCTCGGCTTTCTTGCTTTATCATGCCTCGGCTTTCTGCACTGTAAAGTCCCGTTGTTTCCCCTCTCCTCTCACACATTCCAGTAAACGCACGATAAGCCATGAGTCGCAGCAGACAAGGCCTGTGTGGCAGACATAGCTGCTACCTGATGTCAGTGCTTATCAACTCTTTGCACTTCCGTATTGCCTATCAATCTGTCAGTGAGGAGAAAGGTAGACACAACATGCGCCTCCTGCTGCAGATGAACCAGTAGAGGGCATCATTGTATGGAGACGTTCATTATAAGAACCTTTACAGCACATCAATAACTCAAAAAGCACTGGTGTTATGTTTTAATATGCTAAACATGTGTTATTTTACAAGGATTAAGGTGGAGACTGTTGGGAACGTTGACCAAATTACACCAAGTTTATCAAATTAAACAGTTTGCCTCATTAAAAGAGATATAGATATATTTATTTACTTTTCTCGGGATAGTACTCAACAGAAAACACAGATTTAACAAGAAAAGTCCACGCTTAAACTGTGAGGTGCTTCATCTATTTCAATTTGTAACATTTACTAAGAGCTTTTTATACATCGTTTTTCGTTGAAACGTGAAAGTTGTCAGTGATTACTAAACATTTCATCTTGTTGACATTCATTCATTCAACCTTTATTTATATACAGGCTAGTCTCATTGAGCCACGAGGACTTATTTACAAGAGGGACTCTTGTAAGGCTCTTTTGACCTACTATATAAAAGTGGTAGAAGCTTGCAGCTCCAACTGTCTGATGTGTAGAAAAATTACTAATAACTAATTAAAAAGGACATTGGCAACAACAAACAGATGCTTTTTATTTCTCCTGCTGCCATGAAAGATGAGCAATCATGTAAGTGCCAGTGTCTGTGTGCATGTTAGTGAAATAACTTGTCATCTATGGGACGAATTGTATTGAAATCACTAGGTCTACAACTGATTGACTTTTGCAGTCAATTCAATTGAATACAAGATGGCTGCCACAACTAATCAACCTTGACAAACACAAAAATGGCTACAACTTGTAGAGTTTTAATTTGGTGTGGTAGCTGAGAGTAATCTTCAACACATTTTCTTAGAGCTCATTTAAAACTGATGTTTAAGGTGCGTTAGCTAGTTTCCTTACTGTTTGTAAACCTTGTAAGAAATGTTGTTAGCAATTGTTTTTAAACGTTTTATTTAAATGTCAAATGTCTGTCAAATTCAGACTAGATTTCAAAATCTTACTTCTAGCCTACAAAGCCCTCAACAACCTAGCTCCATCTTATATTACAGATCTTATTGTTCCATATTTTCCTAACAGAGCTTTGCGCTCTCAGACTGCAGGCTTACTTGCGGTTCCTATGGGAGGAAGATCTTTCAGTTATCAGGCTCCTCTCTTGTGGAACCAACTTCCAGTTTCTGTCCATGAAGCTGACACATTGTCCAGTTTAAAGACTGGGATTAAGACTTTCCTTTGTGATAAATCCTATAGTTAGGGTTGGCTTCTTATGCTGCCAGGCTTAGACTACTGGAGGACAAATTGACCTGAATATTTTCATTTGATATTATTTCTATCTTAACATGTGATTCGTGACCTGCCATTGTGTATCTGTTCCTCTCAAACCCTGCCGGTCGAAGCAGATGGCCGCTTGTCCTGAGCCTGGTTCGGATAGTTTCTTCCTCTTGAGGGAGTTTTTCCTTTCCACTGTCGCCTTCATGCTTGTTCAAGATGAGAGTCTGCGATGAAGTTAAAGCCGTCCGCTCCTCAGATAAATAATGTTAAATTATTATTTTTGATCTATGTGAATATTTCTGTTCAGTTCCCTGAGACGACTTCTGTTGTGACTTGGTGCTATTTAAATAAACTGAATTGAACTGAATTTTTCTGAGGAGTCTAAATAGGTGTTTCATGACCCACAGTGTGGTCCTGATCCCAGCTTTTGGAATAGATCAAGGAAGAGACTCTTTTTATTATTTATCGTTTTGATTTTAATATGAGAAACACATTATTTTAGAAGGGTTTGTGATTAACAGAGGGCTCAAACATACCATGATGTAGCCTGCTTGTTCTTTATTTGCTCAGTTTTTGGTATCATAATGTGATGGAGCCCCTCGGACAGCCTCCCCCCTCTCCTCCCCCCTCCTCCGTGATGTGTCAGCTGCTCCTCGGGAGGACAAAGAGCCCGCGGTCAGTACGTGCTCACTCTTCCTGCCACATTTACGCAGACAGTCCATCCCGACCAGCAGACATGAAGTCACGACGTGCCACGCCACGACTGTATTTATAAATGCGCGGGCGTGCCGGGATGCGCCAACCGGGAGGGGGACTCTCCGACTTATGACGGTTTATTGCCGACAACGTTACGCAGCGCACGCACGCCGTAGCCAGAAGCTACGTGTCCGGCCACACACGCGCAGCTACACTCGTGCCAGTTGGGTCATCTTTCGTGGAAAAGACGGGGTTGGTTTGCAGAGGTAGCTGCAGCCACAAGACTGGAAAATTCCCCCATCTTTCCTATCGCCTGGAAGTGGAAATTAGAAAGTGGGGGGCTCATTAACTCATCCACGTGGGCATTACGCTCCTTTCAGGATCATTTCCAAAAATTAGACAATTACATGGAACTAGTTTGGAGTGAATTCAGAGTTTATTTACAGTTTTATGTCAATAAACTGAGTGAAAGTTTCATTTTTGAAAGTATACTTTAAGTTCAAGTATACTACACACTATGTACTTGTAGTGTACTAGAAAGTATACTGATTTAATACTTGTTCTGAGTAAATTGGGACATTTTTAGTTTATAAAAAGTATACGTCAAGTATACTGTTGTACGGTCTTTTTTAAGTTTACCAAATTCAAGTACACTCATCTACATACTACTAGTGTACTACGTATTTACTTGTGGGTCACATTTTAGTTTGTTGAAGTACATTTAAAGTATACCACAAGTATACTTTTCTCTATACTGCCATTGCACTAGTTATATACTTGTAGTCCACATTTCAGTTTATTTAAGTATACCTTAAGTACACTTTTATGAATAAAGAGAAATAAAGAGTAATAAAATATAATAAAGAAAATATAAAATATAATAAAAATAATAAAGAGTAGCATATACTAAAGTACAAGTACAAGCTTTAGTATTAAAGTATACGTTTACGGTAAGGCTTAGTATTAATGTACTTCTCTTTATACAAACCGGATTCCAAAAAAGTTGGGACACTAAACAAATTGTGAATAAAAACTGAATGCAATGATGTGGAGATGGCAAATGTCAATATTTTATTCGTAATAGAACATAGATGACAGATCAAAAGTTTAATCTGAGTAAATGTAACATCTTAAAGGAAAAATATCTTGATTCAAAATTTCAGTGTCAACAAATCCCCAAAAAGTTGGGACAAGTAGCAATAAGTGGCTGGAAAAAGGAAATTGAGCATATAACGAACAGCTGGAAGACCAATTAACACTAATTAGGTCAATTGACAACATGACTGGGTATAAAAAAAGCTTCTCAGAGAGTCAGTGTCTCTCAGAAGTCAAGATGGTAAGAGGATCACCAATTCCACCATTGTTGCGCAGAAAGATAGTGCAGCAATACCAGAATGGTGTTACCCAGCGTAAAATAGCAAATACTTTCAAGTTATCATCATCAACCGTGCATAACATCATCAAAAGATTCAGAGAATCTGGAACAATCGCTGTGCGTAAGGGTCAAGGCCGTAAAACTCTACTGGATGCTCGTGATCTCCGGGCCCTTAAACGTCACTGCACCTCAAACAGGAATGCCACTGTCAAGGAAATAACAGAATGGGCTCAGGAATACTTCCAGAAAGCATTGTCAGTGAACACAATCTACCGTGCCATCCGCCGTTGCCAGCTGAAACTCTACAGTGCAAAGAGGAAGCCATTTCTAAGCAAGCTCCACAAGCTCAGGCGTTTGCACTGGGCCAGGGGTCATTTAAAATGGTGTGGCAAAATGGAAAACTGTTCTGTGGTCAGATGAGTCACGATTTGAAGTTCTTTATGGAACACTGGGACGCCATGTCATCCGGACCAGAGAGGACAAGGATAGCCCAAGTTGTTATCAACGATCCATTCAGAAGCCTGCATCACTGATGGTATGGGGTTGCATGAGCGCTTGTGGCATGGACGGCTTGCATGTCTGGAAAGGCACCATTAATGCAGAGAACTATGTTCAGGTTCTAGAACAACATATGCTCCCATCTAGACGTCATCTCTTTCAGGGAAGACCCTGCATTTTTCAACACGATAAGGCCAGACCACATTCTGCAGCAATCACAACATCATGGCTACGTAGGAGAAGGATCCGGGTACTGAAATGGCCAGCCTGCAGTCCAGATCTTTCACCTATAGAGAACATTTGGCGCATCATAAAGAGGAAGGTGCGACAAAGAAGGCCCAAGACGATTGAGCAGTTAGAGGTCTGTATTAGACATGAATGGGAGAGCATTCCTATTTCTAAACTTGAGAAACTGGTCTCCTCTGTCCCCAGACGTCTGTTGAGTGTTGTAAGAAGAAGGGGGGATGCCACACAGTGGTAAAAATGGACTTGTCCCAACTTTTTGGGATTTGTTGACACCATGAAATTTGGAAACAACTGATTTTTCCCTTAAAATGATACATTCTCTCAGTTTAAACTTTTGATCTGTGATTTGTGTTCTATTCTGAATAAAATATTAGATGTTGGCACCTCCACATCATTGCATTCAGTTTTTATTCACAATTTGTTTAGTGTCCCAACTTTTTTGGAATCTGGTTTGTACTTTTCAGTATTAGCCAAGTATACTTCACAATACTATTTTTAAGTATATCAAATAAAGTTTATAAAAAGTAAACGTCAAGTACACTTTCTCATTTTAAGTGTAAAATAAGTATACTCGTAGTACACTTAAATAAATTACTTATTGCTAAGGGAGTAAAAGTTAAAGGTTGCTCATTTCTTGAAGGAATATCACCCACTGCCTTTCATATCCCAGAAAGATGATCTCCTGTTGTTGATGGCTTACAGCCGCACAAGTCTGGGGTGACTCTCGGCTACTACCACAGTTTTAGCTCAGTATTTGTAAAACTGATGGTCGTTTTTGTGTTCGCTATTATGGTTGGTCCGTTCTGGCGGCCATCTTAAATCGATTCATCTCCCAACATTTAATCACTACGTCCAGTGATTTGTTTCTGGGACTTTCGTTAAAACCCATCAAGCAATTCATGAGATATTTTGCTAACAGACAAACAGGGTTGACTGCAGTAACGCCAAGGTTTTAGACAAAGCTTGTGTTGCGGGACAATGCTCAGCATTTTCCACACTAAGCTTTAGCTTCATATTCGTAAAATTAGCTGTAGTTATGTTTTAAGGTCAGCAGGCTGTGGCGGCCATCTTTGACTCTAAACTTAATAGTACCAAAAACAATCCACCCAGTGAATCCGTGTCCAGTTGTCCCCTTCTTACAATGCTGTTATTGCTAGTATCACTCAGCCCTCTGTGAATAGCAAGCGGTCATCAGGGCACTAACAATCAGTCGTTATGCTGATGGCCCGATCTGTTCCAGAAGCACAATCCGTACCGTCAGCTCATTTGTGCATGCGCTAAAACAAATACGTCCAGGTTGCATGGATCGCCACTGTTTATGAACAAGAACTGTCTTAATTTACTTAGAATAGTCCGTGCTCTATCTCCGTCAATCTTCATGTTGCTAATTTACGCCACTCGTATTTCCATTAAAATCATTATTTATGTCATTACCTGACCCCCAGCATGGGCTGAATGAAAAAAAACCTGCAAGATACAGAATTAATTAGTTCCATGGTGAAGTGGCGTAAATTAGCAACATGAAGATCGACGGAGATAGAGCACGTACTTCCATCCATCCATCCATTTTCTTCCGCTTATCCGGGGTCGGGTCGCGGGGGTAGCAGCCTAAGTAGGGAGGCCCAGACTTCCCTCTCCCCAGCCACTTGGGCCAGCTCTTCCAGGGGAATCCCGAGGTGTTCCCAGGCCAGCCGAGAAACTTAGTCCCTCCAGCGTGTCCTGGGTCTTCCTCTGGGCCTCCTTCCGGTGGGACGTGTCCGGAACACCTCACCAGGGAGGCGTCCAGAAGGCATCCTAAACAGATGCCCAAGCCACCTCCACTGGCTCCTCTCGACGTGGAGAAGCAGCGGCTCTACTCCGAGTCCCTCCCGGATGATCGAGCTTCTCACTTTATCTCTAAGGGAGAGCCCAGACACCGTGCGGAGAAAACTCATTTCGGCCGCTTGTATCCGAGATCTCATTCTTTCGGTCACAACCCAAAGCTCGTGACCATAGATGAGGGTGGGAACATAGATCGATCGGTAAATTGATAAGTAAATTAAGACAGTTCTTACTCATCAAAGGAATTATAACATTGTCTAAGAAAATGAATCAATTTATAGAACGAGATATTTTAATTAATATTAATAATTGTGGTATGTTTTATAAATATATTTTTATTAACATGAAATATGTGTTGTATTAAATCAGTTTACAGGATATAATTTAGCACACCTTTATAATTAAGGCTGTAAGTAATTATTTCCAGTACATTTTCCTTAATCTAGTAGCGGCACTCCGTGTGACCCGGAAGTATTCATTTTAGCGCATGCACAAATGAGCTGACGGAACAGATCGGGCAGTGACGGCCCTCCTTTATCACGTGAGCAGCTAGTTCTGGATGTCACCAGCAAACTGGTTGATCCACTATGAGAAGGTGCTATTTATAAGACTGAGTTTACTGCAGCTCCTCAGACTGACTAGGTGAAACGTTTCTACATTTTTTTTAAATGTATTTCTTTAATCCATCCAGAGGACCTGATTTATCTTTTTTATTTATTTTCTACCTAATTTACGTCCTTCTCCAGAACGCGTTTGGTGGACACGCCACCCCTCCGGAATAATCGTCCAATCAGCGGCGGCTCCGAGTCTTCGGACGTCAGCCGCCCGTGTGACACAGCCTCAGTGCGGAGAGACGCCGAGTCAGGGAGGAAGAGCCGCTGCGAGGCGCGCGGACACGCACACCGGCGACGACACACGGCAAATACCGAAACTTTACGCTTCGTATTAACACAACTACTATTTCTAGGACGATTATTTCCCCGCCGCCTCCTCCTGAACCTGGGTTCGAGTTACACGCAGGAGCGAGGCTACAACTTCTTCTTCTTCTTGTTGGAGACGGCTGGCCCGCGACAGGCATGATGGGATTATTCTGGGAATGACTGCGCCCGCTCCTCCGGAAAGCAGCGATCTGCCTCGGAACGATGTGACACGCTGCGGCTCGTGGATTCTCGCCTTTCTGGATATTTTGAAAACCATTGGAAACAGTTGAGGTTTTTTTTTTTTTTTTTTTTTTTTGAGTGAGTGTGAGAGACGCGCGTGAGTGAGTGTGTCCAACCCTTTTCGGGACCAGCATGGATTTACAACCCCCGGCCCCCTTTTCAGAGAACTTCTTCTAACTTGTTGTTTTTATTCTCATTTGGAGAGTTAAAAAGTTAAAGACTAAACAGCTTCCACCTTGAACGCTCAAGCTTTTTATTATTTTTGTATTTTTCTAATTTATTTGAATTCATTTATTTTGGACTGGATTCCCAACATCATGAACTTTATTGACAGTTTGACTCTATTATTTTTGACGCTGTCAGCTGTCAAGGTGAGTGCTCCAACTGGAACCATTAAGGGGTGTGTGTGTGTGTGTGGGGGGGGGGGGGGGCAGTCGTATTGACCTTCATTTGTGGTCATTAATGTGTAGCTTGCCTTTGTCAGGTCACCTTAACCAGCTCAGATGTTTTAGTGTATTTTTGTTGGGGTTAGAGGAGATGGAAGCAGCTTTACGCACAAAAAAAAAAGCGTCACCCCGCAACGATCCATTCTAGGTGGTGCGTTTATCCATTTAGCTCCAAATGCGTGAGGTTTATTTCAACCCTAATGTTGTGAAGTTAGACTGCAGGCCTTTGCTCTAAAAGCACCTTGGAGATATTATTACGCTTTAAAGGCGCAGCGGCTCCATTCTGGATCAGGACATGTGAGCAGGTTCACCACTTTTTTTTTTTTTTTTTTAAACAAACCGATTGGATCGTTTCAGGGTCTAAATAATCATTAATCTCTGTATGGCTTTGAGCAAAGGTTTCATGAGGTGGGGGGGGGGACGCCACCCAAAGAGGTGGTTGCTGTTTCCTGGGACTTGATTGGACTTTTAAAAAGATACTTCCAACTATTAGCCACTTTAAAAAAAACGAAAAATCTCCCTGCTTTAGTTTAGGCTCTTATTCTCATTTTATTCTCAAAGCGTTTGTTTAAATCCTGACAGCTGATTTATGTTGCGCTCCTTTAATAATAATACAGTATATATGGTGTTTTGGGAAGGGGGTGGGTGAGGGGGGTCTCAGCCCACATGGTTGAACCCTCTCACGCCACCAGAAGTGGGCGGAGCCTGCAGACGAACCATTTTTTTCTCTTTTTTTATGGTTAAAACTCTGTTTCCCTCGGGGCTCATTCAGAGGCACATGCCGGTGTTGTGTTCCGATCTGTTACCCCGTAATTTGGCTCCGTTTTCTCTCCGCTGTTTAAAAAGAATACGGCATCTTAATGGAAAAGAAAAGTTTTTTTTTGGGTCCGCATGGAGAGCGCAGTCTGGTGTCAATAGTAGGAAATCAAGATGACACTTTTTATTTTTATAAATCTTTATTGATAATAAAATGGTTGACAAAACTGCAAAATCAATATCATCACTATAGAGCAAAATAAACAAGACAATAATGCCAGGGGGAAATCGAGATGACACATGTGTCAAATGCATGTGAGTCATTACGTCATGACGCACTGAGCATGAAGCTGACGGCTGGCTCAGACCGGTGGGGGAACATATCTCAACACAACACCGGTTCGACAGGCGCAGGTCTCATGCAATATTAGCGAGGTATTGCGTGAGTTGCGCGCGCTTCTGTGTGAGAAAAAGGGGGGTAAGAGGAGGGGGGGAAGTGTGTTGGGTTGTAGGAGGGAGGGAACAAATGCAGATTGTGGCCCCTCTGCTGTGGTGACATTCCTAATGGTTTTAATGGCGACGCGTATTAGAGGAAGTGAAAGGAACGCATGCGGTTCCAAAGTTTATGAGGTTTTGCCACGTAGGTTGGTGAGGCAGAAGTGAGGAGCAGTCTGCCTGGCACGGCTCAAATAACGCCTCCCACTCTGATTGAGCTGTATAACAGTTATACAGCTTAATGAAGGGAGGGGTGGCACCTAAAGTGATGGCTTCTTCAGTGCAGGTGTGGACTGAGTGATGATGGAGAAGTGGCAAACTGCACCTCATCTTTTGCACAATTGGATAAGTGGAGGGCAGGGCCAGGTTTTATTTTTATTTATTTTTTCTGACTACTTGCACAATCAACTGTTACTAACAGCAGCTCTTATTCTTTTTTGCAGAGCGCCCACATACCGAAGGAAACGGAAAGAGGTCCACATGATGGTAGGTGTCCCACAGGGCACCGTGGGAATAGTTTGTGCTGGACTCCCTGCTTGGCATCCGGCCCATGCATTGAGGACTGGTTTAAATTTCACCTTGACTTTTTCAAGAAAATTACCGCCCCCTAGTGGAGAACTCCGGAATCTCGCCCTGTAGAGCTAGAGCTCTTCAATTAAAGTCACACTAAAGGAAATCTGTATAACATATAATGTATTTTTATTTCTGCAGATCAATATAAAACGCATATAGCATATAAAATAAATTGGTTCTTGACCAGTTAACCAACAGCTATGGAGTTTGTGCATTCGACCCATCAGGGTTTCCAAAAACATGCATGTTAGATTAATTGACTAATCGAGTTAGGTGTGGGTGAGAGTGGTTGTTGGTCTCCGTGTGGCTCTGTGAGTCCAGGGCGTGTGCCGCCTCTCGCCCATTGACCACTGGAGATGGGCACCAGCTCGCCGTGAGTGGGTAAACATAAGGATGACTGAGTGGTCCAAGCTCAAAAGTTTAAATTGAGAAAACATTTAGAGTCTAGAAAAAAAAGTTTAGTTGGATCTAAAGCCAGACCTCTGCTGTCGAGGTTTAAATAAGTGTTTACCCTGAAGAGCATTCAGTTGAGGTTAACCTGAGGAAATGTTTTGGTCGCCACTCTCGTACGTTTCCTCCACAGAACAGAATGTCACCCTCTTCTTTGGCCTCACAGGTTCTTTTTTCCTTCTCACACAATTGCCCAATCTTAATTTGAACCCTTGTAAGCTGGGGTTCAGGACGTTGGTCAGGCGTAGTGTGTTTGGGTTGTTCCTCCCAGAGGACTGTCCGATGGTCTGGGCTCCGTGATGGTGTCAGTCCGTGTGCTAATATCTTTCTCAAGAGCAGAACTCCTGCAAAGACCAGGAGGAGGAGGGGGTGCGGTACAGACTGAAGGTGGAAACTGTCTCAGTAGAAGACGGTGTGGATAACGAGCGAGCTGTAAAAAAAAATTGATGCCACTCGAGTTTTATGACGGCGGGGGTCCTCACTGATGAGTAGTTCAACAACTTAATGACAAATTATATGTTTGTAAAGTAGACCCGTGTGTTTGCTTGTATAAACCGAGTGCCGCGGAGTGGAACAATAGGAATTAAAACGTGTGTGTGCACGTCTCTGTGTTTCCACTTCGCTCTTTTAGTCCGTTGTGCGTCTGCCAACATTTTTATTCAAATTACCACCGAGGTGGGTGCTGCTTCCACAGAACCGATGTTTTAAAACATCTCTCGCTCTCTTCCTCCACAGTGATCCCTTTAATGGAGGTGTACAACAAGAGTTTGTGTCAGCCGCGGGAGGTGCTGGTGGATATTCTACAGGAGTACCCGGAGGAGGTGGAACACATCTTTATCCCGTCCTGCGTGGTGCTGAAGCGCTGCGCCGGCTGCTGCGGCGACGAGATGCTCCAGTGCACGCCGACCGCCAGCTATAACGTTACAATGGAGGTAAAACGTCACGTTAGGCTGCGGCTTTATGTCACTCTGAAATTACTAGATTTTTTTTTTTTTTAAATTCAGCTGGATTTGGTGGTTTTCGTTAGCCATCAGGATACATAAATGGTAAATCAGTGCTTTATCACATTCATACACTGATGGGACACATCGGAGGCACTGAGGGGTTCAGTGTCTTGCTCATGGACGCGTTGGCATGTGACTGCTGGTGGATTCGAACCCCCAACCCTCCCATTGGAGGACGACTGCTCTAACCACTCAGCCACAGCTGCCCCATTACATAAATGGTTTAAATGTCACTTTAATGGGCACAAGTCCACCTAAGCTGAGAGCCCTGACCGAGCTTGGCATTTAAAAAGCCCCTCTGATGCGTTCAAGTGCACATAGTTTAAAATGCCACTTAGACATGGACATTCAAAGAGCGCTTCCATTTCTGTTTTTTCAATTGGCCTTTCACATTTGAATCTACGAATTGAAGAGATTTCTGGGTAAATATGAGCAAAATCTCCAGAAAAATATAATTCTTTGTTTATGTCAACAAATTGTGCCCAAACAATTTCTGTAAAGCATCTTAATTGTTTGGTTTTTGACTCGGTTCCTTGGCTTTTTATAGATTTTCACATCTTTAAAACATCCAATGATCCGATGAGGAAGATAAAAAACACCAGAAGTCTCTCACAATTCCTAAAAGAAAACCTCATTTGAGAAAAGCAGAAATATTGTTTTAAGTTACAAAACAGAATTTGAGATTACATCTGAATTCTCATCCGTTTGAACAAAGTCCGACTCGTTTCGAATCTGTATATAACTGACTTATTGAAATGTCTCTTTTTTTTTTTTCTTACAGATTAAAAGAATAAAGCTCCAAAGGCAACAGAATAACATATTCATGAGTTTTACAGAGCACAGCGCATGTGAGTGTAGGTAAGAAACCTCCAACACAAACAAACTCACAATCACCGCCCCATTGTGTAGCAGGCCGGAGCACATCACGTGAACTCATTGTGTTCAGCTCGCCCCGACACATTCAGTAGATGCAAACCCACAGACTCGTATCTTATCTCGGTTTCTTCCAGTTGGCCGATTTTTAAAAAAGAAGAAAGTGCAGAGCAGGTTCAGACATAACGCCGTGTTTTGAATTTGATGTTGCTGAGGCCGTTGCATGTAAAGCTCCTTCCTGGAACTACAGGTGCTGTAATTGTTGATCTCTGCAAAGCTTTACTTTTATTTATTGGGTCTGCAAAGTATCTGCAGACACACATTATTATCCACCCGACTTTGGTTTCTTAACTTTATTTTTTATCTTATACACGCTTCCGTAAACTTTAATGCGACCCGAACCGCAATGTGCAACCCCACAAATGTTATATCAACACGACCGGCTCAGCGCAGTGATGTGTGCTAATACTTTTGCTGGCGTTTCAAGTTACCATGGCGACGTATTTTGCTAACAATGATGCCATATTTCCCCATGGGAAATGACTGAGAAAACATTCCTCACATTAACTGCTGCTGTCAAGTCACGTGACTTGGAGTGTAGATGTCCCTGAAGAAAATAGAAACTCACCGTTGGATTTGTTTGAAACTCACAGAACGTAATCATCAGATAAATGTCTAGAAATGATTAACGTTTGGAGCCATTTTGATTCAAGATGGCTGCCACAGCTACCTCAGCAAACACAAAATTGAATATAACTCGGTCATTCTTTGAGATACAGAGCTGAAATTTGGCGAGGTTATAGCTGAGAATGTTCCCTATCACATACTGAGTCCAAATCAAAAATCCAAGATGGCCGCCTTAGCTAAAAAGGCAAAATTACAATAACTCAGCCATTTTTAGAGCTATTCAGCTCCAATTTGGTACAGTGGTAGCTGAGAGCAAACCCCAGCACATAGTACTGTCAAATCACAATTTTAAATCAGCAGCAGCCTGGCAGTGGCTGGTCCAAGTGGGCCAACACCAAAAAAACATCAAGATCAACGTAACTTTACTGCACTGATAATTTTGCATTACACAGTTATTTCGACAAATACTTTATCATTTTCCTACTGGAAGTGCTACAACTAGCTGCTGCTGCCTCTATTTACATTTGTGAATAACCATATAATTCTACGTAATGAATCGTGAGCTGTAAAGTCTACAGCGATGCAAAGGTTTCTAGATTAGCATTCTTCATGAACCGTAGTTGGTTTTAACCTGGCTCAGATTAACCATAAACTCATCAGTCTGGTCAGAATAAATGTGATTCTTCAAACCAAAGCATTCAATTGATCCAAACTATTGCTTTAAATTGAAGGTTCAGCCCCCCGGTGTGACATAAAACAGTCAGGGTGATTTTATGTTTTAGTTTAGCAGCTTTTAAAGGACGACGCCATCACGTTATCATCTAGCATGTGTTAGTGTTATTGGCTCGAAGTGTCTTTTAATTAACTGCAGCAATAAAACACGTATGATATTTATTAACACAGTCGTCCGTAACTTCCACACAAAATAGCCAGTTTATGCAAAACTAAGCGTTTTTGTTATCACAAGTTGATGCATTAATAGATTAACACATCGCTGAATGGAGTAAACTTTAAAAAAGGCTCTTCGATTGGTTATTATACACTAACTTTTCTAATTTATCTGATTTAGTGTACCTGTAATTATAAAAAGCAATTGGTGTACAGTAGAAGTGTGGAAAAAGTCGTCTTCCTGTCACTTATCTGTCAATAGAACAGGAGTTGGCGTTCAACAATGCTAACTCCAACTAATCATTACCAGATGTGCGATGTGTCGTTGAGCTCGTGTTGTTCCCTGTTGGACTGCCACAGATATTAGTTTTGTTTCTCTCACTTTCAAAATCAGACTAATGTGTTGACAGAGATTTGAGCTTTGACGCAGCTCGAGGGGGACATTCACTGTCCTCCCTTTTTACGGGATCATCGACAAAGAAAACAAGCAGCAGGGACAACAGCACTGACCGGGGGCAGAGCCGGCTTACACAATCCCCACTTTACGTCTTTTATTTGCGTAATTTGTTTGAGCTTAAATGCTTCTCTAGGGAAGCACTCTGGCACTTTATCAAACCTCCAATGAAACTCGTTGTCCATTTTCTGTCACTGTGAAGTTTTAGTCTTTTTTTTTTTTTTTCTCAGTTTATTCACCTCAACTGTTAGCTTCAATTTTCATAAGATGTCAAATAAAACCTTCTAAATTCATTTAAAGACAAATTATTAAACTAATGTGTTACTTCCAATGCCAGCACTATTATTGTCATTAACTCATAACAGAGGAAGCAGGGCAAACAAACTATGGGGTTGGTATAAATGTAATTTTATAACATATAGGACAAAAATCTATATTCAGGTTATGAATGGCTGACACAAACTAATAAGTCTGTTGAATAAAAGCATCAAACAAGGCTTATTTTAGCTCAACATTCTGGATTTAACTTAGAATTACTGACACTTTAAAGCTGCTTGAAATGCATCAATAAAAAAAAAATCCAATGTTGCATTCTTTAAGAATATTTCTGATAAGCTTTAGTTGTTGCTGTTTTCTTATCATCTGTGTGCCATAGCAGCAACACATTGTCCACCTTGCAGAATTTACCAAAGGTGTAACAAAATATTCAAATTTTGTGCAAATACGACTGTTTAAAACAGCAAAAATTAAAAAAAGAATAGGCCCTGATGGCAGGTGTAGTATGTGCCTAAAGAGGCAGAAATGTCACCGTTAGATGGAGTATACACACATACACGTATTTCCATCTTCATAGCTTCTTCAGGAAATGTGTGGTTTTGTTGCACCAGCCTGCAAAACAGAAAGTTGGCCATAAATCCACGACCATCTTAAAGAAAGCACAGTTTCCTCACATTATTGCCAAACTGCCGCCTGCAGAGCGTGCCAGCAGATTTATTGCTCCACAACTTCTTATCGGTTGGAGCCGTCACATGAACGAGAAATGAAACAAACCTCTCAGCGCTCCACTGTTGACGTGTTTCTGTGGGTCGTTTAACGAACCCAGGCGTCCCCGATCGTCTACAGCATTATGCTCTTTTCTTTTCCTAAGCCAGTTTTGATCAAAGTTTCGTATAAACGACAGTGACGTAACACGATCCGAGGAGATTAACGCGTCACCCCGTGCTCGAATGGTTGTGTGTCTGTTCACCGGCAAACAATTGACACGCCGTGCGCTAACGTTGTGTTCTGTTGTTGCCTTGCAGATTAAAGACAGACGTGAAAGGAGTAAAAGAAAAGTGAGTACCGCAGTGCTTTCTGCATGGAGTTTGGGGGAAATTGAGGGATGGGGGGGACGACAATGACCGACTTGAGATCTGATGTTGCTTTGCACACAAGCTCACTCTGTCGTCTGCAACGCTCCGTCTTGTTACAATTGACTGTAATACACACTCTGTTTAATTTCTCACTAATTTATTTATTTTACAAATCTGTTCATGACTATAATCTAAGTGGATACACTACATGTGATCTGCTCATAAGTAGCATGAATTAGCATGTTGTGCTCAAATAAAAGCAATGCCAAATAAATGATCAGGTGAATGACTCTTGATGAAGCCATTGTTCTGTTTGTACACATTTTTCTGCCTTTTCTATTCCATCGTTGCATTCCTCTGTTACCTTTTTACATCCCATTTATCGTCTGTTACTCATGCTTCTAATTGCTTTCATACAGATAAGTGTCTCTGAAGACCTGTTAGTTGTCAGTTTATGGTCAAAGCTAAGTAATCTTTCTATCCCATGTGACACGAGTCGGTGTCCCAAGGGTCATTAAAGCTCTTTAATCCTCCCTCTGGGAGTATTGTTAATATTTTTCCATCGTGCGGTTGTTGGCGTTCGTGTTTTGATTTTATGTCAGGTCGTCTGTCATATAGATAAGGCCGAGCTTTGAGACCTTCGCTTTAACCTTGTCTCAACTGTTTACGAGTCTGCCTTTGGTGGCGTGCTTCTCCAAAGTGATGGTCCTCGGGGTCATTCAACTTCTGTTTCTGAAGCCTTCGTATGTTCATGTCAGCCTTGTTAACCTCTCGAGGTCCTCAAGTTTGTCCGGGTGAATCATCGTGCTGAGGTTGTGAAACTAGTTAACTGTCAAAGTCCATAGTGAAATTGGGTTTGATCTCCTGTGTCATTTAGAAGAGGAAGCCTTTACATATACAGACGTCCTGTTTCGTGGACTAGCTGGTGTTATACATGTCATCCTGTACCCACCGGACATAACTTGGGTGAATTTGTGCCTTCCGCTCTTTTATGTTCCCATGCTCGGCTACAAAGGGTTTCCTTGAAAAGTTAAAACAATATTTTAGCCATTCCAGCACATTCTGGGTTTTGGGATGACTATTCTCGATTGTCTTTAGGTTGCCAGTCTGTTCGTTACTTTGTCCAGGCTGAAGGGTTTTAACATTTGTTCCTCTTTGGACCTTATAGGATTAATCAAGAAACTAACAACAACAACGGTAATAAGATCTAGACAGGGTTATCTTTGGCCTTGAAATCTGGGACACACTCGAGACCTGCAGAACAAGCGTTGTAATGAATCAAGTTAAGATTAGTTGGATTAACGGTTAAATAACATCCCAACCAGCTTGCGTTAACTCCTGTAAGTATTGCAGATTTGCAGCTGTTCGAATGCTAACACGCTAAGCTAAATGTTAGCATGCTGAAAATGGTAGCTTCGCTAAACATCAACATGCTGATGCTATAACTTAGCTCTAAGAGCCACACAGCAGCTAGCATGGCTTAAAAAGTGAGAGTTCAGGCTGTTTAAAGTGGACTGTGGAAAGGTTATAAACAAATAATAAATTACTTGCTGTGGTAAAGATGGCTTTTTAAACAGTTTTACTTTGGAGAAATGTTTCTTACCAGACTTGACGAGCTAATGGCTAGTCCAGGTAAAATCGAGACCGTAGTGGGTTGCTGATATTTTTAAATCTCTCCAGTTCAAAAGAATTATAGCTGTTTATTCAAACCCTGTTATTTAACCTTTACACCACCTTCAGTTTTATATAGCATGGTTATTTTGGCAGAAGCATTATGAAAGCTCCAGTATGTCCAATAGGGACACTGTCCAGTTCTACTATCGTGTGAATTTGACAGCATTGTAAAGATTTATAAAATACTCTTCTCATAAACAATTAAAACAAGCCACCAATTTATCAATCCAGTCAAAATTAAACTCTAATTTCTTCAAACTAAGGTTGTATAAAGCAGGGGTTCCCAACACTGGTCCTTGAGGAACACCATCCTGCATGTTTTAGTGGTTTCTCTGCTCCAACACACCTGATTAAGTGGTTTATTTACTTCCTTAAGTTCAGCAGAAGCCTGTTAATCACTTTTTCATTCAAATCAAGTGTGTTGGAGCAGAGGAACAACTAAAACATACAGGATGGTGTTCCTCAGGGGCCAGTGTTGGGAACCACTGAGAACTTCTCGATCATCTTTCCACTGATGTCTTGTTTTAAAATATATGAATTATTGTTTTAAGTGATTTTTTTTATGCTAGTACTCCCACAGTAGTCTCATCTCTATGGAAGATGCTTTCTAAATGGTACTTTATTAGCGCTAAGCTTATGGCGAACAGGTGGAAGGAGAGGCAAACATTCACAAAAACAACATTTTTTTAATGAGCTATCGAGGTTCAATCCTTTCACAGACGGCAACATCAATTAATGAAGTTTGGGCAACAAATTTCATGCAGTTTACATAATTTTAAAAAACGTGCAGAGGATATTTATAAAGCCTAAGACATTTGTGCATTTCCTTTGGAGATCTAAACTGCCACCTCTACGATAATTACACTTCTGCCATTTCTGCTCCATAGCTTGGTGCAGAAACGTAGTTATTATTGTGCAAAAATAAATCTGAAGGCAGAAAAACTAAACCCTCCCTGTTACAGCGATGCACTGTATATGCACTTAATATTTAAACACCATTAAAGCTTTGTCTAACACCAGGGACCAGGTGTGTGAAGCTCTAAACTTCTGTTCACAAACAGTGTTTTTTGTCATTTTCATGAAGTGGCCCGTGCACACAGTCCCGTTATTTAAATCCTCATGACCGTGAAATTGTGTGCACATATACAAGCTTGAGTTACATTCCAGTCTTGACTCATTAATGATTCATTTACATATTGAAAAAAACTCTTAACCCCACAAGTCGTTAGGCGGGTCAGTGAAAACAAGCACACAAAACACAACACGACTGCAGACAAAATAAGTTTTCGTCTACTTGAACAAATAACTTTAAATGTAACATAAATATATATATATATATATATATATATATATATATATACTGAGCACATTGAGATCTTTACTGTTACCAGGCTGTTCGGTGAAGAAGCGCACACACGGTTGTGCCCACACATTGTTTATACATGCAGCCCTTTGTATGCGCTTCATAAGCACACTTCTGTTTGTTGTCATTGTACTCATCTGAAACAAGTTGAGTCGGCTCTAAAGAGTTGACCCAGATATGTTGAAAGATGCCGTTTTGGTGAAGTCCAAGCCTTTTGTCCTCAATTCATCCGGGAAATTTCCGCCCACGACAAGCCTCACACTGTTAATTGGTTTCACTCTTTGCAGAGTCATTGTGCTGGTTTATAAGAACAGGCTTTTTGAAAAAGTCTTTTGAAAACCAGGTTGAACAATGAAATTATTTTCTCACAGATCAAACTGCAGGATGTGGATAAATCTGGGTGTTTCTTTCTTCCCTTTTTAATAAAAGGTCCCTGAAAGCATCGGGCCAGGCCCGGCGCTTTTTTCTCATAACCTGAGAAGTTGATTCCCGTGGAGTGCAGTCAGTAACAAAACTCCAGTGGAGTGTGTTCTGGCAGCTTGTCTTGATAAATTATCATTACCATGCATTTTGATTGATCATTATCATGCGTTTCCTTTAGAAAAATCATCAATTCAAGATGTTAACGTCTCAGTTCATCTTTGCCGTCAGTCTCTCAGGCATCTCTCTGCGTTGTCCTCTTTCTCTTGCAGAAAATCCGGGAAAGGCAAAGGCCAAAAGAAAAAGCGAAAGAAAAACCGTGACAAAACAATTCACGATGCGTATGTCAGCTCCGCCTTCTCCACCTACCTGCACCTGAGTGTTGCGCTTCTCATAATTAAGCTTATTTGGGAGGAGCTCTTTTGCCTTTTGTAATTTGTACCATTTTATTTTACCCGTCAGCCACATCAATTAGCATGTCGCTTCCGTGTATTGTCCTAACTTTGTCTCATTAGCCATGCTTTACATATTGAAAAAAAAAAAAAACAGCAATTGCCAGGGATTTATACTAACATAGCTTCTCTAAACTTTATATCACAGCAAACAAAGAGTAGTAGCAAGGTTTCCCACCTCACAACCCAAAAAACACCCCAAGTTGTCAAAAGCCATAACTAATCTGAGCACGTTTGAAAGAATGTGTACGAGACCGGACCAATGATTGGGATGACCTTCTTAGCAGAGTGATTGATAGACCCGTTACACGAAGCTGGGATAATCAGATCTGGGATCTGCTATTAGCTGTAACCCAAACCTTCTACTGCAACAGATCCACCAGCATGGCTTTAGAGACCGGCTCATACTGTTCTTTATCTGCTGGGATCGCCAAGACTGTAATCATGGTCCTGTCTTCATGTTGAGTCTGTGCTGCTTTGCTGTGTCTCATTCCCGTCTCCGAGCTTTTCTTTCTTCTTTTCTTCTTAAAAACCTGTTTTTGTTACCCCGTGCCAAATGCCGGTACTTTTTATGTAACGTGAAGATTTGATTGCTATCTATTGCTTTCTATTTTATAAAGTAACTGTTTTTGTTTTGATGTTTGCCTACTTTTGTGTGTGAAACCTTGAAAATAACTTATATTTTATTGAAAACTAATATAAAAATGACCTCATTGTTTCTTCAGTGCACAAACTGTGAACGTATTCTGTCAGCGTGTTCATTTTGTAAATTGTATCTTGTAAAGCCAGTGGTTTTATCTGAGCCTCAATTCTTGTAATGAAGTGTAATTTAGTCCACGTTTCAGCTTCTGTTTTGAATCGCATGTCTTCTCTGTGGAAAAACGCAGTCTTCAGTTGTCACTTAATAAAATGAAATTGTTCTTAACGGTACACCAAACAGGCCCCTGAGTTTTCTTTACCAGGAAGTGACCGTTTGTACGAGTGAGAGCGAGAAGTGTGCTGTCAGTAATGTGCAGCTTGAGGCCGTTTTCGTGTCATCCTGTGCTGCATGAAGTTGTCTGGAGCTTTGCTCACTGCATGTCTAACCCAAGTTGCCTGATCAGTGTGGAAGGGATGAGGGGCTGGGTGTTTGACAACCCGGCAGTGGGTTAAAGGAGGAAACTGGAGCGTATGAAAGGGGTCGACCTTAAGGTGACCTATCGTAGGTGATGATAGTACCCTGTTATAATCTGCCTCTCTCTCTCTCTCTTCCTCCCCATCTCTGTCTGTCTCTCTGTCTGTCCAGTGTCTGTGAGCCATGTTGTGATAACTGCACAGAGAGGAGAAAGCGTTTGTTTGTGCAGGATCCAGCAACCTGCCGGTGCTCCTGCAAACACACAGTTGAATACTGTAAAGATCGCCAGCTAGAGCTCAACGAGAAGACCTGCAAGTAAGCTTTACCGGTAGAGCTGAACCTCAAGCTAGAGCCTTCCAGATGGCTTTTGTGATAACACAACTAACTGAACATTCAGCTGTGTTGCAGCTTGGTAGCAGCTACCGTAGTTGGCTTGTTACCCCTTGTTTCAATTGGACGCCGTTGCACCGTTTTCTGGCTGCCGGTTTGATTCTGTAGCCTTGTTGCAGTTTAGTTTGACACCAGAGGAGCACTTCAGAAGTAGAGCACATCATTGGCTAGACTGTACAAGTCAGATTAAGTCGAGCTAAACATCCTAATCTGTGTGTTTTTAGGATATCAAATAACTTGCCACTTGCCTTCTACTCCCAAAACTCCTCAAGGTAAATTCCACAACTTGTCCTCTCCGGTAATTCCTTTATTTTAAAATAAGATAAATCATGTGGTGTCATATATCATGTGCTTATCGGTGGCTGAACCTCCCATTGTTGTTCTTTGAAATTCTCTAGTTAAATGTTGGTCTCATGCTGTCGGTTGCGTTGATTTAGCGATGCACAAGTCGAGGTGTTTATTTAGAAAATCGAGCAGATTCTTTACAGTGTTTGTATGTCTTTTCATCTCGTCCCTTTCGTGCTGGTTGATAAGGTTCTTAATTTTTTAGAAAATCACCATCTAAGGCTTTTATTTATTTATTTTTATTGTTTTTAACCAAAACCCCCACAGTTGGGACAGGGCACAGAACAGGAACGTGTTGCAGCTGCATCCGGTGAAACAAGGGGTCAGACTGAGCAGCATTTCACTGTTTGCATGTCATCTTCTTCTCTACACCTGCTTCCTTTACCATCCATACAAACCTGATGTGTTTTATATATATATATATATATATATATATATATATATATATATATATATACACACACATACATACAAGTACTTCTAAAAAGGTTACATTAAAATATTACTGAGGTTTACTTTAAAGCAGCAATTATACGAAAAAAATGTCTTCCAATTTCTTTACTGCATTGAAGTTTTTTGTTTTTTTATAGGGATGCACAATATTTTTGGCATTGTATCGGTATCGGACGATATTGGCGATAAAGTTAAATATCGGACATTGACCATTCCATCAAAATAACAGACATAAAAGGCTTCTGTTTTAAGTTCATTTTTAATTTAAGAAACTGTCAAGTATATCTATTAATGCACTACTTGTGCGCTTTTAACTTGTCACTCGTGAACAGGTTGCGTTTAGATTTGTGAAAATGTACAAATTTGCACTGTTCAAGTGTTGTCATTGTGTTGGAGAGAGTAAATGTCATGAATAACTTTGACATTAAACATAATACAAGTTGAGGTGTTACATTATTTTCAGCCCCTTTTTGTCATCTACATTTGGTAGCAGGCCAAACTGACAAAGATCATGCAGAATAATGTAGTGTTTTAATTCCACAGCAGATAAAGCTATGTAGTCTCTGTAAGTAGGTCTAAGGAAAAAATATTGGCATCGTTATCGGTTATCAGCCAAAAATCCAATATCATGCATCCCTAGTTTAAATTCAAAAAAAGTTTTAAATTGTATTCATTTGTGTTTATAATATTGGACTAAATAATTGACTGGTATGAATGGTGCTGCTTTTAGGAATAAACCTACAAAGAATCCACTTCTGACACTGAGGTTCCCCACAACTTCAGTGTTTTTCATTTTCAGACATTTTCTGAATCAAGCAGAAAGCTGCTACAAACATTACACTCAAAAAAACAAAAATCTATACGAAAGTTTAAGGCTCCAGCCTAACAGCTGAAACATTTCCTTTATATCATGGTAAACATGTTCTTTATAACCTAATTATAGGAACTGCTTGTCTCAGAATGTTCATTTTGTGAATCATGTCTGTATTTTGAGGGGCACCTTGTGGTTGACGAGCATTGGCTGCTTAGTTTCTTACTCTTCATCTATGAGGTGCAACTCTGGGCTTCAAATTTAAATGTGTACATTCGCTTCATCTCTGGGGACAACTTTAACATCTAGAATCAGCGTTGCTGTACAAGAACACCCAAAATAACTGTTTAATATTCTTGACCAGTTAGAATTTAATACCGTGCCTCCAATAATCACATTTTCCTGCTAATCCGTTGTTTTACCTTTTGTCTTTCCTTCTTGTTTAGATGTGACAAGCCGAGAAGATGAGAGCGGTGGCAGCACCAGATGTACAAGATGAAGGAATATTCTAAAGATATTTCACAGCACAGCACTTTGACCTTTGAACCGTAAGCTCTTTTCTGTGGAAAGCATTCCCCTTGGACTGACAAAGAACAAAGAGGACTGGCGTTTCCTCCCTCTGTATATCTGCGTGTACATAGACCATAATATGCGAAAAAGACAAAAAGAGCACAGAATTGTTATGCTGCTACAGAAACGAATAACTAAACCCAACATTGACTAAAAACAAACTAGATGTGGTTTTGCATTTCTAACCGGCTTGTGACGCAGGTGTAGTCTTATTGTCAATCGTATGCAATTTCTTCACTGGATTTGAGTCTACTGTGGTTGTGTGTCATTCATAACGAGCAAAACCTCTAGATATATATTTAAATGCTACGACAGCGGGCGAGACTGAAAAAGACGTGGATGCGTTCTTTCAAAAGCGACGGATGGACTTTTCGTTGGCCGACATCTGCGTACGCTTTTGGAGCGACGAGACAAACGGGACAGCCGATTGGAAAAGAAAAAAAAACTGTCTCTGCTCGATATCACCTCCTTCCCCTCTGAGGACATTGCAGGACTGACGTGAACTTTAAAGACACTGTTGCAATCAGAGGAGTCTCTGGAGTGGTGGTGCCGTATACTTTTAAAGGGATACTGGTCATCAGTATAGCATTTTAATGTTTTGCTATAAAAAAAAAAAAACCACTGAAATATCCTATACTGTAGTTTGATTCCATTTGAAAACTGTGCCTCATGTATTGTACTGATAAATCTTTCAAGTGCTTTTTAAATTATTTTTTTGTTTCCTTTGGAGAAGAGGAAAATGTCAAAGTAGTTGTCTTTATGGTTGAACACAACACGTGATCTGTTGATTATAAGTTCCTCTCTGGACTTGTACATACGTCATATCCATTTATGCCATTCTAGATAATTTATAATGTTATAGAGTATTTTACAGTATTCAGTCTTCTACACATATTTAATTTGGTCTATTTATGTATGCCGTGTTCTGAACCTGTAGCTGTCTTTTATTCCCTCATGTGTAAGGTCACTGATGGCTACTTTCATGGAGGCTTTCTGTGCTTTTCTATGAAGTAAGAAGTCAAATTTGCTAACATTCCCTAAATTAATCATTTGTACTGACGTGCTGATGGCGTCTCCATTTCAACGCCTGTCATTTGAGGGTGTGGGTCATGTTGAGTTTTAACTTGTGTGTGTGTGTGTGTGTCTGCAGTATAAGTGAGTGTGTACAAAAGAACTGTGTTCATCCCGCCTTTGCTACGTGCACATCTTTGTAGGTGTAAGTAAATTGTATTTAAGTATTTAAACACGTTAGAAGGCCTGTGTTTTGTTTGACGTACAAGATGCAAATTTCATTTAACTACTGCTAGCAACCCAGTGTTCACCACCGCAACACCACCAGGATTTTAAATTTGGATAAACTTTCGTTCTGTCTGCCATCAGTTTTAGAGCCTCTGTTCTTAGTTATCGTTGTTTCTTCTCCACTATTAACGTGTTTTTGTTTTTTTTCTGTTTATATGTAAAACAGTAAAGCATATTTATTTTCAAATCATATTGTTTTTATATAAAATAAGGAAAAGGTTGCTGTGTTGGTGTTTTCACGTGAACTCATGCATGCTCAATAATCCAGGTGGAAAAATCTAACCAGGTTAAGTCAGGTCCTCTGGATGGATTCTTGTGTTTCAGTTGGTTTAAGTAGGCTTCGGTTTAATGATTTTGTGACGCAAGATGTTATTTTCACACACTTGGCATCTGCAACGTTAAAGAAGAAAGAACGGGGACAACGGTGAACTCTGCACGCTCCTCAGAAACATTCAGCCGTGTGAATAAACACACACTTTGACAAAGTGTGCAGCAATTTCATCTGTTAAGTTAAATTTTAGCTGCAGGAAGAAACAAACTATTTGGAAACTTAAAGATTCAAAGAAAATATTTACTGTGTATGTTGAGTCAAATGAGCCATTGGACAGAACAAGGACAGTCTTTACTCTGAAATAGTGAGACTTCTAGTACGTTTTTAAATGATTAAAAATAAAGATTATAATAAATCATGCTATTTTACTGAACCCTACAATAAAAGCAAAAAGATACGACCCATTCACACCCCTGAGGCCTCAATTAAAGACAGGAGGCCACTTTATAAACGTAGTTTAATTTATTTAAAACTTAATTTACTATATGTATATATTCACTCACTGATCAGCGAACCAGTTTTTGGTGGTGGTACCTGTGTTTTTATCAAAATCACATCAGAAATTTATAAATCAGATATGTCTCCTTTAAATGTTCATCCTTTTCTTCCTTTTTAGGGTCGCGGGGGGTCACTGGTGCCCATAGCATTGTGCGAGAGGCAGGGGACACCCTGGACAGGTCACAAGTCCATCACAGGGACACACAGAGACAAACGAGACAACCATTAAAAAAAATTTCAATTAAAAAATACTTTATTAATCCCAAAGGGAAATTATTCACTCTCCTACTCACATAGTTACCAATTAGCCTAACACTGGTTAAATTGGAAGCATGCTAGTTTGTATAATTTGAGAAAACTGCTATCTTGGCATTATTAGTCTGTATTGATTTGGTGACCAGGATGATCGAGGACGCTAACCAACCAAGCTCCTGAAGGCAACGACGGCTAGCTACAGTGTTGCTGAAAGAAACTGCTAACGCTGTTGGCTCTAAGCTAAAGTTGGATCAAAACTAAACAAGAGCACACAATAAATATTAGCCTTGCAGCAAGTTTTGTAATGACATTATCTAAAATAATAAATAAAAAGACCAAAGTTTATGCTCAATAATCCAGGTAGATATCCAACAATGTTCAGTCAGGTCATCTGGATGGTTTCTTTTTTTGCTGAGACATTTCATCATTCATCCAAAGGACTTCTTCAATCTGAGGAACCACCAAAACAAACTGATTCCCACAAACGACATACTCCATAGTGGGGGGGGGGGGGGGGATGAGTTTGCTGGTGCTAAGATGTCCTCCGGGGCCCGCCCGCCCTCTCCCCTGTCAACTACAGTGCCTTGCAAAAGTATTCACCCCCTTGAACTTTTCAAACTTTTGCCACATTTCAGGCTTCAAACATAAAGATATAAAATTTAAATTTTTTGTGAAGAATCAACAACAAGTGGGACACAATCGTGAAGTGGAATGAAATTTATTGGATGTGTCAAACTTTTTTAACAAATAAAAAACTGAAAAGTGGGGCGTGCAATATTATTCGGCCCCCTTGCGTTAATACTTTGTAGCGCCAACTTTTACTGCAGTTCCGGCTGCAAGTCTCTTGGGGTTTGTCTCTATCAGTGTTGCACAGGGAGAGACTGAAATTCTTGCCCATTCTTCTTTGCAAAATAGCTCGAGCTCAGTGAGGTTGGATGGAGAGCGTTTGTGAACAGCAGTCTTCAGCTCTTTCCACAGATTCTCGATTGGATTCAGGTCTGGACTTTGACTTGGCCATTCCAACACCTGGATATGTTTATTTGTGAACCATTCCATTGTAGATTTGGCTTTATGTTTTGGATCATTGTCTTGTTGGAAGATAAATCTCCGTCCCAGTCTCAGGTCTCTTGCAGACTCAAACAGGTTTTCTTCCAGAATGGTCCTATATTTGGCCCCATCCATCTTCCCATCAATTCTGACCATCTTCCCTGTCCCTGCTGACGAAAAGCAGGCCCAAACCATGATGCTGCCACCACCATGTTTGACAGTGGGGATGGTGTGTTCAGGGTGAGGAGCTGTGTTGCTTTTACGCCAAACATATCGTTTTGCATTGAAGCTAAACTGTTCGATTTTGGTTTCATCTGACCAGAGCACCTTCTTCCACATGTTTGCTGTGTCTCCCAGGTGCTTGTGGCAAACTTTAAACAACACTTTTTATGGATATCTTTGAGAAATGGCTTTCTTCTTGCCACTCTTCCATAAAGGCCAGATTTGTTCAGTGTACGACTGATTGTTGTCCTATGGACAGACTCTCCCACCTCAGCTGTAGATCTCTGCAGTTCAACCAGAGTGATCATGGGCCTCTTGGCTGCATCTCTGATCAGTCTTCTCCTTGTTCCAGATGAAAGTTTAGAGGGACGGCCGGGTCTTGGTAGATTTGCAGTGGTCTGATACTCCTTCCATTTCAATATGATTGCTTGCACAGTGCTCCTTGGGATGTTTAAAGCTTGGGAAATCATTTTGTTTCCAAATCCGGTTTAAACTTCTCCACAACAATATCTCGGACCTGCCTGGTGTGTTCCTTGGTCTTCATGATGCTCTCTGTGCTTTGAACAGAACCCTGAGACTATCACAGATCAGGTGCATTTATACAGAGACTTGATTACACACAGGTGGATTCTATTTATCATCTTCAGTCATTTGGGACAACATTGGATCATTCATAGATCCTCACTGAACTTCTGGAGTGAGTTTGCTGCACTGAAAGTAAAGGGGGCCGATAAATATTGCACGCCCCACTTTTCAGTTTTTTATTTGTTAAAAAAGTTTAACACATCCAATAAATTTCAGTCCACTTCATGATTGTGTCCCACTTGATTCTTCACAAAAAATTAAATTTTATATCTTTATGTTTGAAGCCTGAAATGTGGTAAAAGGTTGAGAAGTTCAAGGGGGACGAATACTTTTGCAAGACACTGTATTTGGAGTCATGCGAAAGGGGTTCAAAACACCAAAGTTCATGCTCATGAATCCAGGTAGAAATCCATCAATGTTCAGTCAGATCATCTGGACGGTTTCTTTTTTTTTCTGAGATGTTTTGAACAAAAAGACTAAATCACTGCAGGGTACTTTACCATACTCCACATGTTGCTGAAATATGGACGAGTTGGACCAAATCTGGACAACAACACAGAACACTATTGTTATTAAACAGTAACATTAACCTTACAGTAAAATTTGTGGTATTATCTAAATTACTTTTCCCTTTTCTGACATTTATGCTTTCAAAGCAAACAGCATTAGTTTCAGCTGAATGATTGTGCTATAGTGATAGTGGTGCTGATATTAACCATCGTTATGGGAAACTATCCTGAAACAAGAATTGCACTGAACTGTTACAGTCAACATTTCATCTGTAGGCACACTCACATCTTGAAGATCTCTTAAGCAATATGAAAACTTCTGGTTTGACGAACCATTTGCATATCAAGAGGTTTTACCAGGAAGGAGTTTAATTCACACCAGTTAACTGGAATTTAACTTCTGGAAACATGATTCCAGTTTTAACTCAATACTTCCTTTGAACTCATGACTCACTTTCTTTCCCACAGTTGGCTGTACCATGGAAATGTTCGTATATCACCTGTATCGAGACACTTTTTCCACTGCAAACCTGATATCTAAAAGGTCGTTTAGTCACCTAGCAGCCTTTATTCCAAACGCTGTTGGGACAAAAAGCAGCTTCAGCAAGTGACTTGTGCAGCGACACTTGAGAAGTTGCAGATCTACAGCCCCCTACAGCAAATCTAACTCCTTTGAACGCAGCTTAAGTAGAGGTTTTGGAATCTTAGGATGTATTTGTTTGGAAATTTTCCCCCACTTAGCCCCAACACTTGCTGTTTCCTGCTGGATTAGCTACTGCTTGGTGTTAATACTGCTGTGCAAAAAGCTCTGCTCTCCCTGACTCATGCGCTTTACGTGCATACCTTAATATAAAGAACACCATATAATCCCTGTAAATAATTGCAGGGCCCACCTCCCCTGGGTAAAACACCCCTAAGAATGTCAAAAACCATCTAATCTGTGATTTATCATGAGGCCAGAATGTTGCATGGCCTGTCTGCTATGTTCGTTGAAAAGATCTGATTTAATACCTGATTAAATCACAGACTCTTTCAGAGATGGACACGACCAGCTGCTGTAAAAAGTGCAAAGTTCAAAACCGCAGATGTTCTAAGATCATGTGCAGAAACAACCCATTTCAGTCGGATGCAGTGGTACAATATTACATCAAAGTTCAAGCTCAATAATCCAGATAAAAAAATCCAACAAAGTTAAGTCAGGTCCTCTGGACGATTTCTTTTTTGTTGAAATGTTTCATCCTTCGTCCAAAGGACTTCATCAGTCTAAGGAGCCACAACAAACTCAGTCCCATACGTGGCTTACTCACATAGTGAGCCAACTGGTTTTATGGTGAGAAGATGGTTTCTGCAGAACCACTTTGAATCACTTTGGCTATGGCTGTCTCAGAGAAATCGAAGGGGGAGAGTGCGGACTCCAGAAACCATCTTATCACCATAAAACTGGTTGGCCCACTATGAGTTTGTTGTGGCTCCTCAGACTGATGAAGTCCTTTGGATGAAGAATGAAACAAAAACAAGAAAGACAAAAAGAAAGAAACCATCCAGATGATCTGACTGAACTTTACGTTTTGATCTCATATGTGGACTTGATAGAGCTTATCATGAGTTATCTCTCACACTGACAAGGTTTGTCAGCCAAATGGCACATTGAACATCAAACAGACCAGAGGGACAGATGTTCCCCATCAAGCCAGATGTTTCCAACAGCAACCTCTCATCTTACTATAAAAGGTCCTCGAGGAGGATTTAATCCACTAAATTAACACAGAGTTGTCAGAAAATCTGTAAAAAACCTGCCTCAGTCATTTGGGTGAATAATGCATCATTTTCACTCTTAGATCCTATTAGTGTTTGTTTGTTTTGTTTTGAGCCAGTTTACAATATTTAGTTGGCATTAGGTTAGACAGTGAGAGCTATGATGTAACGTGATTCTCGACTTGCCATTGTGTATCTGTTCCTCTCAAACCCAGCCGGTCGAAGCAGATGGCCGCTTGTCCTGAGCGTGGTTCTGCTAAAGGTTTCTTCCTCATGTGGGAGTTTTTCCTTTCCACTTTCGCCTTCATGCTTGCTCAAGATGAGAGTCTGCGATGAAGTTAAATTCAAAG
>NC_056509.1:29863761-29901735 GCF_014905685.2 Nematolebias whitei
ATATGAATGAATGAATGTTTCTGGTCAGAGTCAGAGAGATTTAGTTGTCATTCGCACCCCATGTGGTGGAACGAAATTATGTACGCAGGGTCCCAGCTACATCCAACAACAAAATGTAAAAGAAAAACTGTAATAAGATCTAAGATATGAACTAAGAAAAACATCAACTAAAAAAATACGCTAAGCACTAATAGCATAAAAACATTATGTCGAACATCAGCATAAACATGAGTCTGTGAGCAGATGAGCACAAATGAACAGCAACATGAAACAGATCAGCAGCAACATGAAACAGATCAGCAGCAACATGATGTGATTTTTCACAGTGATTATTCTGGTTAGAGATTCATGAGTTTAACAGCCTCATGGTAGAAGCTCTTCCTCAGTCTAGTGGTTCTACACTTAATGCTCCTCAACCTCCTGTGTGCGTGCTGGGTGAGGGGGGTCCTTCATGATGCAGGTGGCCCTCTTCCTGCATCTGGAGGTGTAGATGTCTGTGATGGTGGGGAGGCTGACTCCAACATCTTCTGTGCAGCCTTCACTGCTCTCTCTGCAAAGCTTTTCTTTCTGCAGCTGTGCAGCCTCCATGCCACACGTTGATGCTGGAGCACAGGATGCTCTCCACTGCACACCTGTAGAAGGAGGTGAGGACTGAGCTTCCCAGACCAGCTCGCCTCAGCCATAAGAGGAAGTAGTCTCTGAAGAGCTTTCTTGATCAGGCTGGTGGTGGTGTTGCTCCAGCTGATGTTGTCATTCTGGTGCACACCCAAGTACTTGTAGCTGGAGACCACTTCCACCACAGATCCTCTTATGTTCAGGGGGGTGTAGGTGTGTTTTTTCCTTCTGAAGTCCACAATCATCTCCTTTGTCTTCTTCACATTGATGTGAAGGTTATTCTATTTGCACCAGCTCTCCAGGTGTTCCACCTTCTGCCTGTAGCTGGACTCATCGTTGTTTGTGATGTATCCCACCACCGCTGTATCATCGGCCAACTTTACAATGTGACAGCCTGGATGGGTAGCTTCACAATCATACGTGAGCAGAGTAAACAGGAGAGGGCTCAACACACATCCCTGAGGGGAGTGCCCTGAAACGACTTCTGTTGTGACGGTACTATATAAATAAACTGAATTGTATTGATAGATTATTATTTACTTATTATACTTATACTTACTGATTATGCTTACTAATTATTCAGAATTATGAATTATCGGATGAGAAGAGAGATGGGATATAATAAACACTAAATTAACATCACAGTTTCTTCATTCTTGCTCACATCTCTCCAAGAAATGTGCCTTTTTGCTAATAGTTGGGAAGTGAATAAACTGCAGACCAACTGATAATAGTTCAGGAGAGATATAAAAAAAATTTTTTTCCATATGATCCTCCTGTTCTCCATATTCACGTTCACACCACAGTTGCCTTCTGCTCTGGACAGTTCGGTTCACCCGTGCACGAGTGGATCACACGTCCAAGCCAGCTGGACCTGGTCTTTGCTGTGCATTCAAGTGCTTTTTATTTGCCCAGCAGCCGATGTGAGGACACACAGCAGGCGTCCTGTCATCACCACTTGTTTCTAATGTTGCTGCGGTGTGGACGAGCTTTTACAAAGCTCTTTAGATTTGGAAACAAGGACAACTCGCTTCTGCAACAAGGATAGTTCCTACTTTGTAGATAATAAAACGTTTTAGCAGTCGTAGGTAACACGTCATCACTTAAGTATGATCTCATAAATATTTTATACAGACACTTAAATAAAATAAAGAATACTTCCATCATGTGTACAGTAATTACTTGTTTGGGGTTGTGTATTTTAGTTTGTGGTAATAGTATAAAACATATTTTTGTCTCATATTGAAAGTATTTTGAGCTTTTTAATGAAAAATATAAATACTGCAATCTTTGTCACTAAATGACTGATTCAACAGAGTGAACTGGCTGGAAAATCACTGACAGGATCCAACAAAGTCTGACAGGGTCCAAGATCCTTGAAGAAATGGGGGGAGTGGTGGCACAGAGGTTAGAGAAGGTGGGCTTGTGATTGGAAGATCGCCGGTTCACACCCCCGGTACCGACAACATCAAAAATGTGGGTGGGGTAGGTGAAGCACCCACACTTGCCCCCACCCTCATTCACCCCATCCTGGGCCCATGAGCTAGGCCCTTAACCCCTATCTGCTCCCCAAACAGGTCTCTCTTGAAAAATGAGTTCTCGTGGCTCAATGAGACTACCTGGATAAATAAAGGCTAAATGAAAAAAAATATTGTGTGGACATCGGGGCAGTTCCCCTGGATTGGCAGACTGGAGTGGTGGTCCCCCTATTCAAAAAGGAGGACCGTAGAGTGTGTTCCAACTACAGGGGGATCACGCTCTTAACTCCCTGGTAAGGTCTATTCAGGAGTTCTGGAGAGGAGGGTCCGTCGGATAGTCGAACCTCGGATTCAGGAGGAGCAGTGCGGTTTTTGTCCTGGTCATGGAACACTGGACCAGCTCTATACTCTCAGCAGGGTCCTGGAGGGTGTGTGGGAGATTGCCCAACCAGTCTACATGTGCTTTGTGGACTTGGAGAAAGCATTCGATCGCATCCCTCAGGGAGCCCTGTGGGGGGTACTCCGGGAGTATGGGGTACCAGGCCCTTTGATATGGGATGTTAGGTTCCTATATGACTGGTGTCAGAGCTTGGTCTGCATTGCCGGCAGTAAGTTGGGCTCGTTCCCAGTGAGAGTTGGACTCCACCAAGGTTGCTCTTTGTCACCGATTCTGTTCATAACTTTTATGGACAGAATTTCTAGGTGCAGCCAAGGTGTTGAGGGGATCTGTTTTGGTGGCCTTAGGATCACCTCTCTGTTTTTTGCAGATGAAGTAGTCCTGTCGGCTTCATTAAGTCATGATCTACAGTTTTCACTGGAGCGGTTTGCAGCCGAGTGTGATGCAGCCGGGATGAGGATCAGTTCCTCCAAATCCGAGGCCATGGTCTTGAGCTGGAAAAGGGTAGAGTGCCCTCTCCGGGTCAGGGAGGAGGTCCTGCCCCAAGTGGAGGAGGAGTATCTTGGGATCTTGTTCACGAATGTGGGAAAAATGGAGCGAGAGATCGATAGGCGGATAGGTGCAGTGTCGGCAGTGTAATAGGCACTGTACCGGTCTGTCGTGGTGAAGAGAGAGCTGAGTCAAAAGGCGAAGCTCTCAATTTACCGATCGATCTATGTTCCTACTCTCATCTATGGTCATGAGTCGGTTGTGACCGAAATAACAAGCTCATGGATACAAGCGGCTGAAATTAGTTTTCTCCGCAGGATGTCTGGGCGCTCTCTTAGAGATAGGGTGTGAAGCTCGGTCATCCGGGAAGGACTCAGAGTAGAGCCGCTGCTTCTCCACGTCGAGAGGAGCCAGTTGAGGTGGCTCGGGCATCTGGTTAGGATGCCTCCTGGATGCCTCCCTGGTGAGGTGTTCCGGACACGTCCCAGCGGGAGGAGACCCAGAGGAAGACCCAGGACACGCTGGAGGGACTATGTTTGGGCGGCTGTGGCTGAGTGTGTAGAGCAGTTGTTCTCCAATGCAAGAGTTGGGGGGTTCGAATCCACCAGCAGTCACATGCCAACGTGTCCCTGGGCAAGACACTGAACCCCTCATTGGCTCTGATGTGTGTCCTATCGGTGTATGAATGTGATAAAGCTCTGATAAGTCTCTTTAGAATGATTTGTTCAATTAGCTTTGTAGAGCTCTAGTAGAGTTTTGTATGAATGGGTTAATGAGGACACACATTGTAGTGTAAAGCAATTTGAGTGTCTCCATAAGATAGAAAGGTGCTATATGAGTACAGTCCATTTACCATGTTTCTCAGCTGGCCTGGGAACGCCTTGAGATTCCCCCGGAGAAGCTGGCCCTAGTGGCTGGGGAGAGGGAAGTCTGGGCCTCCTTACTTAGGCTGCTACCCCCGCGACCCGACCCCGTATAAGCAGAAGAAAATGGATGGATGGATATATATATATATATATATATATATATATATATATATATTTACCAATTTTATAAAAAATTCAACACAAGCATGCAGGCTTATGTAAGTTTTATTTTTAATTGTGGAAACAATTCATAAAGAATCCTATTATGAAGTAATAAAGCATAGTTAAAAATGAGGCCAGTTTGTTGGATACATAATTGAAAATAAATACTTGAATTTTCTTTGACGTTTTTCTTTAATTTTTATTGTTCTCAAGTTGACTCACCATATTTCTTCTCAAGAACTTGCCTTAAAGGTATTCCCCCCAAAACTTTTGGTGGATTTGAGAAAAAGATCACATCGCAAGACTGGAAGTGAGCTAAAAGAAGTGGCTAACAAATAGCATGATGTAGTCAACAAGTTTTACTTGTGTTACAAAATGTTTTGCCAATATTCACCTATTGGCAAAATAAATGACCGGAAAACTGCTAAAACTAGCCATTTCTTGTTTTTGGTACAACAACAAATAAAGTTCAGGTTTATGTTAGTTTTGTTCAAAACTTAGAGCTGCTGCAGATGGACCAAAGAGCCGCATGTGGCTCCAGAGCCGCAGGTTGCAGACCCCTGACCTGACTGAACATTGTTGGATTTTATACCTGGATTAGTGAGCATGAACTTTGGTATTTTCTACACCCTTCGCTGCAACTGATCCCAAGTTATTCCCATCTGCAGCAACAAGTCCAAACAAAATGGCAATCTGCAGCTTCTATATGTGTGAACAGCTTCTCCTGAAGAAACGAAAACACAACTGTTCTCGTTTTCACTTAAAGATTTACAGATATCTTGTTGCATATAATAAAAACTTAACTGTAATATTAATTACGGGCGCATTAACAGCAAATTTGTGCAAGACAAGAACTAAATTCACTTCCTTCTGATTTTCTTTTCTTTATCATTTCACTCTCTGATGTTTGTATTCCCTTTAAACGCAGCAAACCTGACAGAAGTGAATATAGTCAACTACAGCATGTCCTTCAGCTGTTTTTTAATATCCTTTTAGAGGGTTTAAAGTTGCAATGTCTGTTTTCTGTGACTCTTGCCATGGCTTTTGTTAACTTGGTATTTTCTTTGTCTCTCTTTTTCGCTGTTTTATTCATGTTTGTGGCCTTGGTTGTGTTATGTCTGCATGCTAACTTGTGCGATTATGTGACACAAGTCACGATGTTCAATTCAAGGGTATTGTTATAGGCCCTGTTCAATTCCAGACATGTTGCTCTGGCTTTCTCTTTCTGAGTGATGAAAAAAAAATTTAAAAAAGAAGAAGAAAGAAAGAGCTTGAGGTCAAAACTGACCTATAGGAGGAGATCAGTTGTAGCAGAGCACTGAACGGAAACGTGGGCAAATGAAGACAGTTGGGATCGAAGTCCTGCCAGCTTAGACGACGTGCTCCCAGGCAGGTAAATTACTACACGCTCCGGATTTAAACCGAGAGACATCACGACTTGGCAAAAAACTCCTCCCTGAGGTGTGTCTGCAGTGCTGTATGTGCTCACTCACACGTACCTCGTCGTTAAGGCACCCAGTCTATATTTACCCATGCTTTATGACTGATTGTGATGCTGAAAGTTATCCTCCGTGAGTCATGAGGCAAAGGGATGGGAGGGAGGGTGAGAGGGTACAAGAATAAGACTAAAATCAGTTTAAAGAGGGATCAGTAGAGCAGAGTGCAAAGGAGACTAATTGAGGTGAAGGGGGAGAAGAAAAGAGGATATGTGTGGTTATGGAGGGGAGCAGAATGTTGAATTGGTTGTAGGATTGCACTAACGTGACTCCTCATGCGTGCCTGTGTGTAAAAAGCAACTGAAATAAAGATTCCTATAGAAACGTTACACTCTTCCCGCTAAAATTCCCCCAAAGCAGATCATAAATCAAAGGATTTCAGTACAAGTTGGGCTTTTAAACAGCTCCCATTTTGCTCCCCGCGGCCCATTTACTATGCACTCATTAAAGTGGTCAGTTTTAGTTTAGCGAGCTCGACTTCACTGAACCCTTTCAACCTTTACACTGGTGTAGTCCAGCTTACCCTCATTAGCACAGCATTACCACTCACCAGGCATATTCATGAGAGCGCTCTTGTTTGTGTGCATGTGCGTGCATTTATTTAGGTGTGTGTAGACACAAATTGCTTATTGATTAGAAGGGCACCACCAGTCCTTTGTGTTCCTTTCCATCCTGTTTGCTCGTTAAAGAGGCTGGAAGTGATATTTTTAGGACATTGCATTCCTAAAAGAGAGTTCAGGTTGTTGGAATTGGAGTTTTGTGGAAAAAGATAATGTCTTACCTGTGGTAGGTAACCTCGATTTGAAGCAGAGTTTAATGGTGACTGGACTGAACTCGTCTGAGCGGGGCCGAGACCAAACTGGATTTCTGCTGCCCCTTCCTGAAATAAAATATATTGAGATTTGTGTGAATGCTATTTATTAAGCCTTTACACCACCATTAGTTTTACTTTACATGATTATTAAGGTCAGTGCTACAACTAGCTGGTGCTGCAGTTATTATCATTCAAAAATAACCAAAAATTCAATTTAGATAATGCAAAACTGGCGATGATGTAAAGGGCAAAACACAGTACTCACTTTTTAATTTAATTTAATTTTTTTCAGATTACAGTAGTACTTCACGGTTCGTTTATCACGGACTTGCTCTATCGTGGTTTTTCAAAATAGGATTGGGCATGATACACACCTGGCTGATTGATGGATGAGCTGCATGATCGGCATGTAATTTTTATTTAAAATAAATTATTTTGAATTATTTAGCACCTGCTGCACATTTGGGCAAACCAGAACTGCAGGATAAACTTCCTGCTGCAGCTGATCAACTGTTCACCATGTAGAGTGAAGAAGTGGGCGTGGCCAAGAACAGTTGCAGGTGGCAAAGAGCAGAGGAGGCAGAGAGCTGAAATCATGAGATTCTGTGCTCTTTAAGATATATATATATATATATATATATATATATATATATATATATATATATATATATATACATATATACATATATATTGTTTTTATATATAATGAAAATAAACTACAACTTACTGCTTGTACTAATATTCCTACTTCACGGTTTTTCACTTATTGCGGGTCTTCAGGATACGTATCCCCCACAATAAACCAGGGACTACTGCATGTAATGTTATAAGATGGGAGAAATTCATTGACTAGTAATTAGTTTATCCATCTGATCAATGCAAATACAATTTTCTCAAACTAAGGTCCTTCAAAGAGTTATCTAGCACAGATAAGACACTAACTATCCATCATCTTTACACAAAATCTCAATTAAAATGATCTGAAAAATCCCTTTAGAGCTCATATAAAGAAAAAAATCTTCTTTAAATGAAAGATGTTTTAAATACTTAAATGGGAAACAAGCTTTTTTTTAATCCGCATTTTTAAAGAACTAAGTTCATCTTTAGACATAAACCAAAGTTTAAAAAAGAGAGCTAAAGCTTTAAATTAAGAGGTTTGTGTTATCCTGTGACTTGTATACAATAAGCAAGACTTCAAGCTACCAGTCGTATTTATCATTTAACCATTTTTTATGTCCTTTTCATTTTGCTATGGCATTTTTCTAAACAATGAGGGATTTTGTGTTTTATTCAGAGAGTGGAAACGTTTCTTTTCTAACTGAACTCAAATTGTCGGATGATGAAAACCATTCAGTTGTATTTGAGCTGCTTGTTGCTTTTCATGTCAAATACCTCTGCGGTATTTGTACAAAAGTTGCAAAAAAGGAAGTGATGTGATCTCGAGGAATTACGGCAAATCAAGCGTAAAAAGCTGGATTTATACTCTGTTCTTGTTCTTGTGTGAAGGGGTGGAAAAGGCTCGTTAAAGAATTGACGAAGGATCTGTGTAAAAAATAATAAATATATAAAAGAAGAAAACTGGCAGAACTTCAAAAACACTTAACATCAAATCACCCAGAAAACTGGCAGAGAAACCAACATGAAATCAAAAAGGATTATCGATTGAAAAAGGATTTGGAACAACACTAATTTACTCTTATTCACTATAAACAAAATCAGTAATTAGAGAAACGATGATGCGATCAAAACGAGAGATTTCGTTTTGCTGGAGCTGGGATAAAACCGAGTTCTCACAGTGAAACTTAAATCTTATAATCCCAAAGTTCAGGAGGGAGTTTTCACAGAATCCCTGCGCACGGACATAGCTGCGAGTTATAATTTGACTTCTTATCCGTCTTCCTTTAATGTCTGTTTATTATATTGTAAAAGGCCTTTAAAGCCCGTTTATCAGAATCTCGTTTTATGAAAGCTAACATTCATGCTTGAGTCAGTTAAAATGTGTTATTACAAATATAAAACTATAACTCATCTTGTATTTATATAAGCTGTTCAAACTTATTGGCTGTTTTATCTACAAATTTAGGACAACAAGGAAAATAATTTATTTTATTATAGATTTTTTTTCTATATGAAGTACAGGTCACGCTGCGTTTAATGACGGTTAATCAGGCTCTGTTTTAAATAGAAAAAGTACATGTCCTGTTCAATTCTGAACTGCAGACTCGTGCACAATCTCAACATTTTGCTCTTACCCCCATGCAAACTGTAACTCTCACCTGTTTCTGAGGCATTATTCAGCTCCGGATTCTCGCCACACAAGTTTCAGCCTGTTGCTGGTCTCTTTGTATCTTTATGCTTTTACTGAGCTGCAGGACAAGAGCAAAACAAAGAGCAAGGTGTAACCCATTTCTTCCTTTGATTGTCATGAAGAACATTACAAGTCAAGGTTCTTTATCAAGTCACGGTTCTTTATTTGTCGTACGCATCACATGTGGTACATAAGGTGGAACAAATTGTGTACACGGGATCCCAGTTACATCCAACCAAAGCATAAATTGTAAAGAAAAACAGTAATAAGATCTAAGATATGAACTAAGAATAAGAAATACACTAAACTAAGAATACGCTAAGCACAAATAGTACAAAAACAATACGCCGACAACAGCAGTGCAAACATGAGTCTGTGTGAGCAGGTGAGTATGAATGAACACAGCAGCATGAGATCAGCAACATGGATACATTACTATTAATATATGTAGGCTATTACTATTACGGTTATTAGTAAATGTGTCTTTCAATGTATAAAAAGTAAATAACAGACTGTTACCAGCATTTTTTTCTTCTTTCGGCTGCTGCCTGCTGTGTTCATTCCTCATCTGCTCACACAGACTCATGTTCGTGCTGCTGTTGTTTGGCGCATTGTTTTGTACTAATGTGTTCTTAGTTTAGCGTATTTCTTGGTTCATGTCTTGGATCTTACTAATGTTTTTCTTTACAATTTGTATTTTTGTTGGATGTAACTGGGACCCTGTGTACATAGTTTCGTCCCACCTCATGTACCACATGTGGTGTGAATGATAATAAAAAACCTTGACTTCTTGAATCCCTTCCTCAGGGGTCGCCACGGTGAACTAAGTTGCACAAACCCTTGGCATTTATTATTATTACCAGCATGTATTTTCAAAATCTTACTTCTAACCTACAAAGCTCTCAACAACCTAGCTCCATCTTATATTAGAGATCTTATTGTTTCATATTTTCCTAACAGAGCACTTAGTTCTCAGACTGTAGGTTTACTTGCGGTTTCTAGAGTTTCCAAAAGCAGAATGGGAGGAAGATCTTTCAGTTATCAGGCTCCTCTCTTGTGGAACCAACTTCCAGTTTCTGTCTCTAAGGCTGACACGTTGTCCAGTTTAAAGACTGGGCTTAAGACTTTCCTTTTTGATAAATCCTATAGTTAGGGTTGGCTTGTTATGCTGCTATAGGCTTAAGGCCCCCACATACTCAGGCATACTTCACTCTGCAAGGTTCCGTGCATACTCGAGGCAGACTCAACGCGGACTCTAAGCAGACATCCGCCAGCCATGTCCGTGCAAAGATCAATTATTACGACTGCGTACGTGTACTCGGTGTCGCACAATAAACTGCCCGGCCCGACTGTTTTGTATGCGACACAAACCACAAACCGCTCTCTGTGCAGTTGCAAGGATGCGCAGTGCGACTGCCGCTCTTTGTGCAGCGCTGACAGGTGTGCGGTGGCTGCCCTGGTGGTGAAGAAACGGGGTTAAGTTCATTGAACTTGCTAGAATTAAAAAATATTCAAAATGGTTCTCGCTGTCCATCAACTTCATGTCCCACCTTCTTTTTTTTTTGTTTTTTTGCCAAGAGGCAAGCAATCTCTTCCTCCTTGTCTGTTGACGCCATGACTGAGAAATGAAGGTATTTGTCACGAGAGAATTAAAATCTGTACACTCGAGTATGAAGTCTCAACTGTCCGCGGACAGTATGCACAGAGTCCGCACGGCTCACGGAGTACGCACTGCGAGAGTATGTGGGGGCCTTGAGACTACTGGAGGACAAATTGACCACATTTCTTAAAATTAATTGTTAAAATAGAATAGTTTTCATTTGATACTATTTTTATCTTAACATGTGATTCTTGACCTGCCATTGTGTATCTGTTCCTCATTCCTGTTCCTCTCAAACCCAACCGGTCGAAGCAGATGGCCGCTTGTCCTGAGCCTGATTCTGCTAAAGGTTGCTTCCTCGTGAGGGAGTTTTTCCTTTCCACTGTCGCCTTCATGCTTGCTCAAAATAAGAGTTCTGTGATGAAGTTAAACTCAAAGGAGTCTGCTCCTCAGATAAGTAATGCTGTTAACTTACTTTTTATTTATATTAATGTTTCTGTTCAGTGCCCTGAGATCACTTCTGTTGTGACTTGACTTTATATAAATAAACTGAAATGAAAATTGAACTGGATGTATTTCTAGCAGCAAGGAAGGAAATTCACTGATTTTCCTACGTGCAGCTGGACACGGTTTGGTTGAGCGTTACATCATTCCCAGTTCTGCAACTTGCGAGGCAAACGTAACACAGCGGTAATCCTGGGCATTGTTCTGTGGACCCTGAGAACTAAAGGGTTTCTGTCCATGTTGTTCCCTCAGAGCTCACCTGTGTTTCCTGCAGACACCAAACCAACAGCAGCCCAGCAAGCCCAATGCTATTTTCTCCATTCTACTTGTTTCTCTTCATTTATTCATCTTTATCTATTATTTTCCCATATATTTGTTCAGGAATTATATCATTTTAAATAGAGGATTAACAAAAGATACATTTTTCACTTCAGTTTAATTCAATAACTTCACAAGCTGCTTTGAAGAGACACAGAAGTCCAGCCATCTTTAGAATAAAGTTTTTCAGTCATCCTGCTGTTTGACAGATCTGTAACATGACCACATCACAGGACTTGAGTTTTAAAAGGAGTCATTCAGTTAAAGTTGATCCTCCGTGTATCAACCTGCAACCTACTTTTTCATATTTTTGTTTTGCCTCCTCGGTGGCTCACTCATCATCTCACTCCCTCAGGACAAGCCGTCTCCTCTGATTGACCACAACAAACTTTGACCAGAATATTTTACTGGCAACAGCTGCCCAACACAATAAACAGCCTGTGCAGTGGCGCTTTGACTTTTCTCATAATAAACCAGAAATTCCCTGCCTTACACTGTCTGGATGACATTTGACTGCAATTTAAAAGCCAATAATGAAGTGCTGGAGGCTCTATAGAAAAACAGAGAACAGTTTAGAGATGGTGTAATTCAGCCGGTTTGGCAAAAATGGACTGTGTGTCTTTTGTTTAAAGAGAAGTAAGTTTTATGAAAACTACTTTAATGAGTTCGGTTTCACGTAAAAATGTGAATCATTGACTGGTTTGTTTCAAACTGTTTTTTTTTTTTTTTTAAGTAATAAATTACAGAAATTAGAGCTCTAGCATTTGAAGAAATGCATATCGCCCGCCACCTTTGCTGTGTTTTAGACCTGACTTTAGATGTGTTGAGACAGCGATGCACTAATTGTTTTGGTCAAACCTTGAAAATCACAATCTCCCACTCAAGCTATCCATTATGAATGACTCTCAGCTACTACCATACAAAACTTTAACTCAATATATGCAACACTGATTGAGTTATAGACATCTTTGCTCGTACTGATTAGAGTCAGAGTCAGAGATTCTTTATTGTCATTTGCACCTCATGTGGTACATGTGGTGGAGCGAAATTATGTACGCAGGGTCCCAGTTACATCCAACAATAAAATGTAAAAGAAAAACAGTAATAACATCGAAGATACGAACTAAGAAAAACATCAACTAAACATACACTGAGCACTCATAACATAAAAACATTGAACATCAGCACAAACATGAACATGAGTCTGTGTGAGCAGATGTGCACGCATGAACACATCAACATTGAAACAGATCAGCAGCAACATGATGTGATTCCCCACAACAATCATCTAGTTATAGATTCATGAGTCTAACAGCCTCAGGGTAGAAGCTGTTCCTCAGTCTAGTGGTTCTACACTTAATGCTCCTCAACCTCCTTCCTGAGGGGAGCGGGGCAAAAAGTGTGTGTGCTGGGTGAGTGAGGTCCTTCTTGATGCAGGTGGCACTCTTCCTGCATCTGGAGGTGTAGATGTTTGTGATGATGGGGAGGCTGACTCCGACAGATTTCTGTGCAGCCTTCACCACTCTCTGCAGAGCTTTTCTTTCTGCAGCTGTGCAGCCTCCATGCCACACGTTGATGCTGGAGCACAGGATGCTCTCCACTTCACACCTGTAGAAGGAGGTGAGGACTGAGCTTCCCAGACAAGCTCGTCTCAGCCGCCTGAGGAAGTAGTCTCTGATGAGCTTTCTTGATCAGGCAGGTATCGGGGCTGGGGGCATGGGGGGGTCGTGGGCCCGGGGCAATGGCACTCAACTGGGGAAGTGGCTTTGGTGGTTCTGGGCGTTGACCTCTGCTGGCTGCATGCAGGCTTCTGGGCGGTCTGTACCGGCGGGCGCAGGTTACTGGCCTGGTGGCCTGGCTGCTCGTGGGTGGGTTTGGGGTGGGCGCGGGTTTGGGGTTCTGGGGGAGTGTCGCTTCCAGGCTGGGGTCCCGGCTTGACCCGGGGGTCTCGGGTCTTGGCGGGTATGTTGTCGGGGTCTTGGGCCGGGCCCTGGCCTGGGGGCCCTTGGTGTGCTGGTGGGCTTTGGGGCCTCTGCCATGGGGGGGCATTCTCACCCCCAGGAACTGTGCCCACTCTCATATGTAGCATGTAGACATTTAGGGTTCTGGGCAAGGGTTGGGGAGGTGAACGGGCACTGCCTGCTCTCTGGGGAGGGGGTGGGTCTGTGCCAGTCGCCGCCTCATCCCCCCCATTTTAAACGCACTATATAACAACATGCATCAACACCTTATTTGAGTGGGAGGATGGAGGAGTTGGGTCTTCCTATTTTCCTTAAACCCTCGTTCTCCGTTTGACATTTGGGGTTGGGGGCAGGGAGGGGGGGTAGGCTGCCTGGTTGGGGTCTGGGCTGTGGGTGGGTGTTGGGCCTTGGGGGGCGGTTGGGGGTAGGGCCGGTGCTCTGGTTCTCCCTGGGTTGTTTGGATCTTTTGATTCGGGTTCCTGGTTGTAGTGGCCAGCCCTTTGGCTGGAGTGGCTGCCGGGTTCTGGCAGAGGGTCGGCTGTGGTTGTGCGTGTGTGGTTGTTGGTGGTGCATGGCGGTGGTCGGGGGTGTGGCTTCACTTTGACATGGTGCTGGCTGGTCGGCCTGATGTGACATTCGCGGTGGGGGGTGCTGTGTGTGTGGGGGGGTGCATGGGTGGCATGCCAGAGCCTATCCAGGTCTGTGGTGTGGGGCTGTAGGGAAGCATTGGTGCGCTGGGCTGGCCTTCCTTGGCTGTTGTTCCCTGCTGCTTTGGCCCCCGGCCTGGGGCCGGCTTGCGGTCGCTGTCGGGTTGGTGGGGCACATGGACGGCCCGACACAGGGTCCATCGGGATGTCTCTGTGTGCCCGTCTCAGGTTGGGTTTTGGGTGGTCTCCTCTCTTGGATCAATTTTGCCCCCCCCCCATTTGGTGTGTTGTACTCCCCTCTGGTGGTGGGCCCCCCTGCCGCCGGTGCATTGGCGGCTCTCAGCAGCTGGGGCTGGGTAGTGGGGTGTGTGCGGGCACACCCTGGTGGCTGCCTGCCGGGGCCTGGGTGCCCTGGCTCTGCCGGGCCTCTGTTGGGGGGTGGTATGCCCTCGGGACTCGGGGCTTGGTGTCCATGGCTGGATCTACTCTGGAGGGGCGGGTTGCCGGCGGGGCCTGTGGACTCATCACTGCAGCCTCCTGGGGTTTCTGCATTGTGGTGGCTGGGGATTGCCCGGGCCTTCCCTTTGCTTCTCTCTCTGGGGGGTGCGGGGGTCCCTGTTGGGGGACTCCTGGAGTTCCGGGCTTGGGGGACGCTGTGTGTCTGTGGTTCCGGTCTTCCCTGTGTTACCATCATGTCCTGTGGGGACGAGTCTGTGGGTCCCTTCATCCACTATTGAACATTTTTATGGAAAAACCTTATAGTGATAAGCATGCTCACACAGGTGTTTAGATTCAGGTGTTTATCAGATACACACTCAGTTGGGTTGTGGTGGCCATCAAATATATCTTGTATTACCATGTACTGTATAAAATACTTTCTAATGATGTTACAAGTATCATTGTATATGTTGTTTGTTGTTGTGGTTTCTCGGTTTTGTCTTGTCTTTTTTTTTTCACAGGTCTAGAGGCAGACTTCAATGATGTTGATTTGTGTTCTCTTTATACCCCTCTCTCTCCTCTATTCCTATCTCATCCTTTACCTTTTAACCCTTCTCTCACTTTTCTGCTTTGTCTTCTTCTTTGTTTTTCATCCTCATGTCCATTACATCTGAAACAAGCCCATAACAAATTCTAATAAAATTTAATTTTCATTTCAAGTGGAGCATTAAGGCCAGCCATAATGCTCTGCTTGTGAAAGTAAATCTGTTGGGCATCACTTTGACACTCAGACAATAATTCTAAGTGTCACAATGCCGGACAGGACAAGGGGAAAAAAAAAAAAAGACAGATAAATCCCATTGAGCCTCGAGGACTCATTTACAAGAGAGACTTGATTTGCAGGTTTGATTTGAAGTGCTCACAAAAAGAAATTAATCCAAATAGTTCATAGAAAATTTGAAACAAAGATCTTGTGCAATTTGGAAGTACTCAGAGTTTCAGTTTGGGATTAATCTCAGCTATAATTATGCTGAATTTCAGGTCAATATCTGTAAAATAAAATGAGTTTTAGTGCTCTGTGTGTGTTTTTTCAGGCTGTTTGGTTCAGAGACAGAACAGCACATCAGACTTTACTAAACACTGTCAGCTCATTTTTATAGCTTTACTAAATAAAACCCCTCATAATTTGACTACAGAGGCTTGTGTTGGTGATATTGTTGAAATGTGTTTCTGGCTGACCTTAAAGGAACAGTTCAGATCTTTTGAATTAGGAAAACCTTTATGAACAATTAGCATCTTACCTGTTGCAGATAACTCTATGAATTGCCTCCTTTTTGAGAAATTGATTCTGACTGAATTTTTGTGCTAATAGTTTGTCTAAACGAGGCCCAGGTCAAAATTAATTTATTTAATCTTTAGTATCAAGAGCAATTTTATAATAAACTACAAAAAGTGGCATTATTTGTGAAAATGCAGATTGCTGAATGTCTGCTGACATTTGCTGAAGAAGATGAAACTAAAAAAGAAGCAGAACACTAGCTAAAATATTAACAATTCTAGCTCAAAGCAGTCTGCTCCTCAGATAAGTGGTGTTAGGTTAATATTTTTTATATATGAATGTTTCTGTTCAGTGCCCTGAGACGACTTCTGTTGTGACTTGGTGCTTTATATATAAACTGATTTAATTTTAAATTTAATTTTTTTAATTCATCCAATAGTTTACATGTTATTTGGCTACCAGACACACATACGGGTACATACACACAAAAAACATGAGCAAAAACATCATAATAACATCCTGCTTACAATAGAACCGTATAATAATAGTCATATAATAAAGTTATATCCAAAATGAAGTAAATACAAAAAAAAGACTTGAATGTAAAATTTACATTTCTTTGTAAAAGGTGCATTCCTAAGATATATTACTGCAATAATAAGTTAAATTAAACTTATATAAAATTAATGAAAATGATTTTGATCGCATTCCACACAGTGAAAGTAAATTTTTAGCTCAAAGCTTTTGTGGTTGCCAATAAAAAATAAAAAAAACGAGTAAATACCAATTTAAACAATAAAGTCAACTTAAACAGCCAAAAGGTACAACAAGGCAAAGCAATTAAAAACTAAACAAAGTTACATTTGACATTAAATCCGTGCTCACAGCAGTACACTTTATGACACAGAGACCAACAAGTAGTCAGCCCATCCTTTGAATCACGGCTGCTCTTTAAAACATGAAACACCACACTGTGTCGAACAAGAAGCCTCGCTACTGAGCCATGCCTCATTGCTTTGTTGTACACAATTTGGCCGTAGCTGCTGTAAATTAGTCGTGGCTAATTGCTGGTAACATGTAGCCCAGAAACGGCGTATCCCAGGGCAGCAGATATTTTAGAGAGATTAGCAGTTTGAAGGGGCCTGTTAAAGGTGAGCTTAAGACATTCCCAGCATGTTCCCAGTGAAATCGGCCTATTTCTGACCACTTAAACCATTAACATGTGATTATTTTTGCTTGGCTGAGGCCTGTCAGTCGATCACACTCTAACCGAGAGGGAAGAAACAAGGAAGTGGTGACATGTTATTGCAGTGCTTAAGGAGAACCAGCGTTCTTATTGATGTTTCTCATCCATGTCTCTATTTTTAGCATGACCCCAATAGTCAGTAATCTGAAGCCCATGTGTGTGAGTGTATAATAAACTTCGCTGGTGGCCGTTTGCAGTCTACCTGTGCTGAAATGAACGTGCAAAGCTTTACAAGTAGGTTTGGAAGCTATTTATGCGCTCTCGTTTTCTCAACACTCCTTCAGTTTTATTGTAGATTTTTATTATCTCTACAAAACCCATTAAACAGCAGCTACTAATTATTATTATTTCTTCTCTTGGCACCAAGCGCACATGTTTTAAACAATACATGGCATTGATGTGATTGATATAACATGTGACAGTTGAAAAACAGTTGTAACTCGGCTACACTTTCCAGATGCGTGACCTTGTCGCATTACGTGTCCTGTTGTGATCAAACAGTGTTTTGCCCATACATTACTCCAGGCTAATATCGAAAAGCCTAAGAGGATTGAGTGTAATCTCCTTACTGTACCATATTTAAGGATTTTCACGTACGCGAATTGACAGTCAGCCAAATCCAGTGAGGAAATCTATCACCCAGAGCCGTTTTAGCTTGTCAAGCCCACCGCTGCATCAAAAGGGCTGCTAGTGCTTTACAACATAAACCACTGCTTCTCCAAACAGCACACCTACAGCATATCAGGGATGACTATATGACGGACAGGACCCAAAGAGGAAACTGTGCATCACAAGGCTGCTGTATCGCATGTCCACCAGTTGGGCTGCATCACGGAGAAACTGTTACATCATAGTAATTAGAGGAGTGGCATTCGCGAACGAGCCGAATCTTTTGAACGGCTCTTTAAAACCAACGATAGGAGCAGAGCTGCTGAACGTTGCAAGCCGTTCTTGTCGCCCTGTGGTTGACACGGATGCGAACTCGTACAGTTTTTCAAGATGAAGAAAAACAGGTGGCGGAGACGGGGGGGTGGGGGGCACAACAGTTGTTATGATTGGAAGGGAGGCGACAGGGTTGCATGCGTGAACCCAGAAGAACTTCACTGTGCGCAATCAAGCTCAAGTTTCTTTATTGTCATTCACATCACATGTGGTACATGAGGTGGAACAAAATTATGTACACAAGGTCCCAGTTACATCCCAAAATAACAAAAATGTAAAATATAAAAAGTAACAGCATATAGGGATCGCTATATACGCTAACCGAATGCCAAACGGTACATTAAAAGATCTAAGATCACTGAACACTAATAATGTAAAGTAATACGGAGTAACAACAGCAGCCTGAACATGAGTCTGTGTGAGCAGATGGGTATGAATGAAAACAGCAGCATGAGATAATCAGCTCTCACTGACTCACACTACGTCACTAATGCCACATGACTGACTGGCTCTTTTGAAAGGAACTGAGCATCAAGATCCTTCTCCCTTCAAAGAGCCATACATCCCATCTTTACCAGTACTGTAATGGACTCTTTCACATACTTTATTTACAGCTCAGTAGGATAAACTATTTTGATCAAGAAAAGGCAGTAAAATAAATTTCAGACACTTTTCATTCACAAAATAATGCTGGAAAATGTACAAGATAATTCTACTGATCCAGTATTTGTTTTCATTAAAATTTACTAAATTAGCAAATCCTGTCTAGAAGATGCACACAGATCATTTGTTCCACTGTACACTCGGTACATAAAAAGGAGTGATTTTAAGTACTGCTGTTGATTTTAACCACTTTTACAGTAGTAAAAACAAAACAAAACAAGTGTTTACTGGAGCTATATTTAATGATGAATCTGTTTTCTGTTGTAAAATGAACATTAATGTTCCATTTATGAAAGTAATTTTTTAATATATTTTGTTTTCTCTCTCCAAGCATTCCAAGGAAGATAAGAAAATATTTGTGCTACATCACTAGATGTTGAGAATGTCCATTTTACCGGCATATAAATATACAAATGAAGAATTTTTTCGGATTAGCTAAAGATTATCCCAAAACTTGTTTTTCTTGCCTCTAATATTTACAGTTCCTTAGTATATATATATTTAATATAATTTTAGCCTGTGGCCAAAGTTGAAAAATGGCAGAAACAGGGGCATGTGAAAAATAGATGCTTGCTTCACCTGGGGTGATTCTAGGATCTGACCTTTAGGGGTGCTTAGCCCCCAGTACTGACAATGGCTCTTGCCTTGAACAACACACCCCCATGTGTGGTTTTTGAGGTACAAAGGCTTACAGCATCTGGTATTCCCAGGCAGTCTCCCATCCAAGTACTAATCAGTCCTGACCCAGCTTCCAAAATCAGACAAGATCGGGCATGTTCAGGGTGGTATAACCATAAATGTGGAGCTCAGTCACAAATAGAGGACTTTTAAAGAATCATAGCAAACAAAGACTAAACTTATGCAACCAGAAGTTGCAACATATATCTATGAAACACACAAAATCTTGTTCTTTTGTTCATGATTCATACCTCATCACCCTAGGTGAGGGTTTGAATGTAGATGGACCAGTAAATCAAGAGCTTTGTCTTTCAGCTCAGCTCTTTCTTCACCACAACAGACCGGAGCATCACCCTCATTTCTGTGGACAAGGTCCCAGTCTGTTGATCCATCCACCACTCCATCCATACTTGTGAACAACACTCCCAGATAGTTAAACTCCTCTACTTGATGAGGATTTATCTCCAACCCTAGGGATCATTCCGCCTTTTTACAATTGAGAACCTTGGCACTTAGAGGAGATGACTCTCATTCCAGCCACTTCACACTTGGCTATGAACCACCATAATGCACACAGGATGCCTTTGGGTAAACAAGAACAAGGATAGCTCTATAAAGTGATCCCAGAACCTCATACTCCCACAGCATCCCCCATAGAATACCTTGGAGAAATTCAAAAACTGTCTCCAAATCCTAACAACACTAGTAGACTAAAGAATTAAACTCTCATGACCCTCTTAACAACTCTGCAAGGGTAAAGATCTGATACACTGTTTCATGATGAGAGCTAAAGCTACACTGTTCCTCCTAAATCCAAGGTTTGACAATCGGTTAGATTTTCCCTTCCAACACTCTAGAAATCTTCCTGGGTAGGCATAGATTGTGTTACCTCAATATTTGGAACACAATCACCTAACCCCTTTTTTAACATTTGGACCACCACCCTGGTCTTCCACTCAACAGGTGTTGTCCTAGTACTCCATGCAATATTTAAGAGACGTGTCAACCTTGACAGCCCCAGAATGTCCAGAGTCTTCAGCATCTCAGGGTGAATCTCGTCCAACTGAAGATAGCCATGAAGTACATGAACCTTAGTGTGTGAGGTTATTGATGTTTGTCTCATGCATCTCTGTGTAAGCCTGTGATAGACTGGTGAACTCAGCATTGAGGACTCAGACCTCTGTACATGGTGAACTATGCAGCACACCTGCTATTACAGTAGACATCTAGCAAGGCATGCCACTGACAACGAGGACATAAGAGGGCCTGTGGCAGGGATTCAAGTTAGTGGCAGGTTACTTAGGAGCAAGCATAGACTGATGATCCCTCCCTTCCAGTTCACTTTAACAACTTTTATCCTCGGCTTGAGGTAATCCAAACTGGGGGGACTGGGTAACACTCATCATGGTTCATTGAGCAGGTACCTGACTGTTAATGGGAGTTTTTGTTTTTCATTTCCAGAATAAGACTCTGTTCTAAAGTACAGATTAACTGAGAGGTGTCCTCACTGGCAGCATTAACCTGTACGGCTGACTTTCCTTAAGAGCACCGCCACAAAAATAAACCAAACAAGCCCCGTCTCTAAAAATGGCTTTACCCTGTTGCCCTCACTACAGTTGCCATATTCGCCCTGCTCAACCTCACCTTGACTCATCTGGAAAACAAAAACATTCCGGCCAGGATTGTGTTTATCGACTTCAGCTCGGCTTTCAATACAAATCTTGCCACAGCAGCTGTTGGATAAACAGCGGCTGTTGAATGTGGACACTGGCACTCGTGGTGCAGTGAATCGCACTTGAACATAACTGCTTTCCATTACCTACTGTTTTTGTTATCGCCTGCTACCATGAAAGCCAGGTGATCATGTACAGGAACTGCCTGTGACTGTATATCTACTTGCCCGTTATCAAAATGTCTTGTGACTGCTTTTATTGAAGCTATTAGAAATTAATCACTGGATGCACGTCTACAACTGATTAACTTTGGGAATCAATTTGGTTAAAGAGCAACCTTATCCATAACATAAATGACCATAACTCAGTTAGTTTTACAGATATTGAGCTAAAACCTGGTGTGGTAGTAGCTGAAACTCTCCTTGTCGCATACTCTGATGCTGTTGTTGCATTATTGTATGGGATTGAACATACCATTAATTTTGAAATTTGACCAGAACAGATATTATGCAGTCATTTTTTTTAGATAAGATTATCTTAATTTAAAAACTGGTCATGAAAAGCTGTGGAGAATAAGCTTTACTTGAAATTATTACAGACTTTTAATTTAAGTTTTTATAAATTATGCTTTTCTGGCTTATGCAGGCTGTTTATGATGGTATGTGTTTTGATTTTTTTTTTTTTTTTTTACCAAAACTTTTTATTGCACTTTTTAAATGTGTTTTATGTGAAGAGAATTAAAGAATGTAGCACATCGTAAAAATAATTCTGTATTCAATCCTCCTGATGCCCTATGGTTAAAAATGTCAAATTGACCTGAGAGAGCAGAAAGAAGATTAGCTTTGTAGATTCTTTGCACAAACTTTCTGTAGCATGACTCAAACTTTGACAGGTTATCAGTGGGACTGATTTCCTGTGGTGCATCTTATCTTCTGTCCTCCAGCATTTCTAGATCAACCAATCACTGCACGCTTTCAGACATCCTATCACATCTCCTCTAACTCCAGACCAGTGCTTTTCTTATTGCACATGCATGTTAAACCTCCAACCATCACCCTAACCCCACCCACCACTAGAGACTCTTCTTCACTTGGCAACGTTGCGCTGCACGCCATCCATGGTGTCCGTGTCTGTGCCAAAACTGTCATAGTCATGTGCTTGACCTTGGTATTGCCTGCTACTGCAGTGACAAGCTTGGCTTCTTCAATGACCCTTGATGCCCTTGTCACACATTCACTATGGCCCCCCATGTTAGCCCAGCAAATCATCTCCACTCAGCGTTGTCATTTTTTTCTGGACACTGGTGGGAGGAACTACCATATTCAAGAAGCACACCAGATTTACAAATAGCTGTCTTTTTACAGGCTTTTCCAGGTTTGTCAGGCAGGCGCAAGCTCAAGGACAGACAGATAAGAGGACACACACACACGTGAGACTAAATTAAATATTTATCAGTTTCAGGGAAAAGTTTACGAGGAATTAAGCGTGGCCTCAAAGCTCTCGCAGAAGAATGTAAAAGTGCAAATCAAAGCCAGTATAGCATAAACTTTATGCGCTACTTATGGAAACTTTTTCATGTTATTTTCAGCAACAATAACCTAATCCCTCAGCAACCAGGTGAGCTCCACTCACCAGAGAAATAATGTTTAATCTAGTTCACATGAAGGTTAGTAGCCTAATTTTGGACATGGAATGGGGGGGAAGCTACAGGAGGATAAAATTGGGCTCACTGAGTTCACCGCAGCCCAAACTTCTCTGCTTCCCCAGCCCTCTTATATTATTCCTCCAACTTTCAGAGCTCCCATTCCTCTAACTCCCCCCACAGAGTGCATCTCGTTTTAGCACTGACTTTTTGTAAGCCAAGAGCCAGTGTCACCAGATCCTCTGGACCCGCTGAGTTCTTAGGAATGGCATGTGTTCCCATCTGGCTGCTCAACACACACTCGACCACACAGCTACAAACCACGACGGCCCCTGTGCTATAGGCAGCAGGTGATAGATCACTTACCGGCAAGAACTTGGATGGACAGCGAGGCGCTTCAGTAGGACAACATGAAAGAGAACATGCAGGAGGCTCGATTGGTTTATTTGCCATGCAAGACAATTTGTAGCTGCTTAAATTTATTGGCAAACCCCTTTTGCTCAGTTCAAATGTTTCTAACGACAGTGTTACAGCTCACATTGCAGAGTAATATGGCACACATACTGTAGAGCTACAAGTGCCTTGGACGTGATGACAGCTTCAGCTCATGCCAACGACCAGCTTCTGTTTGTTCCACATACATGGTACTAAGTGTGTTCATCTCTATAATTTAAGTATTTTGCAAACATGTCAACAGTACGACCACCATGTATTCATTGAAAAGATCTTTGCTGTGCTAAATGCACAAGTGTAGACGTATGGAGGACATGGATACAAGAGCAGAAACCCTAAAAAATAACCTGATTATAGCCGTTTTTCTTTCCTTTTTCCTCCCTTTTTTTAAAATCTCAGTGATACACTAAAATACTCTTTGCTGAGGCAGCCACTTTATATTCCCACACTCTTCCTGTCTGCAAGGGCTCCTCTTTTTGGCTGTTTCCTTGATTGTTCTTTTGTTCTGTCATTGCTCATTTTTTGTTGCTCAGCGAGGAGTGAATCTATTTAAACATTCTTCCATTGCAAATCTGTCTTCACTCTCGTTGTTCCAAAAAACAGCTCAGCATCACATCAGAATGTGCAATGCTGGACTTTCACTCAGGAGACTGGGTTTTATAACTTGTCTGGTACCAAAAATATTTTTGGGATGATTTCTACTTTCTTTGCAGTGCCACAGTGTCAGCATTATTTCGTCATAATGAGTTTTTTTGTCATTGGTTTTTTTTTTCTTGAGTTCATGTGTCATTTCAAATATTCTGTTCTCTTGGCCATTTTTAACTTTCCTCTCTGTCAAACTCACCCCAATTTAGTTGGCACAGCTCTGGTACGATTATATTCTTTCCAGAACGCCCTGTGCTGAATGAACTTTGCTCATTTTTTTAATTGCTGCTTTGTCTGTCATCTTTTTTCTAACTCTGCCCCTCCCTGTCTTAATCTCATTCTGGATGTCCAGAGCATCTCAGTCAAAGACGCTATAAACCATATAAAAAACCCAACTCTACCATTATCATTGAAACTCTAGAGGTCTTCTTAAAACTTAGAAAGGCTTTCTTTGTGCAGATTTATGTGTATGTTGTACACTTTCTGATGTAAATACAGAGTTCTCCTCACGACTTTACTCGTTTAATGTTGCAGTAGTCCTGAGCACAGCAAACGGAACCCCATCCAAAACACAATTGTAGATTTTTAGTGACTTTCAGGGTCTGCTCCTTGGAAATACCAGACTTTTTTTGTTTAGGTGACCTTCTTAACCATAGACAGTGATGTCTGGTAAATCTAGAGGCTCATTTTTAGCTGAAAGCTCAAATTTTCATGTGTGGCTGCTGGCTGCCACCTCACAGAATGAAGCACGGATTACAACACATGCAGTTTGTGCCATTTTGCTCTCTGTCAAATTGAGCATTATGAGGTTGAAAGATGTCTAAACATCTAAAATATCTAACCCACAATCCGAAAATGAAGAAGCAAGCATAGATAATGGATGGATGGATTTTGCTTTCAGCCTACTTGAAATCAGCATGTCTGCCTTGTAGGTTTGCACTGTTATTATTCAATTCAATATAAGTTTATTGTTCGTAACATTTCATGGAATAGAGACTTATCTTTAACATCTGGCTTATAGATGCCTTACAAAGCAAATTAAAAATGCAATAATAAAAACTTCTAAAATCATTACTAAAACAATCATAAAAAACAATGATCACCATCACAGTAACTTTTAAATGCTGCAGAGCTGCCTGCACCTTTGTGCGACTCTCATAGCTTTCACCATTTCTCCTTGAGGCAAACAGTAAAAATCCAGTAACAAAGAAAAGGAGAGCAGAGCAACACGTGCCAAATATAACTCAAACTGAGTGGAAAGACATCTATTTATTCGACAGACTCCTGCAGTGACTTGGCAAAATCTTTATCTCTCCTGCAACATTTCCTCATCCTGTATTGACCTGTACGTCCCACTCATCAATAATTCATTTCCGTTTCTTCCTTTAGACAGCATGCACAACAGCATTAGTAGTACTTTAGGCACAGCTGGTTAAAATACTTATTACATCTTAAGAATACTCTACTCTCCATCTATAGGAACACAGATATGCAAAAGCACACACATGCTCTGATGGACATGGCATACGCCGAGGTAACCCGGTAATTAGAGGCACTGTAATTGTGACCTAGCATTGTAAACCATTAGGGCAGTGTTGCCAGGGAAGGTTTGTTGACTGTAGGATTATGACAGGGAACTTAAATGGTATGTGTTTATCGACATTATGCAGCAGTGAGAGCCCATGTTCAAAATATCCACCAGGTTCCCGGTAATAGACTTGGCTCAAGCTGTAAAGTTTCAAAGGGCATCTCAGCTCCGTTAAGATCAGCTGTAGGGAGTGTTAGATGTATTTTTATATCATTCCTGTGTGTTACATTTTACTATGCGTAGTAGTTTGTTTTAAAGATCGAAATGACTGATCCGCATTTATTCAGATTCGTTGTGGCGAAAAAGAGCGAAAAATGTCATGAATCATTTGTGGACGTTGTACGGTATCCATGACTTGGATTGTTAATCTGTTTTTTGGATGACCAGAAAGAGGTATTTTGTTCTTTACATTCCATACCTTAAAGAACCACCATCTGAAAATAGGCTTTATAGGTGCTAAGTTCGACTCAAGTAGCTCTTAAACTTTTTTTAGTTCTTACTATTTTCCGAATGTTTTACAGAATGGTTAGTGCATATAAACTACATTGTCTAAACTTAAAAAAACAAGTTATTTAAATGACACTCTTAAGTTAGTTTTTATGGATTTTGAGTGTACTTTCGGCTTTATAGTGGTGATGAAAACAAGTATTTAAATACCACCACCGCATAGTAAATTGCATCCTACCTCATCAATCTACACCTGCAAAGTAAAGTAAAGTGCTATGTGTTGTCATCATTGTATCCCCATACAACAGTGAAATGAGTTCTCTGCATTTAACCCATCACACTGGAATACATCTAGGTGGAGCAGTGGGCAGCTATGTAAGCACTCAGGGAGCAAGTGGAATTTTATGCATTTTGGAAATGCGACATTGTTGAGCACACAGTTTAAGTTAGGTATATACAGGTATACAAAGTGTGCTTGGTGTTAAACTTTGACTTTGAGGAACTGTCCATGTGGTCGTTGAAACAATCGGTGCTGTGACTCCCAAACTGGAAGTGTGGCGCCAACAAATCCCAGGAACAACCTCAGAGATCTCTGTTTGGAAGAACAAAGTCGGGACAGCTATATTGCGTAGAACCCACAAGCTCCCAGGATGAGGTTCCCAGGTTGAGAATCTGAGCTTGAAATGACAATACAACCCTCCATGTGGAAATATACATTGCCTGGCCAAAAAAAAAAGTCACCACCAAAAAAAAAAAGGTCACACACTAATATTTCATTGGACCACCTTTAGCTTTGATTACAGCATACATTCACTGTGGCATTGTTTCAATAAGCTTCTGCAATGTCACAAGATCTATTTCCATCCAGTGTTGCATTAATTTTTCATTGATGATGGTGGATTCTGACCACTGCGCAAAGCCTTCTCCAACACATCCCAAAGATTCGCAGTGGGGTTAAGGTCTGGACTCTTTGGTGGCAAATCAATGTGTGAAAATGATGTCTCATGCTCCCAGAACCACTCTCACAATTCGAGCTCGATGAATCCTGTCATTGTCATCTTGGAATATGCCCGTGCCATCAGGGAAGAAAAAAAATCCATTGATGGAATAACCTGGTCATTCAGTATATCCAGGTAGTCAGCTGATCTCATTCTTTGAGCACATACTGTTGCTGAACCTAGACCTGACCAACTGCAGCAAGCCCAGATCATAGTGCTGCCCCCACAGGCTTGTACAGTAGACACTAGGCATGATGGGTGCATCCCTTCACCTGCCTCTCTTCTGATGCACCCATCACTCTGGAACAGGGTAAATCTGGACTCATCAGACCGCATGGCCTTCTTCCATTGCTCCAGAGTCCAATCTTTATGCTCCCTAGCAAATTGAAGCCTTTTTTTCCAGTTAGCCTCACTGATTAGTGGTTTTCTTAAAGCAACTTATTGCACCAGTTGGGGTTAACTAACTTGTTGCCAGCTGAAAGATAATCGCCCATGCAGTAATTATTCAATAGGAGGCTCGTACCTATTTGCTTAGTTAAATCTTTTTATTTTTTTGGCCAGGCAGTGTATATATTTCTTCATTTCAGCACATGATTAGTTTGATAGCAGCAGGTTTGTGATTAAAAATGAACCAGACATAAAAGCGGTACAAACAGCTCCATTGTTGTTGTTTCTAGGGTGACAGTGAGTAAAATGGACTGCTGTACCGCAGTGTCTCAGAATTTTGAGTCCACACAACAAAATTTATATATTTTTAAATCTCTACTTTGGAAATCTTTTTTTTTTAAATCCATGTTTGAATCTGTTTTTTCATTAATGCACATGTGATGTTAGGTCAGTTGTGGTAACACTGCAGTTTTTGTTCACATGCTGTGACAAAGATTTGCAACAGTGTTGATAAATGTCGATTTTCATGCTAAGTCTTTACTATGAACAAGTATCCGTTGTTTTACTGCTCATTGATTCCTTGGCCACTGGGGGGGGAGGTTGTCCCGAATGCTTTGTGACCACAGAAACACATTTTGGGCCCTTGCAGACAGACATGGATGACAAAAACTTACACCAGCCAGGCCTTGCTTACAGATGCTTTAAACAGAACTCTCATGATGAAAATGACTTAAATGTAACTTTTGATCTGGTTTTGATCAGGTCTCATCATGAAGTCAAAGCTGACTCAGATGAACTGCACAGAACACATTACACAGTGTCAGTATTCAATAATTCATTTATTCATTTGTTTTCCATTCCCACTTTATCCTGTTCATGGTTGTTGAAGTGATGGAACATTTACCAGCTGTCATCGGGCAAAAAGGAGACACAAACTGAACAGATCACCCAAATATTACAGGACCAGCACAGAGACATGAGCCCATCAACCCTACACACTCATTGTCTCTATCAGGATAGATTTAAGCTAGCATGCTTGTTTTTGAACTATGAAGGAAAATGAGAAAAAATCCAGTTGTTCATGGGCAAACTACAGTACTTCACTGTATTGTATAGCCAAAATGTAAACCGGATCCATTCTTGCTGTAAGTGCACCACAGTGTCACCATTTATTTTACATGACCTAAGCTAATAAATATACCCAAGTACGACTCTTGACTCAACATCTTAGTGGAACCACTTTTCAGAAATCTGTCTCACACAGTTGAAAACTCATTTGCCCTCTTCTTTGCGATGAGGCTTCGCTTCACTAAAATTTGTAGTATTCATTTTTGCTCTGTTGAACTAATACTTCAAATCTTTGAAGTGAGCTTTTGTAGAGAGGTTATGAACCTTTAATACCTTGTAAATGGCGCTTTGAACAAACTCACGTCATCTTAAAACATCTCCAAGCTCAACCATTTCAAAGCCATTCATGCAAATGTTCCACTGCAAATCTTTATACTGACATAAGTTTTTCATTACATTGTTATTATTATTATTATACCATTATTTATTTAGCTTGTAGCTTCCCAGGCTGCTAAATCTTGCAAATACCTATTCTCCAGACTATTGAGTGCACCTGAATATAAGCCACACCCACTAAATTAAAAATTTTTTGTACATATATAGGCCACGCTTATCTATAAGTCGTGGGTGTCCATGTTGTAATGAGATATTTACACCGAAATATTTTTTTAACTTTTAATTAAATACGTACTGGTAACACACAAATATGTAAAGTAAATGGGGTTTTTTTTCTGAACAGTGCCTGTAACATGGCTGGTTAAAAACTAAATTAAAAATACAGTAGCCTACCAGGAAAAGTCACTGATGTTCTATGACATGACTTTTTGTCTCATAAATCTGAAACAGTATGATGTTCCACCTCTAAAATCTTCCATCTTGTTTTTGGTGGTTATTGATTTGGCTTTCAGTCAGATCTGCACAGTGGAAACACCTCGGCCGTCTGCGCTCTGTGTGTTCACCCAGTCTTCAAGAATGTTTTCAAGTTCGGGCCATCTGCTTTTTTTTTTTTTTTACTCTGAAATCTTTTGTCGTCTTTTGGCATTGATTCAGTTCTTCATGCTGCCGTCTCCAAAGTCTCACCATCGATTCATTGACACCAAGCTTAAATAAAGCAGCTCTATTTCCTTCTTCGACAGCCAGCCTTTAACTTGAAAGTTGCATCATGCATTTCTTTGTGTGTTCTTTTCATGATGAGGGCGTGTACATGAAGCGCAAAATAACTGATCTGAAGAAATTGGTGTGTGTGCGTTTGATTTAGTAAATCAAAGTTTCATTGGTCCACTGTGACCTGTTCAGTAATTACATTGGTCTAATTACTTTTTTTAACCTTTATTTACACAGGTAGTCACGAGGACCCACCCCGAAGAGAGACATGTAATGGGCAGCTATGGGAGCGCCTGGGTGTGACGAGGCTAACTGTTTTGGTGGCATAAAGCTAAAAAAAAATTATAAATTAGCCGCAGCATTGTATAAGCGTGTGAAAAAAATAGCAGCTTATAGTCTGGAAATTACGGTAATCCTAAAAACATATGTAAATAATAATACAGGGCAACGTTTGATGTTGATATGAAGGTTAGTAAAAAAATAATTCACATTCTTTGCCATAAATTGTTCAATTGAAGATGGTCGTTTCTTGCACACACAAGTCCTCATTAGTCAGGTTGGAATACAACTATTTCTCCAAAATTAGGTAAAGAGCTATCTACAGCAGGTAAGATCATATTGATTCATAATAGTCCCACAGAACTCCACTTTAAAAATATTAAATGGTGCATTTAATAAGAAATTATTTCTGTGGAGTAGGACTAAATAAAAGCTGCTTTACAAATTGGTTTTGTTTTTAGACCATTGGGAGTCTTTCTTGAGATTGGCATTTTAGTGTTAGCTGTCCTCCACGACATATTCTGTCTTGAATAATGTGTGTACGTGTGTGTGTGTGTGTGTGTGTGTGTGTGGGGGTGTGTGTGTGTGAGTTCAGAGCTACAGGTGGAAATAATGACAAAGTCAAATATTTGACGCAGTGTAATTGCTGCAGTCGTCTTGTGACTTGGCATCGTCATATTTTCCACAGGTGCAGAAATCCAGACTTTTGTTTGATCCAGCTAAATGCAGTCTTAAACTAAACAGGCAAATGTAAATGCTTGTTACGCAATCATTGTGTACTGTACGTGTGTGTATCTCTGTGTGTGTGAGTTAAAAGCAGGAATGATGATTCAGCAATAAGCAGATCAGATCAAACAAAAATCGATGACTTTTCTTTCCCTGGCGGTGCAAAGTTTTTAGTTTTCCCACACACAAGCACAATAAATCCTCCCACGATGATATTTCCATACTTGCCCCTGCATATCGCAGTCATCAAAGTCCCACATTTCGGAGAGCTTTCATTCCGTTTTATAGCATTCTCAGTTTCAGATTCCCATGTCCACATTTCCACTTCTTTCAATAAGTGGCACTCGCTCTAAAGTAAACAATGGTCACCATTCAGGACTTAAAAGAGCCCGAGGGGGCGAGAATGGGGTGTTGGGTGGCATAAAACATCAAGGTGAAAGATTAGTGCTTATCAGATATTTCCGTTGAGACAGAAAAAAGCGTTTCTCCCTGCAGCTGCTGCAGGATTGAACAGCAACCTGTGGACTTGGCCATGTGTTGCAACATGGTCAGAGGGTCAACCTCAGCTGATTTATGGACACTTCGAATGGATTCTGTGGCCTGCACATGTTATCCACTGGTTCTCTAAATCACCACCTTTCATTTCTGCCCTTTGCCATTCTTCCATTTTGTGTTTGTGTGTTTGACCTAACATACCCTCTGACCAGCACAGAGAAATTACAGGAGTGTACCAACTTTCCAGGAAACATATGCTTTCAAATCCACTGTTTATACATTTAATCCTCGCCCGTGTTTTGGGCAGAGGAAGAAGAAAAAGAAGGACAAACTACAAGCGGCAGCGAACCTACAAGCAGAAAGGGTTGTGTTTTGCAGTGTGATTACAGAAATGCAGCCAGGGCCATTGGAGACAAGGTCACAGCTCGAACTGATGTCACTCCAAATACCAGTCATTCATGGAGGTGTGGGTCATTCCATCAGAGGACATGTGGCTTTCTGACTTCTAAAGGGGTGTTGTTGGGGAAATGCCACCTGAGTTACTTGAGGTTAGAGCCGGGTATTTGTTCTTTCAATACCCTACTGCCCTCCGGTGGATGTGGGGCAAACGCATACGGATCATCTGAAGCTCTGACCCGAATAATTATCACCCAAAGGCGAAGGCAGAGCAATAATGCTTTTATCTATGTGAGTGCACGTGTGTGTGCATGTGTTTTCGTTTGTCTGTACCGTTAGCAAATCATCTCAAATCATCTCAAATCAACAAATTTTGATGAAACTTTCAGAAAGTAATCAAGTCTATGGAGTCAACCTGATTCAAGATGGCCGCCACAGCAAAGTGTTCCTAGCAAACACATTAGTCCATTTAACAGATTTTCAGCTAAAATGGTGTTGGGTGTAACTGGGACTGAAACCTAACTCGTGCTTTGAGTGCTAGCTGATCTGAATTTAAAATGTTGCCATTAACTTTTGAAACCAACTCTGTTTGTTAGCAAAATATCTTGTGAACCACTAAATATATTTAAAATGTAATTTGTAGACAGTAATCATTGGATGAACATCTATAACTAATCTTTGGTGTCAAACTAGTTCAAGATCTCCATCACAGCCTACTGACCCTAGAAAAGATCTAACTGTCCAATTTTACAAATACTGAGCTAAAATTTGGTGTGGTAGTGGTTGCGCATCATCCGCAACATAAACTTTGCTTAAAACCTTAGACTTAACTATTTTTGTCTATTAGCAAAATATGTCATGAACCACTGGATGGACTTCAATGACGCTCAGAAAATAATCATTGGCTGTACATCTACAATCAGTTACCTTTTGGAGTTAGCCCAATGCAAGATGGCTGCCACAGCTTGTCAACCTTAGCCTACACGAAAAATGGTCATACTTCAGTGACTTGGAGATATTTAGCTCAAATTCAATGTGTAAGGAGTTGACAATCATTCATAATACATACACCAAGTGCTTGCAGATCATGTGAGATTTCGCAATACTGTAATGCGCAAGAAAATGTTATTTCATGGTTTGACTAAAATAGTAATAACTCTATAATATAAGAGGATCTTGGTCCAAAACTTTGGTAGGAAAGGTGATAGATTATGTGCATTCTTTTAAAGAATGCCAAGCCTTTTAATTGGACTTTATAAAATGGAACAAGAATGTGTTGGAAATAAATGATCTGATACTCCTTTACGCCACAATCCTGCCCTCAGTTTGTTGTCTTGAAGCAAGCAATGTGAGGAAATAACTGAAGAGCTACTAGAGTGCAACAGAGCTGATAACGTATTACAATCTTGCAAATTATTCATCTGGTGTGGTTTCGCCTCTTCAAGTAGGCAGCAGCTATAGTCTGACCGAGCAAAGATAAAGCCAACTTGATTGTGTTACATTGATATAACCTAACCGTAAGTCATTTACAGTGCTGTACGTGACAACTTTCACACATAACTGTGAGCTGACCCAAAACTTCCCTGACACTTTGACACAGAGAGAAGGGGGGGACATTTTGCGTCACCGCTTTGACAAGTAGCTCTTTTCTTCGCTTCTCACAAAGCCTCAACTGTGCTCATAATGGAGTGAAAGAACAGCTGCTTGCATGTCTGCCCCAAGACTCTGTGAGCCACTCTGACTGGTGAAAAAAGCTCCACACTGCAGGTGCCAGCGGGGGCCTTGGTGTCGAAGCGGGCACCAGAGCACAGGTGGGGCCAGCACAGGTGCACGTCCGCCTCCAAGGAACCAAGCGTGCTCTTAAAAATGTGCCAGTACAGCAGATGCTGTTTCCACCTTGTAAGTGAGTGATTAGGACAAATATTAAGACAGCATCTTCCCTGTCCCAGTCTCTTTGCCATTTACAATTATGATTTATACACCCCACTGATTGTGCTTCACTTTTTTTCTGCAAGAAAAACAAATGTTTGACATCTTATAATGTCTTGCACAACAGGTGAGTAGGACCACAGCAGAGACAGCGTGCTCACATTTGAGTCAGCTTCATTAGACTGAACTGTGCTGAGTCCCCAGAGTTAATGTTTAGACACATTATGCCTGCTGAGATACACGCAGCAGGGGCACCAGGCTGAAGGTCAGCCCCATATGTTCACTCTGATCCTTTCGAGACACAAACCAATAACAGGGATTTGAGGACTTGGGGGTGGGATAGGTGGTTCTTTCGGGTTACCCAGCCCTAACAGCTGGCTGACAACCCACACATGATTTCTGTGTGATCTTTGAAGCCAGCAGCTATACAAATGACAAGGCACTAAAGTCCTGCCAGCTGGTTGAGTCAATAACAGAAAGAGGTGGGTTTAGACAGCCTCTAGAAGGGGCAGGGGTGGGGGGCATGTATCTTAGTTACCATGCAGAGTACTAAAGTCATGTTGATATGAAGACAAGGTTTTAACTGTAACTCATGAATGTTTTCTACAGAAAATAAATCTCTTAATTGTAAAATTCAGAGAACATGTTAAAGTTGTTTTTTTTTTTACTTGAGGAACACTTGTTTTTTTTATTTTGAAAGCAACAGACTTTAGCTTGTTTGCAGGTTGCCAAGGAATCTTTCAGATTTTTCCTCTTCTGGGGTCACCACAGTGAGTCATCTTCCTCCATCTCTCTCTGTCCTCTGCATCCTCTGTCCTCACTCCAACTACCTCCATGTCCTCTCTAACTGCATCCATATATCTCCTCTTTGTCTTTTTCCTGGCAGCTGCATTTCTAGCATCCTTCTACCAATATACCCACTGTCCCTCCTCTGGACATGTCCAACCCCTCTCAGTCTGGCCTCTCCAACTTTATCTCCCAGTTGTTCAGCCTGTGCTGTACTTCTGATGATCTCATTCCTAATCTCATCTGTCCTCGTTACTCCCAAGGAGAACATCAACATCTTAATTTCTGCCATTTCCAGTTCTTTCTCCTGTCTTTTTGTCATTACCGCTGTCTCCAGACCATACAATATAGCTGGTCTCACCACTGTCTTGTAAACTTTTCCTTTGACCTTTGCTGACACCTTTATGTCACAAATCACTCTTAAAACTTTTCTCCATCCACTCCATTCTACCTGGACTCTCTTCTTCACCTCTTTACCACACTCCCCATTTTCCTGGACTGTTTACCCCAAGTACTTGAAGTCCTGCACATTTGTGAGCTCTGCTCCTTGTAGCCTGACTGTTCCTCCTGCCTCCCTCTCTCACTCTCTCTGTCACTTCATTAGTATGTCATCAGGTTCAACTGTCATCAGGACTTTAGTAACTTCTCTTTCTTTATCCTCTTCAAAGATTTCTGAACTTCACCCTCACAAATATTTCCCACTTCCTGGTTCAACGTTTCTATGACCTTTACTCTCCTTTCCATTTCATTATTCTCATTCATTAGTTCCTGAAAGTACTCCTTACGTCTTCCATTCCATTTTCCTTGCTTGTTAGATAGAGTATTACCATTTCTAACTTTAAAAAGAAGACCTGCTGCACATCCTTTCCAGCCTGGTCCCTGAGACTCGCCAGTCGATACAAGTCCTTCCATTCCTCTTCAGAATCCAGCCTCTTGTACAACTCATCATACACCCTTTGTTTAGCCTTTACTATCTCACTCTTTGCCTTACAATGCATCTTCTCATAGTCCTGTCTACGCTCATTAGTCATCTTACTGTCTCATTTTTTTCCTGGTTCATCTCTTTCTCTGAATCCCTTCCTACACTTCACTATTCCACCATCAAATCTCCTTATCGTCTTTTCTCTGTCCAGATAACACATCTAGTACCTTCTTACTTCTCTTTCTAATCAATGTTGCTGTGCCCAGTCATCTGGAAGATGTTGCTACCCAGAGCCTTTAATAGTTCCTTTCTGAGCTCCTCACAACATTCTTCCTTTCATAAACTTCCAGCATTTGGTCTTCTTCTCTGATTTTATTATTTTCCTCTTCTTCACCACAACAGTCATTCTGCACGCCACCATCCAATGCTGTCTGGCCATGCCCTCTCCAGCCTCAACCTTACTGTACTCTACATCCCTCAGATTACCTCTTCTACATAGAATGTAGTCAACCTGTGTCGTCCTGCCTTAAACCCTGCTCCAATGCTGCAAGCCTTGCTGCCCTTCCACTTGGTCTCTTGGACACATGAAGCATCTACCTGTCTTCTCTGCATCATGTTAGTCAGCTGTCTACCTTTACCTGTCATTGTCCCCACATTTAGAGTTGCAACCCTCAGTCCTACATTCTTGACTTTCCTCTTCTCTCTCTGTCTCGCACAATTTCCACCGGCACTCTGTTTGCCAACAACACTGGTGGTGATTGTTGCTAGTCACGGCTTCAACTGATCTGGTATATGTTGTTTGGATGAACTTGCATGTTAGTTTTGGCAAAAATGTTTTACACCAGAGATGTCCTTCCTGACAAAACCATACCATTTACCCAGGCTTGGTACCGGCAGGAGCGATACACTGCCTTGTGCACACTAGTGGCCGCCACAAGCAGCTGACTTTAGCAAACATTAAAATGGCTATAATTCACTCTTTTTCACAAGTGTTAAGCTAAAACATGGTGCAGTAATAGGTGAGAATCATCCCCAATACTCCGAATGCTCCTAAAATGTGAGCATGCAAGGCAGTAGGTGATGCACTCGTTCATTGACTGCTACTTTTATTGAGGGCAAGTTACTCTTTCCCACATTAGCACTGAATCACGCTATCATACTTTGTACAATTAGGAGACGTTTTTCAACCATGAGTTGATGATTTGTTCTAAGCTGCAGATAAAACCTTTATTTGATGAATATGCAGCATTGCCATAATACAGTATTTCAAACATATCCTGTAGGGACACTGAACATGCTTTTTAAAGCAAATTCATCAAAATATCTCTCAAAATTGTAACCATCAACCTCATGGAAGCAATACAGAAGTAAGATTATTGTTTATACTTTATCTTTAGACCCACAAGTATAATGGTCATGGGCTCAATACAATTGTAAGTATTAGTTTGTGTACCTTGTACTATTAGCATAGCCACTGTGGTGTAATGTGGGAGGTGCAAAGATCAAATTCTGTGCATTTCACTGGTGTAAATTAAATTAGAATTTTAAAGTTATGACCTTCTAATGGCATCCTAAGGATTCCTTTATGGTTAATCATAGTGTTGCTGCACAAACAATTGACAGATTGACAGACCGTCAAGCCGAAGGGGTCTTTGTAACAGACCACCTGACAGGCTGAAAGAAAAGAGATGACAAGCATGAAGGCCAATGAGCCGAAGAATCCAACGAGCTACAAAAGAGAAAGTCCAAACGCCGATAGACCCAAACAAAAATAGGACAGAAAACCCTGCATACTGTTACACACCAGCCAAACTAAAGGTTATGAATGGCATTGTTGACCGATCATGCCTCTATTTTTGTTGGCTGCCTGCAACAGGTCTTCTTTTTGCAAACTAATCCCAGTTTTTTACAACATCATACATCATGCTATGTTTTTATTGGGCTTCATTGCAAAATAAACCTAAAAGCAACTCGAATAACTTATTTTACCTAAAAAAAAAAAAAAAAAATTACTGCAGTGCACATGCTGATCAAATGTGTGTTGGAGCTCTCACAGGCCTTTTATAAACTCACTGCACACATGCATACCCACAAAGCTTATTTTCCTGAAAACTCCACCTGCTCTTTCCAACCCTTTCCAACCATTTTCCCTAGTGTCAGCTCGAGCCAAATCCTGCTGTTGTGTTGGTTGTGCTCTGCTCCAGAAACTAAAGATGGGATTTCGTTCTGCTGCTCAGAATGGCAGGAGGATGTGTTGAGGAAACCTCAGACAGGGAATACAGTGAAGTAACGGAGTGACCAGACACACACACACTCTTACAGAAGTATGCCTGGAGGAGAGGGAATGTGATCAGAGTTCCCTGTGTGGGCTGGGATATACAGTGTGCCAGTAATAGCACAGTAGGTTTGCCGAAACGCATAAAAGAGAGCGATGTTCGGTGAGTGCAAAGTCAAAAAAGGAAAGATATGAAGTTTAAGGGAAAGAATGAGCTCATGACACAGTGTGTGTGTGTGTGAGTGAGAGAAAGAGAAGTGCATTGGCTGTAGTCTGACTTTGACCCACACTGGCTGACTGTAGGAAGGCAGCTGACTCTTGGATGCTTGCCACTCGAACTCACTGCCTCGACAACGTGCTGCCTGCCTCGTACGCAGCAGCGCGCCTGTTTGACTGAGTCAACAGCAGCCACTGGTGGACAAGTTCAGACACTCATTCATAAAATTTTCAGACGTGTAGCACATCACTTTCACTAAGTTAACCTGGGAGTGTATTAACCCAATGAGACACGTATGTATCAGCAGCAGCCTCACTACTAATAGCAGACACAACAGATTACATACACACTTTGTAACATCACCACTCCTGACTGTACATGTCCTACTAATACTGAAATGTTGGGATGTTAAGTAAATGTAAATAAAAGCAGAACACAATGATTTGCAAATCTCATAAATCCATATTTTATTCACATTGGAGCATGGTAAACATAACAAATGTTTAATTAAAGTAAAAACCTACAATTTGGGGGGAATAAAACTTTTTCTAATTTTTGTTATAGCAACAGCTCTCAATTAGTGGAAACAGGGTGATATCCTGATGCATGCTCAATAATCCAGGTAGAAAAATCCAAAAAAGTTCAATCTGGTCCTCTGGACATTCAAAAAAACTCGCATCACCCTTTGGAGCACGTTAGGAGTCATCAGGACTCTGTATCACAGAGCAGACAGCGTCCCCACTAGCTCAGGAGCCAGGCAGAAAGAGAAATCCCACACAAAACAGTCTTCTAAAGCAATGTGGATATCCTAACTGGGCCTTCCTGAAAGCAGAGAAGAAACCCAAACAGGACTCCAGTCAGCCAACAGGTGAAAAGGAGGAACCCAGACCCAGACCAGTGGTCATTCCGTATGTTGAGGGAGTATCAGAGAAACTGAGACGTTTATTTTCTAAACATAACGTCCCAGTGGCTTTTAAACCCCAAAATACATTACGGCAAAGACTGGTTCATCCCAAAGATCCAGTCCCCCGGCACAAACAGAG
>NC_056509.1:29902135-29979470 GCF_014905685.2 Nematolebias whitei
GCTGAATACAGCACCTCAGACTGAGGAAGTCTCTCAGATGAGAGACGAACGTTTCTATTTTTTTTTGTTGCTTTTTTTCTTTTTTTTTTTTGAATGTCCAGAGGACCCGATTGAACTTTTTTGGAAACAGGGTGATGTTTACCTTTGTGAAATATCCTCTCTTTTAACAACGGTCTGTAAACGATTAGGAACTGAGGAGATCAGCTGCTGAAGGTTTTAGCGGGAATGTCCCATCCTGGTTAGATGTAGGATTCTAGCTGTTCAGCAGCAACAGTCCTGGGTCGTTGCTGGATGTGTGCATACTTTGTTCTGAAACCTCTATATACTGTTCTTCACAGATGTTTCGCTCTCCTGAAGTTTGATTTGCCCGGACAATAATGCACCTTTATACCATCAGCGAGGCAAGTTTTTGGACTGTGTGCTGACAGCTGGAAGGTGTGGGGATTACTACTTTCTGGTCACTAACCACCAGGGCTTAATTTGTAAACCAACCAATGTCAGAACGTAAATAGTGGGTGGGCTAGCAGGGGTGGGGGGGTCCTCCCCCAGAAATTTTTGAATGAAGTAGATGCGATTTCCTGCATTTTGGTGTATTTTAACGGGCTGTTAAATAACTACGTTTACCTACATTTGTAAACACTTGCATCCTCCCCACTTAATGGTTCGAAGCCGACTCTTCTCCACGGATTTCACAGTCCGACTCCACATGTGAAGCCTCCAGGCACTCACCCCCATCACTCTTTAAGGGGCAAAAAAAAATTTAAGGGTAGAGGCAGAAATACTTCACTTGAAGGGGCAGATGGTTGTATGTGATATTAAGAAGTCATATTGTGTTGTCTGTTGTGTTTAAAATTAGTGTTTATGTGATTATTTTCAGTTTATATAGCCAATATGCTTTACTCGTTCAAGGCAGTTATATTTGTTCATAACTTTATTATTAGTAAGCCTGAGAGTTGACGGATTCTTGCAAACAGTTGCCAGAATGCACCCTGTCAAAGAAAGAGAGTTCCCGGATCATGTTTCAGCAGGATCCAGCTCAAATTAAGTACTGCTAACCACACTTTGCAGCTTCCTGAGTGGCAGGGCGACGTTCCTGATTCTGGCTGAGGAGATCCAGTATTTTAGGCCTTGTTGACCAGCTTCTCACCGCTGGAACATTTCATGCCATTTGATATTGTGGAACAGCCTTAGTAAGACTTATCAAGTCTATGAAAATACTAACCTTGGTTCCTTGTGCTCTTCAGCTTCTGGGTTCACCTTCCTTGAGACCTGATCCTTCAGCTTTCTTCATATCCATTCTCCGGGTGATGTTACTTCTGATACTCGTGCTCTACGTCAAGGATCTACAGAAACCCAACAGCCTTTGTGTCCGTCTTGCCACTCTCCCACCACCTATACTCACCTGCTTCCGCTGTGGTTCGCTGGCTGCTTCTGGAAACCTCCATATTCTCTCAAAGCCTGTTGAAACACAAAGGAAGATTTGAACATCCTAATTCATCTTCAACTCAAATACTCCCATGGAACCAGATATTCGCCTTTGTTGTTCTCCTACAGTTCTGAGTAACAAAAAATTGTATTTTTGTTTAGAATTTATTACATAATCATATAACATTGTATGCTAAAATAAGTGTGCACATTCTAGTTTACAATGTTATGCGTTTGATTTGGGATTAATCTGTCTAAATAAAGGTTTAATTAATTAATTTGATTTAATCTTTCAGGGTTTTTTTTGTTGCCTCAGTGCCGGCTGCTCCAGTCCTTCAGGGGAACAAAGAGGTGGAAAAAGTGTGGAGCAAGCCTATATGGAGACATGTTGGGTCATACCACAATTTGGGCTCATGGGGGGAAATGGGATTTCCTTATGTTAGTTTCAGTTAGGTGTTTATGTGTTTTACCCTTTTGTGCCTTTGTGAGCTGATCAGCCAGTATATACATTTCCTCTTTGTCTCGTTTGCCAGGTCTGTTTGTTTGAGTAGAGTTCAGTTGTGTTGACCGTTTTATCTTCCCAAGTGTAGTCTCTTCATTGTCAGTTTGCTTAATTTGAATTTACAACAGAAACCTTGTTAGAACGTCCCTGTCCTCGTATAAAGTATAAAGGACACGTGGTCCATGGTTTCCAATAAGAATTAAACATTTTTGATCAATACGACAGAACAGTTTTGCACATCGCCTCAGTCCATTTTAATTGATCTTTGGTCCAGAGAAGAAGGAAGCATTTCGGGACGCTGCACACACTTCTTTGTTGCATGGTAGAGCTTTAACTTACATTTGTGGTTGGCACGTGAACTATGCTTAGAGACACTGATTGGCAAAAGTGTTCTTGATCCAATGCAGTGATGTCCAGAACAGAATCAGATCTGTTTTAATGAAGCGCTGACTGAGGGACTGAAATTCATGAGCATCTGATTTCAGCTTTGGGCCTTATCTTTGATGCACAAAGATTTCTTCAGATATTTTCTAACCTTTGGATGACATTATAAAAAGGTAGATGATGGGATATTCAAATTCTTCTAAACATTTCATCGAGGAGCATTGTTCCAAAATCGTTATTTGTAGACTGTCTTTTTGTAAACTGGTGAACCTCTGCCTTTCTTTAACAGTCCTCTTACTGAGCTGCTGCCAATTAACCTAATTAGCTGCAAAATACTCCAGTTGTTTCCTTTTTTTACCATTTAGTTATACAGCCTTTTGTTGCCCCTGTCCCAACTTTTATTGTAATGCAGCCGCCAATTCAAACTTATCTTATTTGGAAAACTATTTATTAAGTTCAACATTTAATATGTTTACCATGTTCCATTGTGAATAAATTATGGGTTTGTGAAATTTGCAAATTATTGCATTTTTCTTGTATTTACATTTTACACAGTGTCACTACTTTTTCAGAATTGGGTTTGAACAAAGAAGATATGTACACATTCTCACTCCAGCTGTAATAGCAGCATCTCCAAACAACCAGCAGGACGTCCTCTGCTGTTAATGCAGAACAGGACAGGACAACTTTCACCGCGCGTCCAGTAAACGCATCATTTCTCTTGCATGTAAGCAGGCGAGATCAAACAGCAAGTCTCTAACTAGCACACCGTCCTGTGCTTCACGGGTCAAGGAGTACAGCAGAGAAGAGTGTGTAATGTAGCATGACTGGAGAAGGTGGCGTCTGGTCATCGCCGGATGAAAGAGTAAAAGATGGCAAAAGACGTCAAAGCGGCTGTGAGAGATGAACGAGTAAGGCTGACCCGGAGCAGTTCCTGTTAAGTAATACGTTGTAGACTTTCCATGTTTGCTTGAAACTTTAAGACGTGGTCTAGTTTGGAGTTTCCAGACAAATGAGAAATTAATGATTCATTGAAAGCTTACCTAACTCAGACTGGAAAGGCTGATGTGCAGAACAGCCTGCTGCTTCCACCTACAATAATGAAGCAGCTGGTTAAAACTGGAAAAAGTAAACTGTTCACATGGTGCTGATGTCTGTTGCCCTTTGCTCACAGAAGCCTTTACAGATTTCACATTAAGTTGTGATTCACAACTTAATATGAAATTCACAACTTGTGAATTATCATGAATTACACGTGTATTGTTGAGGAAAGAATGGAGGGGGACAGCAGGAACTTTAAAAAGAGGTGACATCTTCTGTATTTATGTTTAAGCAATAGGTCAGATCTTTCAAAAGGGGATTCTGTGGAAAAGTAATGAATAATTCAAAGTTCAAGGTTCAATGTTCTTTTTTGTCATTCACATCACATGTAGTACATGAAGTGGAATGAAATTGTGTACTGAAGGTCCCAGTTACACCCCAAAATAGCAAAAATATAAAGTATAAAAATAATCTGTAATTAGTATCTTACCTGTTGTAGATAGTTTTTGAACTACCTCAGCTTGGAGGAAGAGTTTTATTCTGACCAGACTGATGAGCTTATGGCTAGTCTGAGCAGGGCTAAGACCAAAGTGGATTGCTGTTGTCATAAAACAAAATCAAACTAAAGGAATTTCATAGCAGATCATGCTAATGCTACATCACCTTAAAGAAAAAAAGTGTTTTCACATGTGAAACATATATTTTTGCATGTAAAATGTGTTGTTTTTAATATCCGTCCATCCATTTTCTTTACCCGTTTATTCCTTTTTGGGTCACGGGGGTCGCCGGTGCCCATGTCCAGCAATCACTGTGCGAGGGGCGGGGTACACCCTAGACGAGTCGCAAGTCCATCGCAGGGCCACATAGAGACAAACGAGACAAACAACCATTCACTCTCTCACTCACACCTAGGGACAATTTAGAGTTACCAATCAGCCTAACATGCATGTTTTTGGTCTGTGGGAGGAAACCGGAGCACCCGGAGAAAACCCACGCATGCACGGAGAGAACATGCAAACTCCACCCAGAAAGGCCCCCGGACCGGGGTTTGAACCAAGGACCTGCTCGCTGAGAGGCAGCAGCTCTACCAGTTGCGCCACCGTGCTGCCCGTTGTTTTTAATATATCCTATTAAAATATCCTGACCAGCTTAGGTCCACCCCCAACACCTCCCTGCCATCAAATTCAGATAAGGAGGTGAGGAGGGCGAGAAGGATGAAAAGAGGTAGGGATGACATAGGATATGAAGAAGGAAAGGGAGAATAGGTACCATATTTTTTGCCCTGTAAGCCACAGTTTTTTTGCATAATTTACATGCCCTGCGACTTATACGCCCAATCAACATATTTATGAATTTTTTTCCATATTTATAAACCAATTTTTGGCTGAGATATGACCATTTTCAATCTGACTGAAAATATTGAACACTACCATTTTCAGCTACTAGATGGCACTCGAGTAGTAAGGTATGCCCTTGTATCATGTAATAGGTAAAAGTGGCTATTAATAACACAATCGGCTTGCCATAGCCTGCCACTGTCGTCTGCCTGGAGCAACCGAATCAGCTTCATTTTGCTGCTCCAGCGAAATGCAGCTAATTTGACCGTCAAAGTGCAATTATTAAGTAAATGTTTAACTGAAACACACCTTTACTATAAAGTTGAGCTAACAAATAATTGTTTTTAGGTGTTTATCTTTTTAAATTTTGAAGAAATGCACAGCGGCTCGTCCCTCTGTGCGTGCCCACTTCCGCGAATTGAGTTTTGAAGTACAGATGATTTCACCATCAAAGAGCATTTATTAAGCAAAAGGTAGACTGAGACACACCTTTACTATAATTTTGAGCAAACAAATAATTGTTTTTAAGTGTTAATATTGTTAAATTCTTGTTAAGGTCTTCCCGTGCACGGTCCCGTGGCCGCCATTTAGCAGCCCATCGATTTTTGGCACAACACCGGCCCACATTTCCAGGTTGTCAGTGGTGATGCATAATAGTTGCGATGTATGCGGCAAAGTGACATATTTATAGATATTTTTTCCACTTTATCTATATATACACATATTTGGACTGATGCGACTTATACGGCGGTGCGACGTGTACGGCAGAAAATACGGTACATAACAAACTGAGTTCGAGTGATCAAGTGTGCATGAGGCATGGCCCAGCATGTGAATCTCAGTTAACATGTTAACTACACACAGCATGTGGTAAATCTTGTGAAAACACATCAAATCACACAATTCTATAGCTATTTGCAAATGCTAATAGCATCAACAGCTAGCTGTAGCACCTTCTGAGCAGCCCGAGGCCCTTCCTGTGGAAAAATTGTTATAAGCTTTTTGCCAGAATAATCTGATAATCCCAAATTAACAGATGTGAAAAAGTTTACAATGCTTGAACTTTCTTGACATTTTCGACATCAGAGTCGTTTTAAGGTGACAACAATCCACTTTGATCTCAGCTCCGTTTGGACCAACGATTAGCTCGACAATCCACTCAGAATTAAACTATTTTTTCAAACTAAGGTGGTTCAAAGAGTTATCTGCAACAGGTAAGATATTAACTGTTCACAACTTTGCCACAAAACACCATGTAAAAAATGTAGAAGTTTATCATGTGAGGTTAAAAACCAACAAGAATCAAGCTGTTTCTTATAAAAGTCTTTTTGAAGCACGTGATGAAGGGGATCATCTCAGACGGAAAGTGAAAGAAGCTGCTGTTTGTAATTTGAGGTTTTTCCACTGGTGCCATTAAATACCTGGATCGGATCTTTAAACAAATCCAGTTTAAAGAGTCCAAGCAGCTCTTCTTTCTGGTCTCTCTTTCTGTTTTCTGTCAGTTTTAAGTGTGTTGAGTTCACACAGCCCTAGAGGTGAATTTATGGTAATGAAGTTAACTTTTCTCAAGTACTGTAAAAACATCTTGAATTAGTAGGAATTATTTGATTTTCCAGATCTCTAAATTCCCATTTTCTCCATCTTAATTCATCTTTTGCACCTTTTGCTTGAGGAAAAACGGTTTATGGAAATAAACCACACAGCCGAAAAGGTTTTCACACATGGACTGCAGTCCTGAAAAGAAAAGTTGGACTCAGATTGTTGGCAGCATTTGTTGAACAGTTAGTTTTACCGAAACTACCAGGTCCCGTCCAAGTTCCTCAATATTTTAAAAATGAAGGATTTTTCTGCTGTGTTTGCAGCTCCAGACCACACAGTCTTTGGTGGGGGGAAAAAGGACGTAGAATAAAATAAAACCTTTATTTCTGGTAGATATGGAAGTTTCCAGAAACAATGACATGGCAGACCATTTTGCGTATGGGACTGTGTGGAAAAAGCTGCCATGTCATTGTTTCTGAAACACTAAATATGTCTATAAATCTCTACTTTGGAAAGCATTTTTTTAATTGTCAGTTTTGCTCACCAAAATTGTCATGTGACTACATGGAAACGCAGCAGGAAATGTTTGTTTCACAAAACATCCAGGTTAGTGTGGACAGGGCTTCAACTGCAAAAACGTGTTTTTCATTATTTTACAAACACAAACATGAAATTACAAAAGTCTGGACTAATCAGTGCTTAATCCACAGACAGTTAAAAATAGGTCTGCATAAATATTAATATTTTAGAGACCATTAACAAACTGAGACGTCCATCTGAATCTGGAGGAGTAGTTTTTACTTTATGCAAGTCATAGTTCCCAGAGTTATAAAGACCTGACACACAAAAAAGACCCGTTTTGTCAAACTCTGCTTGCAAACACTTTTAAAAGTTGAAGTCTTCTGCAGGTTTTCACATGCACACAAACGTCAAAGACTTGTCTTGTTTTGGTCTCCAAGTGTTTGCAGCTTCTCCGATCATTCAAAGGACCACTGATGAGTAAAGTCTGTTTGTGCTGATATTTTATGTCTTATTTATTTTATGCCATGTGTCTACAGGGTTTCTTTTATTCTGTTCCCTCTGTGCAGACATTTGGTCCATAGTGGTTGTTCAAAGTTCTTTATAAATACAGTTGGGTTGAACTGGCTCTTGTTACAACGCAGAATTTAGCTTGTAAAATGAACCACATCCTGCCATTTACACGGATTTTGCTTTAAACATGTTTGCTGACTCATCACACTTTCCTATCAAAGGAAAAAAAAGTCCAAATGTCAGGATCTGTTTGGGTCTTCTAAATAGTTGTATTTATGTTTTGTGGTTCTTGATGTTTAGTTCTGTTCCTTCATTGTTTAGTTTTTGTGGATTCCTCCTATCATCGCTCACTCCCCCTCTGTTACTTTCAGCTCCTCTGCTCAAGCTCCGCCCACTCTCACCTGTTCCCAATCAGGTGTCTCCTCTTCCTCATCAGGCCCTGTTTATGTCCTCTCAGTTGTTATTCACCTTCCATACCAGTATTGTGCAGTTCACACGACATGTCCGGTCCATCCCTGTGATCTTCTCGTGTATTGTGCTTGCGTTCCTCGTGATTATTCCTCGAGGTTTTTGTAAACAGGTCTTGCTGCCACAATGCTTTGTTCTGTTTTAAACGGTTTATTTTGTGCTTGTGTTCTGCCTGCATTCTGAGTCCCAGCCTAGAGCCAACCACGACACCAAGCTCTCCACCGAGGCAAGCTCATTCCAGTCGCCAGTCCAAAGCCAACAAGTTCCTATACGTTCTACCTGGTTCTCCAGGACACCCTTAGATGTTCTTCCTCCACTCCCTGATTGATTACCGTATTTTCCAACGTACACGTCGCACCGCCCTATAAGTCGCATCAGTCCAAATATGTCTAATAAAGTGGAAAAATCCATAAATACGTTGCTTCGCTGTATAAATCGCACCTAATGTGCGTCACCGCTGACACGTCGCGTTTGTGATGTATTACCGCTGACAACACGGAAATGTGGGCCGGTGTTGTGCCAAAAATCGATGGGCTGCCAAATGGCGGCCACGGGAGCGTGCAAGGGAGGACTAACAAGAATTTAACAAGATTAACACTTAAAAACAATTGTTTGCTTGACTTTATAGCAAAGGTGTGTCTCAGTCTAACTTTTGCTTCATAAACGCACTTTGACAGTTAAATCAGCTGCATTTTCAAAAGCTGATATGCGGAAGTAGAGCGCGCAGAGGGACGAGTCGCTGTGCATTTCTTCGAAATTGAACAAGATAACCACATAAAAACATTTGTTTGTTTGCTTGACATTACAGTAAAGGTGTGTCTCTGTTAAAACTTTACTTAATAAATGCACTTCAATGGTCAAATTAGTTGCATTTCACCAGGGCGGTGCAGCAAAATGAAGCTCATTTGACGGTTGCTCCAGGCGAGCTGGACGAAGGTGGTACACTATGGCAAGCCAAATGTGTCATTAATAGCCACTTTTACCTACTACATGACACAACGGCATGCCATACTATTCGAGTGCCATCTAGCAGTTGAAATTGGTAGTGTTCAATATTTTCAATGTCAGAATGAATGAAAACGGTCATATCTCAGACAAAAATTGGTTTATAAATATGGGAAAAAAGAAGATAAATAAGTTGCTTTGCTGTATAAGTTGCAGGGCATGTAAATTATGCAAAAAACTGCAGCTTATAGGCTGAAAAAATATGGTAATTTCTTCTGGTAACAAGAGGAGGCCTTACTCAGTTTAGGACAAACGGTAATGTTATTGCTAATCAGAGTCAGTCTCTTTATTGAGAACAATTTATGTTGGTAAAAAAAGTCAGAAATCTTATAGATTGTAGGGTCAGTCTATATGATCTCTTCATGATAAAGCTCCTTTGTATCTTAAAGATCTCGTAAGTCCTTGATTTGTCTAACAGAGTACTTCTCTTTGTATTTCTAAAGTTAGATGGGGAGGCAGAGCCACCAGACTCTTCTCTGAAGGAACCAGATTAAATCCAGGAGATTGTTTAGATTTAGCACTGGGCTCAAGACTTTTCCTTTCAAAGCTTACAGGTAATTAGTGTTAGCATGGGTTAACCTGAGCCATCCCTTTAGTTTTGCTTCAGTTGGATTAGGCTGGTGAGAGCCATCCCATCATACATTGATCACTTCTTGTTACCCTTCTGTTTTTGTCTCTTTACTCTGTGTAAATATATTATATCCTAATCCAACATTTTTCAGTCAGGTCATCTGGACAGATTCTTTTTTTTTTTGGTGCTGAAATGTTTTGCCTTCGGTCCAGAAGGCTTCATCAGTAAAGGAAACACACAACAAAACTGATTCTTCCCCCAACAGCTTACTCCAAAGTGGAACAAACCAGTTCTGCTTGTGATAAGATGGTTGTACCAAAGAGACTTTGGTTATTTCAGTTATTTATTTTAGGTTTCTTGTAAGATTGCACCACTTGCACATCAAACTGCCGTTTGAAATCAAATAGACTCTTTGTTGCGCTTCAATGAACAACTTTTCTTCCACAGTTTTAGCATCCCCAGCAATCCTCCTCCCAGATCCAGTCCGTTCTTTTTGTTCCTGCAGATGGATCATATGAGCCCATTTTTACCATTTGGGTCAAATGTTTGGAATCAAACAAGATCATAACCACATGATAAAAAGAAGAGATTACAGAGTGTGCATTACCTTCCTGGCACTGGATCGGCGTGTGGGGTGGCGATGCGACTCGTCAGCCAAGCAGAGCAGCGTCAGATGGGGGTGATGACATCACCAGGATCAGGTGCGCAGAGTCAGTGTTTGGCTCCTCTGCTTTTCTATAAAATAGCATGTTTGTTTTTGTGACATTGTGCAAGCAGTGTCGCACACAAGAAGTGCAGCTCGCTCACCTGTCTTTGAAACTTTGGCTGCGTCTCGGGGGTTCTGAGTACGTGGCCTCCTTTGAGGCCAGTCTGACCTTTATGCAAAGTCCTGTCTGCATCCCCTCAGTGTAGCCATTAATCGTCAAATGCCCCCTTTATGCGCGTTGGATTTCAGAGGCGCGAGGCAGGGAGTGTGACTAGCAGCGTGACAAAAATGAGTGGGATGTCTGGTGGAAGAGGAGGAGGAGGAGGAAGGAGGGGCACTGAGCAGAACAGAATCAGGGGTGTTGGTGCAACACAAAGACGAGAGCGGCAACTGTGCCTCTCTGCAGCTGTGGGGCCTACGTGAGCATCGGCAGGAACGCTCTCCTCGTCTCACCGCCCCTCCCGCACCCTCCCCCTCATCTCTCCCCCCCTCCTCCCCTCCGCTGCTCTCATTTGCACCTTCAAATAGACTTCTGAGGACCCTCTGCCTCCCTCCTTTTGTGCAAACGCTTCTTGCACTGTTCTCTCATTATGTCAGTCATAACTCCCTCGCTCTTCTCCCACGTCGTGTTTGCCAAGCGACGTGGACCCGGACAGGGAGAAACGGGCCTGTGCCCGGCCAGCCCAACAGATATCTGAGCCGGCTGAAAAGAGAGGGGGGGAGAAAAAGGAGGCGAAGATCTCGTTTCCCACACGCACACACAACCGGTCTGGCCTGAAATGACCTAGACAGAGACAACATACGTGTGCTGTGAACCACCTTTTTACTGCTGATGTGTCAACACGTGACTTGACAGCGGTAGCTTGAGGATGCGCGCAAACGCAGGCCAAGGTCAAAGGTGACAGTCACAGGATTGAGCAGAACGAGAAAAGTGGGAGGAGGAAGAGGCGAGAGGAGGAGGAGTAAAAGATGAGGAGACTGAGTGAATACAATGAAGACAAATGAAGGACAAAATCCCAAAGCAGAAGAGTTTATACATTGTAGAACTTGTGTGTGAACGGGGTAAGGTGATATCAGAGGAAAGTAAATCACAATAAAGAGATAAGCGGACTAACTGAATGGTTTGATTGTCCTTGTGCTGCAGAGCAGGTGCATTTTTTGGCAGCGGATGGAGACCAGAAGGCCTGCGTTGGCATCCACGCTGGAGGAAGAGCGAGGCTGACCTCTGCTGGCTCCATACAAATAAAGATCTTCAGTCAGTGCTGGACTGAAATCCACACCGAGCTGTTGCATGTAAAGCTAGCACAAATAATAATAATTAGCAGTCCTTGAGAAAGTGCATACCCACCATGTGGCATGCAAAAAATTCAAACAAAGCTCTTGAGAAATCTGTTAGTGCTCAAAGTTAGAACCTGTCTAGTAGATTGAGAGATATGTTGCTAACAATTCAATTCAGTTTAGCCAAATCACAACAGAAGTCATCTCAGGGCACTGAATAGAAACATCCATATACATAAAAAGTAAAGTTAACATTATTTATCTGAGGAGCAGACTGCTATGAATTTAAAAAATGATCTACACAGGATTGGGTTATTATTTATGTTTGTATTTTTATTAATGTTACGGGGCACCACCCTTATTTTTCAAGGGAATTAAAATCAGATCTCCAAAGAATAACCCACAGTATATCAGAGTTATTTCATGCTGTGACATCTACTTTATATCGAAACACACAAACACGTGTTTGTGTTAAAACACTACGCATGTGACATTTATTGAATGCATCAAAACAGTGATAGCATATGAAATAAAACTGGTAATGCTGAAAGAAAAAAGTGATGTAAAATAGCTTGTGAACTTTGAGAAGAAATGTTATCTAAATTTAGAGCTTAAAAAGAAGTCTGTACAACTTATCTGAGATTCGTGGACTAAAAATAAGGGTCGACTAAGCTGTCACTTTTCATTATCAGAATGTTTTTATTATCCTTGCACAATGAAGTACAACAAAATTACTTTCCATGCAGCCGTCCTAAAGATGGACAGAAGGTGCTGCAGCTTCAAAGATGTGCTGTCCCTGTTGCTTATAAGAAAAAGGAAGAAAAGATAAGGAGGTATAAAAAAAAAGATCTCTCACACCGTGTCCTAGACAGGGCACAGTTTGAGGCAAAAAAAAACAGCAAAGCAACATAAATAGACATAATACATGCGAGTGGAGTGGGTAGGGGGGTGGGGGTCCCAGCATGGCCACAGGTGAGCGACGCAGCCCTTGGTGCCTTCGCATCTCTTTGGTTGCTGAGTCAGGGGAGGAAAGGAAGGCCAGTGGAGGCACGGAGTTTGAGGAAAGGTTGTAAAAAGATTCACAAGACAAAGAGCAAAGCAGGGACGGAGCAGAGGAGGACGTGTCTGTCTTCCACCGACAGCAAACAAACAAAAAAAAGATTTTGAGGTAGTTTTTGTCGAATTAGAAGGAAATTTTATTTCCTACGAGGGTCGTAGCTTCTCATTAACGTCTGGGGATGCTGAGCAGAAAGGCGGTCTGTCCTGGGAGTGGATAACGGTGAACTCTAACAGGAAATGCCAAAATTTTAGGGAAAGATGCCACCTCATGTGTTGTGAATGACCGTCAGCTACTACCACTTCAAATTAGATTTCAGTTCCTGTAAATTAACTAAACGTTAGTGTTGACGGATGTGAATTAACTGAGGCAGCTACTTTAAATTGGGGTGACTTCGAAAATTACTCATAGATGTACATACAGTATTTGTTTGTAAAAGCTTAACGTTTTTTCTAACAAACAGGATTGACGCCAACAATTAATGTTAACATTTTAAGCAAAGATGCCGTGCATTTGGACGATCCCAGTACTTTCAGGTTAGTGCTTTCTTAAGACCATTCATAAAACAAACACACAAAAATCAAATATACAGTCAAGCCTCAAGTGTTTATCTTCTCTAAACTACAGATTTTTTTTTTATCTTCAATGCTTTCCACAAGCTTTCATGTCTACCCATGTTGTGTTCAGAACCATAAAAATATAGATTATCTACACATGGAGATAGCACAGCTGTGATCTGCCATACGTCACACTGTAAGTTTCTTCTAGATGAATGTGTAAAGGAAAGCTGAGCAGCTTTTCTGGTGCATGAACAGAGTAAAACTATGCACAGAAAAGCAGGACTGAGCTCCCAGCTGTCTCGTGAGAGATCACTTCAGGTTACCACGTTCAAAAAGAAAGAAGTGAAAGCTAAAACAGGAAAAGCAAAGTTTTCCAACAACATTTCAGTTTGAGGTTTAGGTTTAATTGAAGTCATGTGACTCAGGAGGAAGTGTGCCAATCGGAAGGTTCGTGGTTCGATCCCAGCTTCTCCAACCCACAAGTTGCTCCACAATTTGCAAATGGGCGTGTGAATGTGTGTTAAGAGCAGCAGTACACAACTACAGCATCCCATTACAGAACATAGAAATGCAGCAACATAGAGTCTGAGATGTTTCTCCACACCTCCAAAGACCAAGCTGATGACCTCTGGATGCGTCTCTGCAGAAACCAACATCAACCCAGACTCCACCTCACAACCCAAAGAGAATAAAGAAATCCCTGCAACAGACTCCAAAACAGGCATGTTCTGATCCGCCCGGGCTGAGTGGGTGGGACGATCACTAACAGGTCATAATGTTATGGCTGATCGGTGCATTACATCACTCAAACACACACATACGCACAATTTTTAAAAGCATCAACGAAGAACTACTGTACTACACAAAACCTGAGCTCAACGACTAAAACTGACCGAGTTGTAGCCGTTTCTGCGTTTGCTGAGGTCTTGACTGTGGCGGCCATCTTGAATTGTGTTGACTCCAAAAGCTAATCCATCCAGTGATTGGTTTCTGAGTTTCATTAAAATCTGACCAGTGGTCAATGAGATATTTTGCCAACAAACAGAAAAACAACCACACACAGATCGAGGCAGTTACATGATCTCCCACCAGCATGGATACGGAGTACTCTACCCCCATGTTATAGTTATTTTATTACTTTTTGCTCTTTGACAGTTTGTTTTTGGAGGTCACTATAAAAAAAAAGTCAGAGCAATATTACTTTATAAAATCTATTTTTTTATTCCATGTGTAAAAATTAAACAATGTTCATAACTGCCACAATCTGAGACTTTCTTTTCTTTTTTCTAAATAAAATACAATTTTTTAAAAACTGTGACTTACTCTCACTGCTGAACATAAAGCTCAATTTCTTTACAAGAACTGTTTTAACAGGAGCAATGGAGGCTACAAATGCTATTCAGGATTAGCTGAAATATAAAAATCATCATTTTTTTATAAATTCTGCTACAAAAGAAGTTAAAAAGAAGTTCCAAAAAAAATAAAAATCGATGTCCCAGAATAAAAATCATTGTGATATGTGGCTGTAGTTCCATTACTTTGGTAAAGAGCATATTCATTTTGAGGTAGTAAAATAAATTCTTCGAGAAGGCAGATGGTGTGTGTTTTGATCAAAATAAACCCCATAAGAGCATTTCTAGTCAGGCTAAAACAATTAAAAGACAATGAATGATCAAAGGAAGCCCTGAGGAACGCCGTTTTCCTCTGGATGGTGGGCAGGGCCGCGGAGTTTGGCTCCTCTGTTAAAGTGGTGGAACGGTAGTTTTGCAGGTGCAGAAACATACCACATGACCACGCCTGTGGGGTTCACTGACACATCGAACATCGTGGAGTCAGTCAGCACATCGGTCTCATCAGTGTAAACATTGTGGATCTGCAGAGAAGGCAGGAAACAGATGGCTGAAATATTAATCATGACTTGGTGTCCAGTGGAGTAAAGACAAGTTAGTTCGTCACAGAGTCCCTGGGTTTAGTGCTTGGACCAATTCTCTTTACCTTGTCTATGCTTCCATTAGGTAAAGTTATTAAACAGCATGGGATACATTTTCATTGTTATGCTGATGATACACAGTTATATTTCTCCATGAAACCCAATGAATCCAATCAGCTACTTAGACTACAAGCATGTCTTAAAGACATAAAAAGCCTGGATGACCCTAAATGTTCTGCTTCTGCACTCAGACAAGAATGAGGTTTTAGTTTTTGGACCTGAGCATCTTAGGAATGAATTTTTCAGTCTTTTGTCCTCCTTAGATGATATTAATCTGTTCTCCAGCTCTAATGTTAAAAATCTTGGTGTTATTTTTTTTATCAGGACATGTCTTTTATCCCCCACATTAAAAACGTTACTAGACCCGCTTTCTTCCACCTGCGTGATATCACTAAAATTAGAAACATCTTATCTAAAAATGATGAAGAAAAATTGGTCCATGCATTTGTCACGTCTAGACTGGACTGTTGCAATGGTTTATTATCTGGGTGTCCAAATACTTCTTTAAAACGTCTTTAGTTGATCCAAAATGCTGCTGCCAGAGTCTTAACTGGAGTTAGTGGGAGAGATCATATCTCTACAGTTTTAGCTTCTCTCCATTGGCTCCCTGTCAAATCCAGAATTGAATTCAAAATCTTACTTCTAATCTACAAAGCTCTCAACAACCTAGCTCCATCTTACAGTGGGGAGAACAAGTATTTGATACACTGTTGATTTTTCAGGTTTTCCCACTTGCAAAGCTTGTAGATGACTGTAATTTTTATCATAGGTACTCTTCAACTGTGAGTGATGGAATCTAAAACAAAAATCCAGAAAAATACAATGTATGATTTCTAAATAATTAATTTCCATTTTATTGTGTGAAATAAGTATTTGATCATCTATGAACCAGTAAGAATTTTGGCTCTCACAGACATGTTAGTTCTTCTTTAAGAAGCCCTCCTGTTCTCCACCCATTACCTGTATTAACTGCACCTGTTTGGACTCGTGACCTGTATAAAAGACACCTGTCCACACACTCAATCAATCAGACTCCAGCATCTCCACAATGCCCAAGACCAGAGAGCTGTGTAAGGACATCAGGGATAAAATTGTAGACCTGCACAAGGCTGGGATGGGCTACAGGACAATAGGCAAGCAGCTTGGTGAGAAGGCAACAACAGTTGGTGCGATTATTAGAAAATGGAAGAAATACAAAATAACGGAAAATCTCCCTCGGTCTGGGGCGCCATGCAAGATCTCACCTCGTGGAGCATCATTGATCTTGAGGAAGGTGAGGAATGAGCCCAGAACTACACGGCAGGACCTGGTCAATGACCTGAATAGAGCTGGGACCACAGTCTCAAAGAAAACAATCAGTAACACTCTGCGCCGTCAAGGATTAAAATCCTGCAGTGCACGCAAGGTGCCCTTCCTCAAGCCAACGCATGTCAAAGCCCGTCTGAAGTTTGCAAATGACCATCTGAATGATCCAGAGGAGGAATGGGAGAAGGTCATGTGGTCTGATGAGACAAAAATAGAACTTTTTGGTTTAAACTCCACTCGTCATGTTTGGAGGAAGAAGAATGATGAGTACAACCCCAAGAACACCATCCCAACCGTGAAGCATGGTGGTGGAAACATCATTCTTTGGGGATGCTTTTCTGCAAAGGGGACAGGACGACTGCACCATATTGTGGGAAGGATGGATGGGCCATGTATCGTGAGATTTTGGCCAACAACCTCCTTCCCTCAGTAAGAGCACTGAAGATGGGTCGTGGCTGGGTCTTCCAGCATGATAACGACCCAAAACACACAGCCAGGGCAACTAAAGAGTGGCTCCGTAGGAAACATCTTAAGGTCCTGGAGTGGCCTAGCCAGTCTCCAGACCTGAATCCCATAGAAAATCTTTGGAGGGAGCTTAAAGTCCGTGTGGCCCAGCGACAGCCCCGAAACCTGAAGGCTCTGGAGGAGATCTGTATGGAGGAGTGGGCCAAAATCCCTGCTGCAGTGTGTGCAAACCTGGTCTAGAACTACAGGAAACGTCTGATCTCTGTAATTGCAAACAAAGGTTTCTGTACCAAATATTAAGTTTCATTTTTCTGGTGTATCAAATACTTATTTCACACAATAAAATGGAAATTAATTATTTAAAAATCATACATTGTATTTTTCTGGATTTTTGTTTTAGATTCCATCACTCACAGTTGAAGAGTACCTATGATAAAAATTACAGTCATCTACAAGCTTTGCAAGTGGGAAAACCTGAAAAATCAACAGTGTATCAAATACTTGTTCTCTCCACTGTATATTCGAGATCTTGTTGTTCCATATTTTCCTAACAGAGTACTTCGCTCTTAGACTGCAGGTTTACTTGCAGTTCCTAGAGTTTCCAAACGCAGAATAGGAGGCAGATCTTTCAGTTATCAGGCTCCTCTCTTGTGGAACCAACTTCCAGTTTCTGTCCATGAGGCTGAGACATTGTCCAGTTTTAAGACTGGACTTAAGACTTTTCTTTTTGATAACTCCTATAGTTAGGGTTGGCTTGTTGTGCTGCCTTAAGCTTAGACTACTAGAGGACAAATTGACCTCATTTCCTTAAATGATTTGCTAAAATTTAATAGTTTTCATTTGATACTAATTCTATCTTAACATGTGATTCTTGACCTGCCATTGTGTATCTATTCCTCTCAAACCCAGCCAGTTGAAGCAGATGACCACTTGTCCTGCTGGTTCTGCTAAAGGTTTCATCCTCATGAGGGAGTTTTTCCTTTCCACTGTCGCCTTCATGCTTGCTTAAGATGAGTCTGTGCTGAAATTAAACTCAAAGCAGTCTGCTTCTCAGATAATGTTACATTATTATTTTTAAAATATGAATATTTCTGTTTAGTCTAACCCTAACCCTGAGACGACTTCTGTTGTGACATGGCGCTATATAAATTAACTGAACTGAATTGAAATTGAATGCCGAGTCAGCACTTAAGTGTTGTTTGCCTGATTTTTTTTTTATTTTTCCATATGTTTTATCCCCATTCTAACTACTTCTGCTTACTTTGTGCTATTTTTGCAGTTCATATATCAAAACTTTTAGCCCAATCAAGAGGTTCAAATAACTTTTGTTTTTTGTAACTTTTATACTTTTAAAAATATTAAAGTTTATTTAAAATAAAATGTCCTGTAGAATCACAGTAAGAACTCTTAATCCTTCAAAAACATTGTTCTCTTTAAAACTTGCTTCAGAACACTGGCTATGTTTTATCCTTCTTATGCACCTTTTAGTTTTTAGCTATGGTTTAGCTACTTTTAGCATTTAGTTAGCCATTTGCTACTGTTAGTTTTTAGCTATTGCTCTGTTACATTTAGCTTTTAGCTAGCCTTTTGTGACTTGGTTTTAACTTACGTTCTGCTACATTTCAATTAAAGCTAAAATATAGCTACTTTTAGTTTTTGTCTACCGTTTTGCTACATTTAGCTTTTAGCTACTGTTCTGACATTTTTAGCTAACCTTTTGCTACTTTAAGTTTTTTGCTAATATTCTATTACGTTTAGGTTTTGGCTAGCATTTTACTATTTTTAGTGAGCTGTCAGCCAGACTTTTAAAAACTTTCACATTTTACCTAATGATTTGCTACTGTTAGCATTTAGCTAATGTTCTTCTTTTAGCTTTAACCACTCAGTTTTAGCTTATCGTTCACAACTCAACACTCGCACTGCGTATTTAGAAATAAAAATCTCTGGCTGACAATAACTTTCTGGAAAGTTAGGTATATTAGTGATGCAACAGTAATGTTTAGATGTTTTTATCACATTTAAAAAGTGAGAAATAATCAAAATTGATGATGAAATGATCAACTATTGGACCGAACATCAAAAGTTCTTAAAGCAGTTAACACATAATCTGGAGTTACTAGTTTTCAAATAATGAAAAGAAAAGTGAACTAAGAAATCAGAACCAGAAGTCGTTTTGAAATTAAACACATTTTTTCTTGAAGAGGTGCACACCACCCGTTACATAAAAAGATTATATTAAAACAGGACTAGAATAATCTAATAAAGCTCCAGATATGAGATGGGGATGACTCCAAAGATCGGAGATCAATGTCTGTCAAAAGGACTGTCTGTGTGTTTCAAATGATCATTGTGAATAAAATTAACTACAAAAGGTTTTGCTCACCTTTCATGATGGTGGGTGTTAGTTAGGACATACCTTGTAGCTGCCGGCAGTGTAGTTGAGTTTTTGGAGGGAAGTCTTGTAGCGATAAGGCATGTCGGTACGGCGGCTGAAGAAAACTAAAGCGCTGGCATTCTTTGACAGGGAGCGCCAGTACACATCAATGCCACTCTTCTCCTAGAAAACAAAGCGCAGAGTTATGAACGACTTCTCCTCATGGCTTCTATCGTTTTAAGTAAGGACCACCATTTATATAAAGGTGCTTTACCTTCAAAATGCATCTTCCCTGGATGCCCAACGGATCCTGGTTGATGCTGATGATCATTTTGTTCTGCAGGATGCTCCGGGCCTCGCCGCTGATGACGCGAAGGTCGGTGGACATGAAAAGAGGAGCAGCCATGATGGCCCACAGAGCCATCTGACTGCGAGACTGTTCCAAGCTGAGGCCAAAGTCACCAACTATCAGCTGTGGGCAGCAAAAATCAGAGAGGATGAAACTGAAGAATCTTACAGGACGAGAAGTCTCGAGTCATTCTTGACATTTAGTTACCAAGAATCCAGATGTTCTTGTAATCTTTTAACATGGGCTTGACTGAGTAGGTGTTTGGGCTTCCTGAAGGTCTCTCAAAAGTTACTTTTTGGACTTTGGCTGCTTTTTCACTCATTTTCAGTCCATTACATGATCATTTTCAGATGTCGTGTTTCGGGGAGTTGTTTGGACTTTAGTCCAACATCTCTTAAGTGCAGACTCTGGCTATGAAATTCTATAGCAGACCCTACACACCAGATATCGCTACTTGTGAACAACAAATGAAGGTTTGTCTTTTTTTATGCAAATAGGATGAACCAATATTGCGTTTGGATTTTTAGCTTGTACTTAGCTTAAGTACTATCTGGCTAGTCCATTAAAGTTGCATGATAAAGCACTAGCTAATAAGCTAGTAACTGCCAAGCTATTAACTAGTACTTATCCTGCTAGATAGTACTGTATTTTCCGGACTATAAGTTACACTCTTCATAGTTTTGCCAGTACTGCGACTTATAGTCCAGAAAATATGGTAAGTCATTATATATGTTGTCATGCATTGCTAATAACTCACTAGCTAGCAATCTCACAAAAACAATTCACCATTTTTAGTTGAGTCTACAAAAAATACTAAAGATAGATAACACAGACTAAAGATAAAAATGTATTTTTGGTTTTGTAATATACAAAGCGCTGTTAGCTGAAAAGTTAGCGTACAATAATTGCTACATCAACGGACAGATGGCGCCTCTCTCAGGTTATGTGCAAAGTCTTTGCTCAAAATTGTATATTTTCTTAAAGACATGACTTTCAGATATTGTTCAGCTGCTGTCCATCATTTGTTTGAGAGCTGGCAATTCTTTGTTATAATCCGTTTTTTGTCCAGTTTTCTTCATTTTTTTCAAGCACATGCTACGTGCTGTCATGCTCAGGTACAAGGATGGAAGAGAACGAGTGGATCGCAAATGAAAACTAAAGAAAAACGGAACAACCTCGAGAAAGACTGAAAAATCATTGATCGTGACTACTTTGAAGGATTTTAAGAAAGTCTGCTTCTTGACGGCAAAATATAAATAAATTAAAAGTTGTTCAAACCGTTGCAAAGCCTGATACCTTTGAACTATTTCAAACATAACGCATGTTTTCTGTGTCAGTGTGAACTCTAATTTCCAGGAACTCCATCCCTAACAGAGCTTCTTGAAAATATTTGGATGCATGTTTTTACTTTCATCCACATCTTCTTTATTATTGGATATCTGAGTAGGGCTGAATGATTTTGGAAAATATTTTAATTGCAATTTTTTTTTTTTTTTTTACCTGAATATTGCGATTGCGGTTTAATATGCGATTATTTTTCAGTCTTCTTCTCGTGTATTTTTCAACGAACACAAGCAATAAATGAATCCGTTTCAGTTGAAAAAAAAACTCCACTGTTTTCAGCTCCGCTGCAACTCTGTTTCTGCATGTTTTTGTATAGCTCCAGGATAGCAACTTGTCTAAAGCGTGTGCACGAGGTCATTCTGTACCTCTTATCCATTGTGTTTGTCAAAGCTGTAAACTCAGGATTGATCACTATACTAATGGGCATCATGTCTTTCGCTATGAACTCCGTTCTTGCTCGAGTTATTTCCATGTGCTGTTTCGAATTATGTTCATACAAAGTAATACCTTCGAACAGTTCGGTCAGTGATCCCTGTCGGCTGGTACTTTGATTACTTTAAGTTGAAGCACTGCTCGATGGCATTATGGCCATGCAACTATCGTAAATGGCTTTGTGGTGTTTTTGTAAGTATTGATAAAGATTTGTGGTGTTACAACAGCAGCAAGGCATGTTCTGCACAATACATGTCGTTGAGCAGCGTCTTCTTTTTTTATAGACAAAATAATTCCAAACAACAGACGTGCTGCTCCTCTTTGGTACCATTCAGATGTATCAGCTTCTGTCAAGCCTGACGTCATTGTGCAACCGGTTAAAGTGCAGTGTTGACTTCTCCCGCTCCCTGCTCTGGTCACTTGCAAGTCACGTAACCAGATGACGTGACCAGTCAAATTGCAGCCTTTGCGATTAGAAAATCTCATTTTATCATATTGCGATATTATTGCAAATGCAATTAATTGTTCAGCCCTATATCTGAGGTTATCTTATCAGCTGGTGTGACATTATGATATTATTTGCTATAAAACCAACCGTGTTGGGAATAGACAGCTAAAATGTGGAAATGAGAGAAACAAACCATGTCAGGATCGTTCCACTTTCCAGGTCCCGCTGCAGGGGTCAGGGTATCCTGGTTTGCGAAAACCCAGTCAATAATCATCAGCACGCTGCTCCAAGAGTCCTGGATGTCGCCATAGTTACGCCACAGGTTACAGATCTCACCCAGCTGAGTGTAATTTACCTGGAAACATCCATTTCACATGACTTGACAGTAAAAACATGAATTAGGAGTACAGCTACATGGTCTGTACTTTGAATATTTTTACTGACACAAATGATGAATTAGTTTGAGTGCTTGACTGATTATACCTTTGGTGGCAGGCCGCCCTGGTAGGCAGGCCAGCTGCAGGAGTAGGCGATGGGTCGACCTGTAGAGTTTAAAGCCTTTGACATGAGAGGATAACCTGCCAGGAACAGTGATAAGAGTAAAAAAAAATTCACCACCGAAACAACATGTTTTAATGTTTCATCTTCTCACCCTCTGCCTGATCTGTAGCGTTGGAATAACAGCCATCAAATTTAAGCATGTCCACTTCCCATTCTGCGAATGTCAAAGCGTCTAAATATATCTTGTCCACCGGGGTGCCGGGGTAGCCCATGCAAGTGTGAGTGCCCATGTCACCGTAGATACCCAGTTTGAGACCCCTGTCATGCATGTAGCGTGACAAATGTTTGATTCCCCCAGGAAACCTAAGAGGGTTAATCATAAAAACATTTGAAAAGGTGTTAGCGCTGCAGGACTCAAAGTTTTCTGCTTTACAAAGAGTTATTCAATAAAATGGTTAAAAAGTTAGTTTCATTTGAATAGATTCTGCTCCATTTTATGAGGAATTCAAAATGTATTGTTACACTTGTGCTGACACTGCATATCGCTATCTACAGAGAAGCTGCTGAGTCACGTGTTTTATGAAGTTATATGATCGCTACTTTCCCTCCTTTTGTTTTATTGGTTTGTTTTTGCACCGAGGGACTACGTTTCATGTACACTCAAAAAATAAACCGTGTTGAATTAACATAAATGTGAGAAAAATATATTTCAAGATGAAGTACTTGTGCTGCTTTAGCTTCATAATCCTTTACAACAGATTATTAATAAACGCTACTAGGGCGGAGTCTAATTTTAATAGGGTGAGTCAAACAACTTTTTTCTGTAAATGTTTTCCTTTTAAGACAGTGTGAATTGCAAACAAACAATAAAGAAGCTGACTCCGTCCTACAAAAAATGTTATAATCCAACCTGCAATTATTTATTTAAAATGACACAAATGTCTAATAAAAAGAGAAAGAAAAGTAGAAACTTTAGGGAAATTTGTTGCCTTTTGTTAGAGGTACAACCAACTAGAATAACTTGTTCAACAAACCTAAACTTCATACAGTAATTATGCTACAGTGCAGCATTCTTTTATGTTAATTTTAGGTTAGGTTATAGGCTGACATGCTCCTTGGTTAATTTTTTTAGTGTACCTCTTCGGGTCGGCCTGCAGCCGTCCCTTCTGGTCTCTGTCCCTCAGGGACCAGCAGTCATCGATGTTCACGTAGACGTAGCCGAGTTCCCTCCAGCCGTCCTCAGCGAGTCTGTCTGCCATGTCAATGAACAGGTTCTCACTGGAAGGACAAGAGCAGAGTGTCACAGTGATCAGAACATAAGATCTAACAAAATCATGCTGCATTTGAGGAAAATTGTTTAAAAGCCCAATCCAGACCGGTCTCTTCTTGGTAACCATCACCACTTTTCCATGTTTTCCTGGAGTATTTACATTCAAACTGTGTAATAATTTTGTTTTTAGGGATCATCACAGTGTGTGTAGCTCACCTTATGCAGTTCTTGGGATCATTATCACAGTCGGTGTCACAGCGGTACCGCTCCCACGCCAACCAGCCCATCGGAGGGGTCCTCATCAGTCCATTGTCAAGGGCAAAGGTGGTCACAGTGGCCACGGAGGCAAAAACAAGCACTGCAAGGTTCATTCCTTGAGAGAAATTGACAAATGTCAGCTACTGAACAACGTCAAGGAAGAAAAGACACAACGAACGAAAGGTTGAGCACAGAGAGTCATGCAGTAAGTACAGTAGCCACATCCTAAATTCTTTGTCATCTTTATAGGAACCTCCTGACTCTCACCTGACTATAGGTGTGACTGCATGAACCTGCTGGGTAACATCTTAGCCCGTCACCTGACTAATAAATACAAAATGATAACTAGCCAACTACATTAACATATAGAAGGCTGTGTTTGTACCCCAAGTGCAGCTCTTTAGTACAGAATATTTTAAACCTTCAAGTGACTCAAAGACCAGAATTTAATAATTGAACTGGACTGAATAATTTGAAAGAATTGTATCTATCTATCTATCTATCTATCTATCTATCTATCTATCTATCTATCTATCTATTTATCTATCTATCTATCTATCTATGTATCTATGTATCTATGTATCTATATATCTATCTATGTATCTATCTATCTATCTATCTATCTATCTATCTGTCTATCTTTATATCTATCTTTATATCTATCTATCTATCTATCTATCTGTCTATCTTTATATCTATCTTTATATCTATGTATCTATCTATGTATCTATCTATGTATCTATCTATGTATCTATCTATGTATCTATCTATGTATCTATCTATCTATCTATCTATGTATCTATCTATGTATCTATCTATGTATCTATCTATCTATCTATGTATCTATCTATCTATCTATGTATCTATCTATGTATCTATCTATCTATCTATGTATTTATCTATCTATCTATCTATCTATCTGTCTATCATCTATCTGTCTATCTTTATATCTATCTATCTATCGATCGATGTATCTATAGATCGATACTTTAATCCCAGGGCAGGGGTGAAATATGCCGGTAAGTGAACTTTAAGTAAGTATAAAATCACGAATAGTTAGTTAAATAAATATTTAACTTACTGAGCTGGAGGGAGAATCGGCCTCCGGTCTTAGATTTTAAAAGAAGAGACAAAACAAAACAAAAAAAAACCCCGAAGGAGCAAAGATTCAGCTCTCCAACAACTTGAGCTGCTGCTGCCGAATCGAGGAAGTACAAATCATATGACGAGGCGGAGCCGTCACGTGCCTATGTTTCTGGTCACGTGACCACCCATCGGAAAGGAGAGGTCCCGTGAGATTTAAATCAGAAAGTTGTAAAAACAATAACTCCCCACTAAACATTAGACGTCGAATGGATGTGCAGATCACGTTTATATTGAGTCCGTCGGTCTAGACCAATTCTGGACGTCTCCACGACGTGCAAACAAGGTCCACTTGGGACGTCTAACCATGACGTCACTTGTACGTCGTTATAAAGTCGCATGTTTGAACGTCGGACTTGGAGGTCGTATAGACATTCAAGACAGGTGCAGGTGTGCCTTAGTGCCTTAATTTTTATAACCATAAAATTTACAATCATAAATTATTCATAAAAGAGTAACGTGCACACTTACTCTTTTATGATTATTAATTTGCACGGCTTCATTCATAAACCAACTGTTGCTATTTTCTCTCGAAGCTATTTCTGTTAATCCAGTAAAGAGGATAAAGGAAAAAAAAAATTAAGGAGTGATTTATTTGTAAATCTTAGTCCATCTGTTTCTAGTGACATTTAAGGAGTGATTGTATAATAGATGGTCAAATACACTAATTATTTAATTTTGTTTTCTGCACAGAGATGGTGCAGCAGCAGAGCAGCCGGACTTGAACCCGAAGGCCCTGGGTTTGATCCCCAGTCAATCCAACATCCATGTGAGGGTGAATGTTTTAACCACTGCATTGGAACATACAATGAAGACAACACGAAGCACTTACTAATTATTATTATTATCTGAAGTGAAAAAAAAAAAGTTAAATTTTGATGTAGAAAATACGTCTATATTGACCGTCCAGTGGACGTCGGAAAAAGACGTCATCTGTTGTAACAGTCTGCACCTGGAGGGACCCAAATTAGACGTGCAAAAACGACTTCAAAAAGACGTCATATAGACGTCTCCTTGCTCAGTGGGTCTTCTTAAGAAATTTAACTTTATCTCATAAATAGACCCCTTTGGTATATTTTTTTTTCACTTTTATTTTTGTTTTTGTTGTAACAGACCAATTATTATATGAATCTGAATGTATTTTTGCATATTTGTTAAGAAAATAGTAGTGTTTGTATAGACTAATGGGTACACATTATTTTATTTTACTCATTTATGTATAACTTTATTTCACTTTTTTACTGTATTTGTTTTATCAATATTGCCAATGTCTGTGGTTATTATTTATATATCATATTATATTCCTCTCTTTATTATTTTTTCTTTAATGTAATCTGATATTACTTATTGGGTTGAAGATCTTTATATGTAATGTTTTTTGTTCGAAATACTGTACTGTACATTTTTTGGGGTTAAAAAAGGGTCCCGTGAGAAAAGTACCTTTTTTTCACGTGATCAGGGTCTGTGGGTTTGTTTATTGCATGTACTGTATTTTCTGGCGTAAAAGTCGCAGTTTTTTTGCATAAATTTGTCAGTCCTGCGACTTCTATGCCGAAGTGACTTATATACTTTTTTCTCCATATTAACACAATTTTTGACTGACGCTTTAAATTTCAAAGAACTGCAACAGCAAGTAATCTTGTGTGCACTGGTTTCACTCAGCTGGTACACTGTAATAAGTGACACCACCAATTAGTTATCATAACTTGTTTCTATAATTGACTTCAATTTAACATTATGAGTTATGAAATTTCAGCTTAATATCATGAGTTATTGGCATTGCAACTTATGGCTGTAAGCCAGTACAATGAAATGTAAATTTTAGTGTGTCAACATAATTTAAAAATCTGAGTTTTAAAATAGTAACCGGATCTTTTAAAAAAAATGACGATGATCACTTGCGTGGCGGCAATATTAATGTGCGTGCAAACTGTAACGCCTGTTTTATGTTTTATTTTTCATTAGAAATAGTTCTTGTAACAGTTAGTTATTTTCTATACATAACACTTTCTGCATTTGTGCTGAAATGTTCTTAAAAAATAAAAAACATCACTCTCAGGGTTGTCTTGAACTAATTTTTTTTTTTTTAAACTCATCACTCTCAGGGTTTTGCGAGACTGATCTTGTCGCACTTTACGTTGGACTGTTTATGAGAGATGATGGCTGACTGTATTTAAAATCTGAGCATGAACTCAAAGATTTGAGAGAGCACATAGAATATTTGAAACAGAGCAGAAGTTTTAAGTGCAAGCATTACAAGTTCTGAGAACAAAGAGTTAAATTCCTGCTTTCAAAACGAAAATGTTTGCTCTCGACTTATGTCAGTAAAATTCCCCATTATATGGTTAGAATGTTCCCATTGAACATGGTCTAACGTTTTTGTTTTGGAGATACATTCTGATTTTATACTGGTTTTAAGGCTTGTCTCAACTGTATTTGATGGAGAAAGTCTGGAAAATAAATGTTATTGAACATGTGAGTTGTAAGTGTATTCTGTGATTTTTTTTTAAGGAAACTCATGAACTTGCCATTAATAGTGGAGAAAGGGGATTAGATTTGAAAATGTTTGTTAACTTAAATTGCAATTTTATGTTCAGTTGCTGCCTTAAAAACATGAGTTAACATAACTTGTAAAGGTAAATCACATGAATATAGTTGAATGTAAAATGTAAGTTGAAACGATATACAAGTGTACGTTACTTTAACAAGAGAAAGCTAGTTTTCTTCAATGGATAATATAACTTTGTGAGTTGTTTTAACTCGGGAGTACAAGTTCAAACATGTTGTAATTCATTAGACAACTGGTATAACTTAACTATGTGAGTTGTTACAACATATAATTTTAAGTTTCCTTGACAAGAGTAATCAATTTTTTTGAAAGCAATAATGTTCTATGGTGAGTCATTTCAATTAATAGTATCGAGTTGAAACAATAAATTAGCATCAATTGGACAACTTTTATAACTTGTATTTCTAAGTTGAAAAAAAAGCTTCATCTTAAGTTGAGTTTACTTATGTTTTTAAGGCAGCAGTTGAACTTAAATTTTTAAGTTAAACCACCCTAATGTTTTTTACGGTGTACAGGCAGAGGAACGCTGGAGAGCTAGCTGCTCCAGCTGCAGTGGATGGATGGATGGATGGATGGATGGCACCACACCACCTAGGCAAAATAAAGCTGTTTTGACTATTAAATAAACACATAATAAATGCGACTTATACGCCCAAACGACTTATATATGTTAGTGAGTGTGAGTGGGGTCCTTCATGATGCAGGTGGCCCTCTTTCTGCATCTGGAGGTGTAAATGTCTGTGATGGTGGGGAGTCTGACTCCAACATCTTCTGTGCAGCCTTCACCACTCTCTGCAATGCTTTTCTTTCTGCAGCTGTGCAGCCTCCATGCCACACGTTGATGCTGGAACACAGGATGCTCTCCACTGCACACCTGTAGAAGGAGGTGAGGACTGAGCATTATAGAAAATCATTTTGTGTAATTCATTCAACCTTTATTTAGACATCCATCCATCCATCCATTATCTTTACCCGTTTATTCCATTTTGGGTCACGGGGGTCGCCGGTGCCCATGTCCAGCAATCACTGTGCGAGGGGTGGGGTACACTCTGGACGGGTCGCAAGTCCATCACAGGGCCACACAGAGACAAACGAGACAAACAATCATTCACTCCCTCACTCACACCTAGGGACAATTTAGAGTTACCAATCAGTCTAACATGCATGTTTTTGGACTGTGGGAGGAAACCGGAGCACCCGGAGAAAACCCACGCATGCACGGAGAGAACATGCAAACTCCACCCAGAAAGGCCCCTGGACCGGGGTTTGAACCAGGGACCTGCTCGCTGAGAGGCAGCAGCTCTACCAGTTGCGCCACCGTGCTGCCCAGGTTAAACCCATCTAAATAATAAGAAGTAATGTTGCTCATCACTGTGAAGCTTGGGGAGTATAGTGCCGGAATTCTCAATGACATTACTCCATACCAATACAGTGTTCAAACAGTCACTATTATTATTATTATAAACAAAACTAGCTAACTATTTCTCCAATTTTTTATTTCTTTCCGCCATTAAATAGGTTTCCCTCGATGTAAAGTAATAATAGTTGCACACACAAAAAAAAAAATCACTAGGGTTTTTCAGTATGGTAATTTTTACTGAAAGTATAAAATCCTTGTGTTAGAGTGAGAGAGTGAATGGTTGTTTGTCTCGTTTTTCTCTATGTCTCCCTGTGATGGACTGGAGACCTGTCCAGGGTGTCCCCCATCTCTTGCACAGTGATGGCTGGACATGCGCACCGGCGACCCCCGTGACCCAAAATGGAAGAAGCCGGTAAGATAATGGATGGATGGATGGATGGATTGAAATTGCTCCCTTTTTTTTTTAAGTTAATTTTTAAATGTCCAGCAGGGGTCGACCTTACGCAATACAATATCTACCATTTTGAAATTGCTGTACTCCCACTGAAAATGCGTTTACTCTGTTAAGCGTTTTAACCAAAACTTAGCCTTTATTTTGAAGGATGTGGCACAAATTGTTTTCTGATAGGCTCTGCTGAATGTGACGTCACCAGGAAAAGGAGGAGCTTGTGAGCCCAGCAGGTGGAAACTACGGAGCAGTGAAACATGGCGGAAACAAGTAAGATAATATCACAAACACCGTCTGCAGAAAAAGCTGCAGTCTCAGGGAAAGAGACTTTTAGGGGCCATATCAAGTTTGAGCTATCCTGAGACGGTCTGTTGGAATAGTTGTTGTTTTTTAAACCCTAGACTCAGACTGACTTCCTGGTTTAAAGTTTCATCGTTAAAGTCAGTCTAGCGCTTTCTTCTTAAAGTGACAGGAGCAATTAATACAAACAAGGAAAATAAAGCTGGGGTGTAACGAGCATGACTTGAGTCAGTTTTATGTTACAACAAATGGATTTGATTGACAGAGTATTAAAAAAAGTACTAACAACGATACCAAGTTCATGCATTGCCATGAAACTTTAAGCAAATGAATCTCTGATGAATGTCCAGACTAGTTTTTTTCATTGGTAAGTGTACATTAGTTAGTTTTGTATTAAATAATTAGTAATAGATCTTTATTCCCCCCAACGATTGTTGTGGTACTACAGAACATTATACCAAAACTGTATTGTTATTACAGTTTTGACATTTTGCTGGTGCGGACAAATCAAATTGATTGATTTTTTTTAATATATGAATTTGAAAATCAACCTAGCAATCTGTTAGATTGGGTTGAAAAAGTCTTTTGTTAGAGCATCTCTAAAAACAACAAGATGACAAATTAAATTATGGGAACATTTTCCATTTATGAGCAATGAAGTTTACTTTTATTCTAGCCATCTAGCCCAGAAAAATAGTTGTGAATCTTTAGTTGCTGAAGTAGACATTTTCAATACTTAATATTGATATTTGATATTGTTTTCAACTAACTAACTTTGTGTCTTTAGGTGCTGTCTGTGCGCTGAAGATGCTCCTCAGAAGTGGAGCAGCTGGCTTTGTGTTCGGAGAAGCTGCATCCTTTGCAGTTGAGCCCACTCTGATTCAAGATGTCCCCCTGCTGAGCGCGGCAACTCTGGTTGCTGGACGAGCCGGTTCGACCGGTGTCGCCGTCGTGATGGCATGCCTCGCGTTCACATCAGTGCTGCTGTCTCTAGGAATGGGTTTCCTCCACAGTGCCGTGGTGCTGAAACTGTTGGATACAATCGGCGTGAGGCTGCCGTGGTTAACGGAGACCTTGACGGGCGCCTCTGTGGTGATTGGCGCCGTCACCACGGGAGTGTTGGTGGGCGCTCTTCCACCGTGGCTCTACTTTACAGCTCAAGGTGCTCTAGTCCTTATTGTCTATTCTTACTCCAACATCAACGACATGACAACAGCTCTGTTAATCATCTTCACCACTTTATACCTCAGTGTTTTATATGGACGAATGGGCATCTTACTTGGTTTAATCTGTACCGGACTAACCATTGCTGCCCTCTTAGCCCTTCGGAAGAGTCTTACAGAGAGGCTGAAACAAAGGCCAAGATCTAAGAACGGGTGCAAGCTGCTGGACAGGATCTTTTTCTACTCCGTTGTAGTGGGGATTCTTGGTTTTGTTCTTGGTTTATGGGCAGGTGCAGTAGGAGATGGGTCTGAAGCAGAGGTGGGTTTAATGCTGCAGTCAGTCCTTTGGGTGGCGTTGGTGTCTGCGGGTCTGCTGGGAGCTGGACTTGGAACAGTGGCCATGGTGGGACTGGGGCCAGAGATGGCTGGGAAGGTTGCAGTGGGAGCTGCTATAATAACATCAGTGACTCTGAGAGCCCTTCTGCACCACAGCTCCTCTCTTGGAGCCAGGAGCTGCACAGGAGCAGCATTAGGGCTGGCTACAGCTGCGGGGGTGTCACTTGGTGCTGCAAGCGTTGCAGCCAAACAGGGATTTGGATCCAGAAATTCGGCTTTAGCACTAGTAGGTTCAGTCGTTGTCGGTGTGCTCATAGCCCTCAAGGGTGTAGCTCTGAAAGCAACTGTGCTTACAACATCAGAGCTTATAACGGTAACGGCGGTTGCAGTGGGGGCGTTTGTTCTGGGCGCACCTAAGAGCCCTTTCCACACACAGGTGAATCTGCAAAGGGGCCTTCTCACGGGGTCAGGGCTAATTAAAGACATCGGCATGGAGACGGTCACCGCAGCAGCAGCACCTATTGGAGCGGGGGCGCTTGGAGCTGGAGCCTTGGGCACGGCGGCTCTAGGGACACTGGGGACCATAGGAGTCGTGGCGGCTGTGGTGTTGGCTCTTGGAAGCGCTCTGGGTGGTGTTATCGGAAAATCAGCACCAACACAGACTGGTTGATGACTGAGTTTAATGTTGCGTGTCTCCTGACGGGTGTTTTCTGTTCAAATTGTTTTCCTGTAAAACTTGTCATAAACGTAATATTTTGACCACCAGAGTTAATGAAAACTGGAAGAGAAACTATGAATACTGGTGCACTCTGAGATTTTATTTTTATGCAAGGTGCTGAACGTTTTATTAAAAACTGTTGTTTGTTATGTTTTGTTGATTGTTCTTACTTTTAATATACAGCTGCAGCAAGACCGCCTTTTTTTTCCTTTTTGTCAGCCTTTGCACATCACCTCATTTCCCAAGACATGACTATTACTTTGGTTTCATCTTAACAACAGTAACAGAGGATTTGCTGTTTACTTAAGGGAGGGCTGGGCGTGGGAGGAAACCAGAAGACGGATGAGCACCAGAGGATTAATTCTGTATTACTGATCTTGCTTTAATCTAAAGTAATGCCGGTTTTTGTTTGGGCTTTTATGTCTTTTTTTTTATCATTTTGTGTTTATCTGTTAGCCTAAATGGATGATGACGTGTATCTCCTGTTTACTGTGGCAGTAAGTAGGACTTCAGATAGATGAAAAGGTATTTTATTGGCTGAGAAGTATTAACCTTGCTGGGAAAAGGTAATGTTTAGTGATTGAAACTGCAAACCATCCAGGAAATATTCCAAATGTAATTGCAGATGAGAAATTTTTCTTAATGGATTTTAAATGAACAAAGAAAAATAGTGATTTTCTTTTAATAAAACATTTTTTGGGAGACTTTCACAACTGAAATGTGATTATTTCCTCGTATAATGGGAAACGTCGCGTCTTTTTCTTGGATTTTTGCACCTTGTGCCCTTTTTATTTCATGAACCGAATGGAATCTCTTCAGTGACAACATGGCTCTGAACCGGGTCCCTACAATGGACATGGAGCAGTCTGTGGAGTGCTCTGTGGAGTCCTCGGGCCAGGCTCCGGGTGATCCGGGTCGGAGCCACCGTGAAGTGGCCGTCCTCAGGTCCAGCTGCTGCCGCTGCCTGCCCAGGGCCGTGCGCCTCACCTTCACACCGGAGTCTCTTGAGAAACTTTACCAGAACTACTTCCGACGCCAGAGAGAGGAGAACCTGCTGGTGTTGGTGGCGTTCGCATTGCTCTTCAACAGCTTCGTTATCATCATGTGCGCGGTTGTGTACACCGAGGACAAACTGGCCATGGTGGTGGTTGCAGCTGTGGGCTTGGCTGCAGATGTTGTGCTGTTCCTGATGTGCTGGTTCCGTAAACTCCCTGCATCTCCTGTGGCCAGAGGAGGGGTCCCTTACATTCTGTGGGTGATGGTTACAGTTCATGTTTTGTGTTACTTGAGCCTGAACTTCCAGCGGTTCTCAGATGCCAGTGACTCTGTGGGCTGGCAGGCTTTCTTTAGTTTCTCCAGTTTCCTGACCTTACCTCTGGATCTGCTGCCCCTCGTTCTGCTCGCAGCTCTGTCCTGTGGGATCCACACTCTGGTTCTTGGGGTGATTGTGGCTCAGAGGTTTGTGGATAATCTGCAGGGGCCCATGCTGGTGAGACAGGTAAAACAACGTGACCAGTGTTGTTTTTATTTGAACATAGTTTTATGTCATGCTCTAAATATAAAGTTATCTGCTCAGTCTAAATTTTCATCTGTGCATATTAGGACCATTACGACTTCAAATGTATTAATCTAGCACGTTTAAAATACTGAAATTGACCAAAGTGATTTAGCCAAACAGAATAGTTGTAAAGAAAATTTATTTATTTATTCCTTCATTTAAAAGAAACAAACAAAAATTCATAAAATTTTAACAAATTTTAATTGAGTATTTGGGGGTAATATATTTTTTAGCTTTATGCATGTAAAATACTATATTCAACCAAATCATGAAATTTTAATAATTTCAACTGATGAAATAATATATTTGTAGCACTTCCTACTAATAATTCTTTTTTTTTTTTTTGTAAAATAAAAATAGGATTTGTAATTGTTTTGCATGCTTTTCCCCAAACTTCAATGCAATAGATTAAATATGGAACAATTATTACATTACAAAATATATAATATGAACAATATTTATTATATAATTGATGGTATTGGGTATAATAAATGATGCTAAATGTTAAAAGGATAGTTCAGATGTTCTTAAGTGTGGTTTTGTGGGCTCATAGTTACAACAGATAGCTCTTTGAACGCCTCATCTTGGATAAATGGTTTTAATTTTAACCGGACTGAAGCGCTAACAGTCAGAGCGAGGCTAACACAAAAGGAGATTTCTACTGACTTAAGACATCTCCATTCTTGACATTTTCATAACACTTCATGTGAACACTATTTTATGGTCCTTTACACCTGTCAGTTCCATATCACACAGTTGTTTCACCACAAAAATCATGTTTCTGATGGAACTGCACAGCTCACCAAATATGCTATAGTTAGCTAGCTAGCTACTGTTGTGTTTTCATCTGTGAAAATAACTATTGTCAAACAGACACTTGGTGATTTGTAAAATAGTGTTTACATGAACCACATTTAGTTATTTGTTTGTTTATTTATTTAAGATTAAAGTTGTTGTAAAATGCCTAAATAACACTTTGGTCTTATGCGCACTAGCTGTTAGCTCATCAGTCCAGTCAGAAATAAACCTGAGTTCTCTAATCTGAGCTCAACCAAAGAACTATCTACAACAGGTAAGATATTAATTGTTCATATCTTTTCAGCAGACTCCATTTCAACAGATCTGAGCTATCTCTTTTAAGGCCAAAAACTTTTGTTTTGCTAAGCAAAACTTTTAACAGTTTTAAACTGTTGTTTTTTCTTTTTTCGGTTTTGAGACATATTTTTCTCATTATTTTTTTATTTTTTTATTTTTTTTTACCATGGGTATTATGGGTCTGAAGCTGGAAGGGGGCAGCACGGTGGTTCAGTTGGTAGAGCTGCTGCCTCTCAGCGAGCAGGTCGCCCTAGTTCAAATCCCGGTCCGGGGGCCTTTCTGGGTGGAGTTTGCATGTTCTCTCCGTGCATGCGTGGGTTTTCTCCAGGTACTCTGGTTTCCTCCCACAGACCAAAAACATGCATGTTAGACTGACTCTAAATTGTCCCTATAGGTGAGAGTGAATGGTTGTTTATTTGTCCCTGTGATGGGCTTGTGATCTGTCCAGGGTGTTGTCCCCCATCTCTCGCACAGTGACTGATGGACATGGGCACCAGTGACCCCCGCAACCCTAAAAGGAAGAAGCGGGTGAAGATGGATGGAATGGATGGATGTTTGGTTTATTCATTCATTCTTGCTTATTATTTGTCATTTATGGGTTTTGCACCACAGGGCCACCTTATTGCTGCCTTGTCTAAATCTCAATTTTTGTGTTTTACTTGATACATAACACAGGGTAGTAAAAGAGACTGCAAAATGTCATACACATTTATTGATACTGTTTATATGCATCAAATTTCCTCAAATGATCATTACAGATAAAAGTTAGATTTTTTTTTCTCTTCAAAACAGTAACATTTCCCCTCCTCTTCAGCTCTTTGCCAACGTGATGCTGTACCTGTGTGCAGCCATAGTAGGAGTGATGTCGTTCTACATGTCAGACAGGAAGTACCGGACTGCGTTTTTGGAAGCTCGTCAGTCTCTGCAGGTGAAACTGACTCTGGAGGAGCAGAGCACCCAGCAGGTGAGAGGAAGATAACAAAATATGCATTTCTTCAACTAAAAACTGAAAAATTCATGGAACGAACACCTTTCTTTATGGAAGATCTCAGTGGCACGTAAGAAAAGAGCCTAAACATTCTTATTTTAGGCAAACACACACAGACACTCACCTGCACTAATAAGCAGATAGAGTAGAAAGGTGCGGCCTAATTACCCTGTGTTTACCTTTGATGCAGACTAATGGGTTGATTAGAGAGACATTTGTTTTCACCAGTGGATCTGCCATCAGGGGCCTGCAAAAATAATGGACTCTTTGCTTTGGGGGCCATAAACGGATCATGTTGCATTTCCAGAACTTTTTTTAATATATATATATTTGGGATTTTTCTTGTGAATTTGATTAACTTGTTTTAGTGAAGCTGACTCAATCAGTCGACAAATTGTACATGCATGTATAATTAAACACACAGGAATACAGTTGTGTTTCCTTCCCCACTGCTAACTGAACTCGACACCCTCCTCTTACTGCTCGTGTAGGAGGAACTGCTACTGTCCATCCTCCCGAAACATATCGCTGATGAGATGCTGCAGGGCATGAAGGACCAGGCCAATCAGAAAGATGTTCAGCAGCAGCAGCAGTTCAACACCATGTACATGTACCGCCATGAAAACGTCAGGTCAGGACCACGACATTAGCTCTGTGACAGCCCCCCCTGCAGATACAGTTAACACAGTCTGTGTGTTTTGGTTGTAGTATACTGTTTGCAGACATCGTCGGCTTCACCCAGTTATCCTCGATGTGTAGCGCCCAAGAGCTCGTGAAGCTGCTTAATGAGCTCTTTGCTCGTTTTGACAAACTGGCAGCTGTGAGTATCAGCAAAAAGTGTTTTTTTTTTATTTTGTGTTATATGCCTAAACATAATGTTTTCCACATAAAATCTCACAAATTAAGTAAATTCACCCCCTGTTTTAATATAGCAATGACTTGGATAAATATTCTCGTGTATGTTGTTTACCCATGAGAAGCGCCCTCGACAGCAGAAGATTTTTAACCAGGATTTTACTTGCAAGGTCAGATTTTCAGGACAGGTTACATAAATATACATAAAAGTACACACAAGAATCTGCATGGAGCTGCGTTACACGCTCGCTTTTATATCCTTATCAGTTCAGCTGAATTAACAGAGCTCAGGAGGTGTCCTTGGAGCCAGCTGCACCCTTCCTCTAATACAAACACGCGGTTCATGGGCTGAGATAGATTCTCAGCCATAATAAAAACATCCATAACCTTTGACCAAAAATTATTTGCCACAATTTTTCTTCCTTTACAGTACATCCTGTTGTCAAAAAAAAAAAAAAAAAAATTGGACAAATATCTGTACGCAAGGAAAAAATCTTAAAACCAGTGTTTAATGTGGTCCAGCGGTGAACTACATCTTCAAGGCATCCAAAGATGGCTTGGAGTAAAGCCAAGAAATCAAATTAAACGCTGCATTAAAAAAAGAGTAAAACACAGGAAATCATCGAAAGAACACAAGAAAACTGTTAGAGGAACAAAGACAAAAAAAAAATTTAGGCATTTATGCAGAACAGTTTTCATACGAACGTTGATGAAAGTTTATTTATGCTACAATGCTATACCTGTTATATCGAACTGGTTTATTTCTCTTTGTTCTCATAGAAACACATTTGTGTTCAGTTTTATCAGCTTTAAAATGAGAAATAAGGTTGAAAATTAACATCAAAATAAGACGATAGTTTACTGATTTACAGACTAGCACTGCACCTCATCCTGTTTGAAGCTGCTGTTTTTTAATAAAATGTGAACATTTTCTCTTTTTTTACAGCAACATCACCAGCTGAGAATTAAGATTCTTGGAGACTGCTACTACTGCATCTGTGGTCTACCTGATTTCAGAGAAGACCACGCCGCCTGCTCGATAAGGATGGGCCTCGCCATGGTAGAAGCCATCTCGTAAGTGGTGACTTTAAGGTCAATAAAAAATGTACCACTCACAGAAACTTAGACTTAAAGTACGTAAAGGAGTGATGCTGACATTTCATAGTGATTGCAAAGGCTACAACTAATATTTATATGCTCCCTAATGGAAGTATATACAAGGTAAAGAGTATTGGTCCAAGCACTGAACCTTGAGGAACTCCATGTTCATTTGGTTCCGGGGGAAAATACTACTAAAGAGATAAAGTTGTGTAAGAGAAATCTTAAAAATTAAAGACAACTGAGCTGGAATAGAATTAGCATTAAACTACCACACTCTGAGGAACTAAATAAAGGCAAAGAACATGATATTTATTTATCCAGGTACGTGCGGGAAAAGACAAAAACAAACGTGGACATGCGAGTGGGAGTCCACACAGGCACCGTGCTCGGAGGAGTGCTCGGACAGAAGCGCTGGCAGTTTGATGTTTGGTCCACAGACGTCACTGTGGCCAATAAGATGGAGTCTGGAGGAATCCCAGGGTAGGAGCGTGAAGTCACTGCTCAACAACGTGTTTTCAGGATCATATTCTTGTATTTTGGGGTTTCATAAGAAGTTGTATGTGCTGCATAGGAAGGTGCATGTTTCCCAGAGCACCAAGGACAGCCTGCATGGCGAATTCGAACTGGAGCCGGGGAACGGTGGAGAGAGGTGCGAGTACCTGCTGGAGAAAGGCATCGAAACTTATCTGGTTCTCGCACCCAAACAGGAAGCAAATGGACTCAATGGAGACGTGAGTTGTTTGTGTTTTTAAAAACAATTTAAAACAGTAAAAAGTTAACGACACAAAAGGTATTTCCTGTTTTATTGAAGAAATGTGCATGTTTTTGCAGATACCAGGCACTCTGAAGAACAAAAACTCACAGCAGCTGATCAACACCGCATCACCCGAGGCAAACTCAGCCTCTGCTCAGTCTAGGTTGTCCAACTATAAACAGGAGGTACTTCTATTCTACTGAAACTGATATTTGTTTGGCTGGTTTGTATTTTTAGATGCACAAGAAAGCTGTTTCATTTTCAGTATTTAGTTTACTGATTTTCCAACCTGAAAGAGCTAGCTGCCATGCTGGGAGCATTCTGAGAGGGTGAAGGGACAGGAATTCACCGCCACCTGGTCATGTGTGTCCCTAAACAAGATTGCAAAATTCATAGAGATTTGATGGAATTGTAGATGGTAACCAGAAAAAGATGGAATGCCCCCTCTGGGTGGAAGGTGAGTCTTTGTCTTAAGGAGAGGCGTTTGAGAGTCTTGGACGTTTGTTTATGATTTTTGGCAGGATCAAAATTGGGGCCTAACCTGCAATAATGAGGACATTAATCTGGAAGAAGAAGCTGAGCCAAATGGTAAAGATTTCAATTTACAGCTCTTGAATATGTGCTTCAGATATGGTTTGTGCCTGAAAGAACAAGACCGTGGATGCAAGCTGAAATGAGATTCTTCCATATAGGCTCAGCCTAGTTAGGGTTAGAATCTCCTTCATCTGACGGGGGGATGGAATAGAGTCCCTGAGTCAGCTGAGGATGTTCAAGCATCTATTTTGAACACCTTTCTTTGAAGGTTTTTCAAGTATGTCACATCAGAAGGACACCATGAGAAACTTGCTTGAGAGCTTATGTATCCTCACTGGTGTGGGAATACCATGGAATTCCCCATGAGGAGCTGGGGAGTGTCACTGTGGTGAGTGTTCTTTGGACAATAGGTCCTCCAGGAACCTGTTTCAACTTATCCATTGCCACAAATGAGTTGAAACCAATGTATGGGTGGATGAACAGATGGTATGTTGAAGCTTTCTTCTTCTTCTTCTTGTCACATTCCTGCAGTCAAAGTCTCAGTGCTAGAAGAAGAGGGGCACTCTCACTGTCTTGTGCTGTGTCTAGTCCAAATAAAGTAGCAGTGGTTTTTCTATGTGGGATTTGTAGGTTTTCCCCATACTTATGTTAGTTTTCACTGAGTACTTTGGTCTCTTCCCTCAGTCCAAAAATACACACGGTGTGTTAATCTGAGATGTTAACCTGAGCTCAGGTGTGACAATATGTTTACATGGACATAAATAACCGGATTAAACGGCCATTCAGAATAAAAAATGTGTCATGTAAACACCCCATTCAGATTATTCTTTGTTGATTCAGCTCGATCCGAATGAATTTGTAATCCGAATGAGAGGGGTGGTTTATGCTGATTCATAATCCAAACAGTGTGCATGTAAACACTTAATCTGATCATTTTATTCCGATTGTGGAAAACTGACCTGACTGTGCATGTGCTACCTATGTCAACTTTACGTATTTCCACCTGGCTAGATACTAATATGTCAAGGAGCAAAACTTGTCGGTGAGCGACACATTTCTACTAGAAACTTTGAAAGAGTTCAAAATGATCTGTATTACCTGCAGCTCAGTCAGGGAGTGCAGTAACGTCTCCACCATCATTAAAACCTGGCGCGGGTCCATTTTGGGCGCTCAGGTTTGTTCATCCCAGAAGTAGAACTTCTTCTTCTGTGTTTTTTTTAGGAAAGTTTACCACTCTGCGCGTGATCAGTACTTCTATTCTGAATAAAAGCCCGCTGCTTGTAAACGCTCGTCGTGAACAGATTGTGCGCATGTAAACGAAACATTCGGATTATTTAATCTGAATACATTTCAGTCCAATCAAAGAATTTTGCACATGTAAACATAGCTGTGTGAGTGGTCTGTCTTTGTGCTGGCCCCCTGACAGACTGGCCTGCACCCCACCTCTTGCCTGTTGGCTGATGAAGATATCTTATGAACAGATACAGGAAAACATGCTTGAATGTTTCATATTGACACAGACTGTTAAAGTACAAGCATTGGTTTACCTGTCAAATATGGTCATTTGTTTCTGTTTTTAGTATTTTAGAGAAGCTGCCACCTTTAGTTTAGTTGCACAAACTTTACAGTACCTTGAACTCAACCTTGACAATTGTTACCTAATAACTTCTCACCAGAACCATGGCTCCACATCACCATCAAGGTTAATCTATACGAAGTTTGTTTCTTTTGATCTTTACTTCCCATTTCTTTACACCTATGAGGGATAGGAACGTAGCAATCATATGCATTTAAATTACTGATCTCTTAACTTCCTTGTGGACTCATGTTTTTTCAGTTCATTTATCTCCCTTAAAGAACATCAAGGTTCAGCAATGATTTTTGTTCAAGTTTTACAAAATTTTTCAATATTTTTTTATTTTATTCATATACAGAGGTGTTGCTTGTTACACTTTAAATGGCAGGTTGTTAGCCTGCAGGCTGTTCTCTGAGTTTCGGCTTTTTAATTTTTTTCATTTTTTGATCTTTTAGAGAAATAAGATGACTGAAGAACAAACGATCAACAAACGACTGGAGCAGGAGCTTCTGGACAGAGAATCCCAAAAAATGTAAGAAAGTTTAAAAATTAAGAGGGAGAGCCAAAACCAGATGAGTTTTAAGATTAAATTCCATTAATACATGTACAAATGACAACTAATGTATCCTAAAACATGGAAATTTATATAAACCTTCCCTCTCAGTGGTATTCCAGTCCCTGGCTTTTCTTCTCGTTTCATTGATTGTTGCTTTTTAAACAGAAAGAAGGACCAAGAAATCAGTCCCATTTCTCTGCGATTTGTGGATGGAAAGTTGGAAGACCACTACTCTTCAGAAAAGGAGAAACGAAGCGGCGCTGCCTTCAGCTGCTGCATCATCGTGCTCTTCTTCATCACTGCCATGGAGGTGTTCATAGACCCACTGTGAGTTATCATTTAATCCTGTTGTTAGGCCTGTTGCGATAAACAATAAATCAATTAATCGCATGATAAATTTAAATTATCGACCTCGTTTTCATTTATCGGGCTTATCGTTTCTTTGTGTCTCTCTCTTTCTGAAGACACTGGATTACAAAAGGCTCAACTCTGGGGCTCTTCACTGGCCCCTCCTTTCTTTTTCTTATTAAAATCCATTTTAACCATCCAAAATCATGTTTTTGGATGGTTAAAAGCAGCTAAGCTGAGAAGCTAAGCTACGAGGTAAGCTAACAAGTTGACCTCAGAAAAAAACCTCCGTCTTGTCGAAGCGCCAAAATTCATGGTTGAAACCCGTGCCTTTGTGTAAAAAGTTGTTTTTCTCTGCAAAAAGAAGCTGAGAACTTGTTTACTGATTTTTATTAAAGGCTTTGTGTGAAAAATGCTATGCTAAAAAGCTCAAACCACACCAAATGTCCGCCATTTTGAGAACCGAAGAGAGACGGCCCATGTCACGTCAAGGGGCCTCCCTCCCATTTTTCATAAAGACACATGCTGTTCGCTCCCTCACTATCAAATCCTTCGTTTCAAACAGTCTTTTACTGCCATCCAGTGGTCAAAAAAGGTACTACACACAAAACAAATTAAACATTTCTGCTTAAATTTTACATTACTAATTATTGTCAAATTTCTAACAATATTATCATTTATCGCAATAAGTTCTGAGACAATTAATCGCACAGCAAAATTTGTTATCGTGATAGGCCTGCCTGTTGTTTTGTTTTTATGTTCAGCCGATAGGAAAACCAGAGGCAGTTATACAGTTTTGTATCAGTTTTATGTTAAATTATGTGGCTATTTTTGCTTTTAGTGAATTTTTTTTTTATATCCTTTGTGTTTTTGTCCAGGTTGGTTGTGAACTACGTGACTTTTGCAGTTGGACAGGTGTTGCTGCTAATCCTCACTGTTTGCTCCCTGGCTGCTATCTTCCCCAGGGTGAGAAAAACACGCTAACATAGAACTTCAAGAGCTGGTTCAGATCTTTTAAAGTGGGAGTCTGTGGGAAAATCATCCATCCATCCATTTTCTTTTACTCATTTCTCCTTTCTGGGTCACGGGACAGCATCTCCAGCAGTCACTGTGCAAGAGCATGGGACACGTGAAACAGGTCTATCACAGGGACACATAGAGACAAACAAGGCATTCTCACACCAAGGAACAATTTAGAATTACCACTGCAACTAATATGCATGTTTTTAGTCTGTGGGAGGAAATCGGAGCACCTGGAGAAACCCCACGTGTGCATGAAAACAACATGCAAATTACACACAGAAAGACCAGGAAATGAACCTGTGACCTTCTCACACTGAGGCGACAGCTCTAACAACTGTGCTGCCGTGCCATTCGGAAAAAGTTCTAAACAATTAATATCTGTTGTGGGTAGCTTTACAATTTTTTAAGAATGAAGCGATCTAATTTGGACTTGGTGCCATTAGGACTAGTTTATCAATCCAGTCAGAATTAAACTTGATATCTCTGAACTGAGTTTGGTCAAAGAGCTATCTACAGCAGTTAAGATATTAATTGTTCATAACCTTTCCACAGAACCCCACTTCAAAACTGTCACTGACATCTTCAGAGTTAAACAAATCAAATTTGCCAACTATAATCTGAGTAAATTTTCTATTTGCAGTAAGTTTATTGATTTTTTTAAAGAAATTCTACAAGAAAAACAAACAAAAAACTCATTACTTGTTGTTTTTTGGCAGATGTTTTCCAAGAGGTTGGTTTCTTTCTCAATGTGGATCGATCGCACCCGGTGGGCAAGAAACACCTGGGCCATGGCGGCCATCTTTGTCCTAACCATGGCTGTTATAGCTGACATGGTAAGAGACAGGATAGACTTCATCTGTGTGTCAATCAACAGAAGAAGTTTTTTCTGTCCTGTTTTACATTACAACACTATGTGCATGCAGCCAGTATGTCAGAGATTTTAATGTAACTTTAGTTGACATGCGTCATCATTTTGTCGACCCTATTACGTGTGTGTGATTCTGTTAGTGTTTCCACTTTCTGCTCATCTGACTATCACTGTCTTTTCCATGTCTGACTGCATGCTCCCACTGGGGTCCATTAGTTGTCTGCCTTGCTGCCTTCTGGCTCGTTTGGCTCACCCTCCCAGGACTAACCTGCCACACACGCTGATGCTTTTGTGGTCTGGCGCATGTAGAGGTTGCTCAAGTAAACGTTTCTTCCACTGATCTGACAGGCGTAGAGGTGACATAAACAGTTCCAGAAAGTGCTTCAAATTGTGAAGCAGGTTTTTACCGCTCACTGTTGAAAGAGGAATGACGAGTGATGCCTGTCTCTGTGCACAAGTGCCTATTTATAAAATATCTCATAAACCAGTAAATGGACTATAATGAATTTCTCAAAAATATTCATTGGATGCACATCTACAAATTGAAAACCTCTAGAGTCATCATAATTCAAGAAGGTTGCCACAGCTGATCGACCTTAGCAAACAATACAAGAGCTACAACTACTTCACAGTTGTCGGGCTAAAATTTGAGACGCTAATAGCTAAGACGCATCCACAACACAGCACGTGAGTGCTAACAAGACCTTTGTTTAAAATGCCTGCAAGTCAACGAGGGATGTAGAATCCAAGGAATGCTATTTTTGTTAGAATAGGTAATGCTTCACTTGCAGTATACATTAGCTAATAGGGGCCCTGATTTTCTCTTCTTGTTATGAAAGCTTGTTACAAAAAGATTTGGCATAAAACACTTTTGTCCCAAAAAAATGAGTTATGACATTGTGATCTGTGGTGAAAATGGGAAACAGGTGGAAGAGAACCTGGAGAGGTGGAGGTATGCACCTGAAAGAAGAGGAATGAATGTCAGCTGTAGTAAGACAGAGTACATGTGTGTGAATGAGAGGGAGGCTGGTGGAACAGTGAGGCTACAAGGAGCAGAGGTCACAAAAGATGGTCCAGGAAAACAGGGAGTGTGGTAAAGAGGTGAAGAAAAGAGTCCAGACAGGATGGAGTGCATGGAAAAAATTTCAGGAGTGTTTTGTGACAAAAAGGTGTCAGCAAAAGTCAAAGGAAAAGTTTTACAAGACAGTGGTGAGACCAGCTATATTGTATGGTCTGGAGACAGTAGCATGGACAAAAAGAACTGGAAGTGGAAGAAATGAAGATGTTGAGCTTCTCCTTAGGAGTGACAAGGATGGATAAAATTAGGAATGAGATCATCAGAGGTACAGTACAGGTTGAACAAGTGTAGCTTACATTTTTAGAGGCCAGACTGAGATGGTTTGGACATGTCCAGAGGAGGGACAGAATGTTGGAAATGAAGTTGTGTGGAAAAATATGAAAAGGAAGTCCATAGAGGAGATATATGGATGCAGTTACAGAGGACATGGAGGTAGTTGGGGTGAGGACAGAGGACACAGAGGACAGAGTGAGATGGAGGAGGATGACTCACTGTGGCGACCCCTGAAGAGGGAACAGCTGAAAGGAGAAAACAAACTGAAAACAAAATGCAATAAACTAACTTCACAAAACTGACAATGAAAAGTATGTAGTCTGTTCTAACACACAGAACAACAATTAATTCCTTTAGAATTGAAATGATCGTTTCCTACTTCACTTTCACAAACTTTCTGACACAGTCTCTTTGAGTGGGTAAAGTAAAGTAAAGTAAATTGTTATGTCCAAAAATATTCAGGCATGTCTGGATGGTTTCTTTTTTGACTCCTCAAAAAAAAATAAAACATCCAGATGACCTTTGTTGGATTTTTTTACCTGGATTATTGAGCATGAACTTTGATGTGAAGTGCTATGTGTTGTCATCATTGTAGGTTCCTATACAATGATGAAATTAGTTCCCTGCATTTACCCCATCACACATGAGATACACTGCAGGTGGAGCAGTGGGCAACTATGTAGGCTGCCTGGGGAGCACTTAGGGATTGGGTGTTTTGCTCAAGGACACCATGACAAATGGGCATGGCGGAAAGTTGAATTTGCGACTTTCTGGTTCCAGGTCATCTGCCCTACCGCTACACCATCTCTTACCCCAAAGTGGTAAAACACCATTTGGGAGTGATTGGAGAGTGATGGCATCGTCACTCCCTTGGAGAATAATTTCACAGAGCTTAGAGAAGGTGGGCCCATGATCGGAAGGTCAGTGGCTCAACTCTCTGGACCGACAACATCAAAATGTGGGTGAGAAAGGTGAAACGGCCACACCTGCCTCCACCCTAATTTGCCCTACTCTGTGCCCCTTATTTGCAAGCCCCCTAACCCATCTGCTCCCAAACAGGTCCCTCTTGAAAATGAGTCCTCGTGACTCAGTGAGACTTTCTGTATAAATAAATCTAACAAAGTTAAATCAGGTCCTCTGGACTGATTAACAAAAATAAATAAATAAAACATTGTTGAAACGTTTCATCTTTTATCCAGAAGACTTCTTCAGTCTGATGAGCTGCACTAAACTCAGTTTTATAAAAAGCACCTTCTCATAGTGGATCAACCAGTTGGCTGGTGACAGTCAGAACTAGCTGTTCACATGATAAAGGAGGACCATCCGCCCATCGACTGATCGTTAATACCCCGATGGCCGCTTGCTATTCACAGAGGGCTGAGTGAAACTAGCAATGGCAGCATTGTAAGAAAGTGGCAAGGTGTATAAATAAAGGTTAAATATGACAAACCATTTAGACTTAGCAGGTGGATTTGTATTTTTTTTTATCAAACGTGAAGCTGAAATGGCTAATCTTTGCCAACCTGCTAGCAAACTATTGAGCTAGCTCCACTGGTTTTCTGAATGTTATTGACAAATATGATGTTTTTTTCCAGTAATGAACTTTCAGGTTGAACTGAAAACATTATATTAGTGTTCTACAATAAGTATATGGCGTGTAAACCTCATTGCAAACAATATGTCATCAATCCTTTAGGCCTAATATAGCTGTCTTTTTGTATTGCTAATCCAAATAAGTAAAATTAGATGACTTATATTTTGGGAAAACTTTGTTCTCAACAACTCTGTGCTGCTCAAAAGTGAAGTTTATATTACTTTATTAGCAACAGCAGGATATAAGAATTCTCCAAATGAATAAATAGATGTATTTGTATTAATGTTATTGTTTTACTCACTTATTTTTTTTGTCATTGTTGCAGTTAAGTTGTGTCCCACCATCACTCCGAGTCTTCAACAGTACCTTTGGCTACATGCTGGAGTCACTTGGTGACCGAGACTGTGCAGAAAATCCCAAGTATTACAGCTTCATGGCTGTGATGTCCCTCATTGCGGTTGCCATGTTAGTGCAGGTCAGCCACCTGATTAAATTAGGCCTCATGGTGCTGGTCGTCACGGCGACCGGAGCCGTTAACATCTACAGCTGGCGGCATATATACGATCTGTTTGACTACATACAGTTTGCCTCCTACAGGTAAGAAACTGGTTTGATTCCATATTGATACCAAGATGTTGCTTATTATTGTTGCATTTTGATATATGGATTGTGCCTGTGTGTCATCTCTAAAGCCATTTTTCCTTGCATGTCCCTAGATCATTCATGGTGCCATCCAAGTATCTCATGACGATGATGATTATTGTCATGATGATTGGGTTTTACTTTTTTGCTCGGCATGTGAGTTACTGTCACCACACAGTGTTGGTCCAACAGTCATGGCTGTCATTGTCAATGCATGATGATGTTTCATCTATTAGTACTGATATTTTATGACTTTAATGTTAATAACCTTGCATGCGTGTAGCTGGAGCGTCAGTCCAGGAAGCTATTCCTTTGGAAGGTTGGGGTGCACGACCAGAAGGAGAGGGTATTTGAGATGAGACGCTGGAACGAAGCGCTGGTCACCAATATGTTGCCAGAACACGTGGCCAAACACTTCCTGGGCACTAAGAAAAGAGATGAGGTACATTTGAGCTTGCACCAAAGCTTTGAGTTATTTCAATATGCAAATGTTTTTAGATGGTGAGTGGGGAACATAACAAGAATACATTAATACAACTTAACAGACTCAGTGTTATAATCTCTTATTGAAGTTCCATGGATGATCTTTGCATCTCATCAGTGCCATCTTGTTTCAAAATTATGTATGGACGACGTGGAAATGGAAGAAGCAAAATCAGCTGTAATCATATTATCTGACATTTACAGGAGCTGTACAGCCAGTCTTATGATGAAACAGGTGTGATGTTTGCTTCCATCCCAAACTTTTCCGATTTCTACACGGAAGAGGGCATCAACAACGGAGGCATCGAGTGTCTCAGAATTCTCAATGAGATCATCTCAGACTTTGACACCGTAAGTTCTGACGCTGTACAATCCACACTGAAAACTAACAGCAGCACTCATGATGTGACATCCTACTGAATGACCCATGTTTTTGTAACATTGTCCTTCCACTAGTTATTAGACCGAGACGAGTTCCGGTGCATCACTAAAATCAAGACAATAGGAAGCACGTACATGGCTGCCTCGGGACTCACACCAGAGAGTAACACTAACAGATTTGGCAACCGTGAGGTGTGATCTATTAACCATATCTGAAACAGATATTGCTCATCGTTTTGTTAACCTACTAGCTTGCCTGGTGTGCAAATATCAATGACATCATGTACAACGTTAAACTGTTGTTTGACAGCCAGAAGACCAGACTCTGCTTGAACGCTGGCAACACCTCTCTGACCTGGCAGACTTTGCCTTGGCCATGAAAGTGACGCTGGACAACCTCAACAAACAGTCCTTCAACAACTTCATGCTACGCATCGGTAAGTGCATGTGTGGAAGCATTTGCCTCACTCTGTATGTGGATTTGCATGTGTCAATGTCTTCTTGTTGATTCTATCAGGTTTGAATAAAGGAGGCGTTCTCGCTGGGGTGATTGGAGCTCGTAAACCTCATTATGACATCTGGGGTAACACGGTGAATGTGGCCAGCAGAATGGAATCAACTGGAGTGATGGGGAACATCCAGGTAACACACGCAGGCCCTGTTTAGGGATTAAACATTCAGGTAGTAACTAGAGTTTGGTCAGTAGGTCATCCTTCAATAGTCCAATGCATCACTATATGTGACCTGACTGATTGGACATGAATGGGTACTTGCTGTGATTTTGCTCATGCCTGTGTTTAATGCTGACTACTCATGACTAAGACAAATGGGCAGTTCAGCACATTTAGTGCCAAATCTAAATTGGGCCTCTCGTACAAAATAAAAAAATGCTTTTGAATTTTGATGGGCGCACTGCACCAGAATTCTGTGCAAAGGTTACGAACAAATGACATCTATCTGTTGGATAGCTCGTTTACTGACTTCAGTTTGGAGAAATGGAGTTTATTTCTGACCGGTCTGATAAGCTAACAGCTAGTTCGAGCAGTGCTAGGACCAAAGTGGTTTGGTTAGGCCTGTTGCGATAAACAATAAATCAATCATGATAAATGAAAATTATCTACCTCATTTTCATTTATCGACTTTATTGTTTCTTCGTCTCTCTCTTTCTACTGAAGACACTGGATGACAAAAGGCTCAACTGTTCAGCTCTTCACTGATCCCCTCCCTTTATCTTTAAAATCCATTTTAACTGTCCAAAACTATGTTTTTGGATCATTAAAAGCAGCTAAGCTGAGAAGCTAAGCTACGAGCTAAGCTAACAGGCCGACCTCGGGGGGAAAAAAACTATGTCTTGTCAAAGCTCCAAAATTCACGGTTGAAACCGTGACTTCATGTAAAAAGTTGTTTTTCTCTGCAAAAAGAAGCTGAGAACTTGTTTACTGATTTTTTTTTATTTAATTAAAAGCTTTGTGTGAAAAATGCTATTCTAAAGAGCTCAAACCACACCAAGCATCCGTCATTTTGAGAACCGGAAAAAAAGGACGGAGAGACAGCCCATGTCACGTCAAGGGGCCTCCCTCCCATTTTTCTTAAAGAGACACGCTTCTCGCTCCCTCACCATCCTTCGGTTCAGTCTTATATTGCCATCCGGTGGTCAAAAAAGGTACTACATCCAAAATAAAATTAACCAATATTTATTCTTAAATTTGACAATAATTACTCATTATTGTAAAATTTCAAACAATATTATCGTTTATCACAATAATTTCTGAGACAATTAATCGTCCAGCAAAATTTGTTATCGTGACAGGTCTAGGTTTGGTGCCATCTTAGAACAACTCTCATCTCAAAAATGACATTGCAGTTCTTGCAAATGTAATTTTATAAAGCTTTACATCATCATTCTCATAATCACTTTCTAATGACTCAATTGTTTGTTGTAATTTTATGGTTATTTGCAAGCGCAAGTAGCCCTTTGGGTGCAGTCTGTAGCACTTCCTGTAGGAATTCTGGTGCGTTTTGTTTGCACTCAGAAGGTGTAATTTTCCACTGCCAAGTCGGAAGAATCAACGAGAATGAGTATCAGAGTTTGGACTCAAAAAGTTTCCCGACCAGCCTTAACCTTAAAATTTATGGCTGACTCATGCATAAAAAGCTGTGATCTCTTCAGTAACAAACTGTTTATTAAGATACAAACCACCAGAAATAAAAATAATCACGTCACATACACAGTACTGTCCTAACACTGTTAATGAGTATGTTGCTACAATGTCTGAATGGACAGAATTGAGAGAAATTCATAGTTATCACCTCTTTTTTTTTTTGGCTTATGGTAGTTACTCATTGAGCACAACAATTAGCAAATCCAACTTGTTTCTAGAACACAGTTAAGCTGAGTCCAAAATGAAAAGATTTTTTTAAAGTAATGTTGGCATGCATCATTATGTCCTACTTGGAATAGCTGCAAGCTCATCAGTTTGCTTCAAATTAAATTCTTGTTTTTATGCCATCTACAACAGGTAAGATCCTAATTGTTCATACTCTTTCTGCAGAACCCCACTTCAAAAGATCTAAACTATTCCTATAACCCAAACTGTAAACTTAGCTATTGCCTAACTTTAACCATTAACCTAAAATGAATTATAAACCCTCAAAAATGGCTTCTATTAGGATATCATAACAAACCACACACAAACACAAATGTATTGATTAAATACAAAAGGGCTTGTTAATATTATAATTATCCATACTGTACCTGGTCATTTTTTGTCCTGTTTGGCCCTCAGGTGGTGGAGGACTGCTATGACATTCTGAAGGAATACGGCTTCCGCTTCATCCGAAGAGGGCCCATTTTTGTCAAGGGAAAAGGGGAGCTGCTTACCTTTTTCATGAAAGGGAAAGACAAGCCCAGTTGTAATGGGGGTCCAGGGACAACAGCCCTTCCACACCAAGTTGAGACCCATTCCTGATTATTTTTTTTATCTGAATGACTGACACTAACACAAAATAGATCAAAGGCAGATTGTTTGTTGGGTTCCATTTCTCTCAAATACAATTTATTTTACAAAACTGCGTAGTTTATGCAAACACTGTTGGTATAGAACATAATAACAAACGTTATTTTGTAAAGCTGTATATAATTCCGTAATATCGCACAGTGCTTATGAATTAAAGATTGATTATGTGATACTAACATTCCAAGCAGATCCTATGGATACAGTTTCAGCATATTTAAACAAACCTGGAGTCTCTTTTGAAATGGTGCCAACAGGTCCAGGTGATATACTTCACTAAGTGGCATGATATTTTTGTAATAATTTTTACTATTTAAATAATTCAGAATGCAAATTGGTTGAATGGAAATGTGAGCAAACTCCCACATTTGTTGCATCCACAAGATTAGAATACTCTGTTCCAGATTCAGTGCAGAATTTACCTTATTCTGACCTTTGACATCTGATCTCAAGGATCCGTTCATCTTACCTCTGGTGTGGTCATCCATCCATCCCATCCATCCATCCATTATCTTTTACCTGCTTTTTCCTTTTCGAGTCACAGGGGTCACTGGCACCCATATCCAGCAGTCACTGTATGAGAGGTGCGTACACCCTGAACAGGTCTCCAGTCCATCACAGGGACACATGGAGACAAATGAGACAAACAACCATTCACTCTCTAACTCACACCTAGGGACAATTTAGAGTTACCAATCAGCATAACATGCATGTTTTTGGTCTGTGGAAGGAAACTGGAGTACCTGGAGAAAACCCACACATGCACGGAGAGAAAAGGTTCCCGGCTGGGATTTGATCTGGCGACCAATCCGGCTGAGGCAACAGCTCTACCAACTGCGCCACCGTGCCGCCCCATCTGTAGTGTCATCAAGCTAAATTTAAAGAAATCTAAAAACTTGACAAGAGAAATACTTGTGGGTAATAGTGCTGATTTTTACATCCTTGTAAGCCACAGATGTAATTTTTTTAGATTTATCCTGAGTTCAGGTTTGTAAAAGAATGCAAACTAACCAATTGCTGTAAAAAATGTGCTTTCTTTTTTGGGGAATATGTTTCTAAGTTAAGAGGTTTATCTGACGAGGTTAAGTCAGGTCCTATGGACGGATTATTTTTTGTTGAAACGTTTCGACTTTTATCCAAAAGACTTCGTTAGTCTGAGGTCCTGCAACAAATTCTCAGGCCTTGTTTACACAATGTGTTTTTTGAGTGAAACCGCAGCTTTTCTACTGCGATTCACCCGTTCATTTATATGACAACAGTCCTCATTCTGAAACCAAAGGTTTCTGAATCTAGGTAGAGTGGAGATTTTCAGGGACACCCCCACTCCCACATGCAGAAATGTGAAATGCTCCACAAATGCGAAATGCACATACTCTGTTTGTGCCGGGGGGCTGGATCTTTGGGAAACAGCGTAATATTGTGTATGCTGTTCAGTGCCAGTAGGGCTGTTATTGAATAATTAAATGATACATTAATTACACTCAATCAAGATGAGAGACTGCGATGAAGTTAAACTCAAAGCAGTCTTTTCTTCAGATAATTAAGTTCAAGTTCAAAGTTCTTTATTGTCATTTGCATCACATGTGGTACATAAGGTGGAACAAAATTGTGTACTCAAGGTCCCATTCGCCTTCCTGTGGATCCACCACCTGCAGGAGGGGCCATACAAGTCAGGTGCAAGATGCCATGGGCAGTGGTCGAAGACGGGGGCCTTGGCGCTCTGACCCAGGCTTATCAAAGCTGGCTCTTGAGACATGGAACATAACCTCTCTGGCGGAGAAGGAGCCTGAGCTTGTGCTGAGGTTGAGAGGTACTGACTAGACATAGTTGGGCTCACCTCGACACGCAGCATGAGCTCTGGAACCGATCTCCTTGAGAGGGGCTGGACCTTATTTCACTCTGGAGTTGCCCATAGTGAGAGGCACCCAGCTGGTGTGGATCTACCCATAGCCCCCCGACTTGGTGCCTGTATGTTGGAGTTTTCCCTGGTAGATGAGAGGGTGGCTTCCCTGCACCTTCGGATGGGGGGACAGCCTCTGACTGTTGTTTGTGCCTATGTGCTGAACGGTAGTTTGGAGCATTCGGCCTTCTTGGGAGTCCTTGGTGGGGTTGCTGGAAGGTGCGCCAGCTGGGGACTCTTTTATTCTGCTGGGGGAATTCAATGCCCACGTGGGTAATGACATTGTGACCTGGAGGGGCATGAATGGGAGGAACAACCTCTCTGATCTGAACCCGAGTGGTGTTTTGTTGTTGGACTTCTGTGCTAGTCATGGTTTGTCCATCACGAACACCATGTTCGAACATAAGGGTGTCCATAAGTGCACTTGGCACCAGGATACCCTAGGTCGAAGATCTATGATCGACTTTGTAGTCATGTCATCTGATTTGCGGCCTTGTTTTTGGACACTGGTGAAGAGAGGAGCTGAACTGTCAACTGATCACCACCTGGTAGTGAGTTGAATCAGATGGCGGGGGAAGATGCCGGACAGACCCGGTAGACCCAAATGTGTAGTGAGGGTTTGCTGGGAATGCCTGGCAGAAGAACCAGTCAGAAAGATCTTAAACTCACACTTCCAGGAGAGCTTTAACAGCATCCCAGCTGAGGCGGGGGACATTGAGTCTGAGTGGACCATGTTCCACGACTCAATTGTTGAAGTGCCTGCCTTGAGCTGTGGCTGCAAGGTTGTTGGTGCTTCTCGCGGTGGTCGTCCATGAACTCAGTGGTGGACACCCCGGGTTAGGGAGGCTGTCAAGCTAAAGAAGGAGTCCTATTGAGCCTTGTTGGCTGGTGGGACTCTGGAGGCAGCTGAGGAGTACCGGAGGGCCAAGCGGTCCACAGCCTTGGCTGTTGATGAGGCAAAAGCTCAGATGTGAGAGGAGTTCAGTAAGACCTTGGATAAAGACTCTTGGTCGGCTCCGAGGAGATTCTGGCAAACCATCAGGCGGCTGAGGAGGGGAAAGCAGCTCTTTACGAACACTGTTCAGTGAAGGTGGGGTGCTGTTGACCTCAACCAGTGATGTCATCAGGAGGTGGAAGGAATACTTCTCAGATCTTCTCAATCCCACTGGCACGTCTTCCATGGAGGACGCTGAGCCGGGGGACTTCAGGGTTGGTCTGTCAATAACCGTGGCTGAAGTCAACAAGGTAGTTAAAATGCTCTGCAGCGGCAGGGCTCCGGGGGTGGATGATATTCGCCCTGATTTTCTTAAGGCCTTGGATGTAGTGGGGCTGTCTTGGTTGACACGTCTTTGCAACTTTGCGTGACATCGGGGGAAGTGCCACTGGATTGGCAGACTGGGGTGGTAGTTCCCTTCTTCAAAAATGGGGACCGGAGGGTGTGCTCCACTTATAGGGGCATCACTCCTTAGCCTCCCTGGTAAGGTCTATTCAGGGGTACTGGAGAAGCGATTCCAATCAATGGTCGAACCTCAGATCCAGGAAGAACAACGCAAGTTCCATCCTGGCCATGGAACACTATATCAGATCTTTACCTTCACTAGGGTCCTTGAGGGGTCATGGGAGTTTGCCCATTCAGTCTACATGTGCTTTGTGGACTTGAAGAAGGCTTTCGACTGTGTTCCTCAGGGTATACTGTGGGGGGTACTCGGTGAGTAAGGGATTTGGGGCCCGTTGTTATGGGCTATTCAGTCTCTATGCAAGCTTTGAAAGAGTTTGGTTCGCATTGTCGGTAGTAAGTCGGACCCCTTCAGGGTGGGAGTTGGTTTCCACCAGGGCTGCTTGTTGTCACCAATTCTGTTCATAACATTTATAGACAGAAATTTTCGGTGCAGCCAGGGGTCAGAGGGTTTCTGAATCGGTGGCCTCAGGATTCCATCTGTGCTCTTTGCAGATGATGTGGTCTCCTGTTGATGTCATCGTGCCGTGACCTTCAGCTCTCACTGGAGCGGTTCGCAGCCGAGTGTGAAGCAGTTGGGATGAGAATCAGCACCTCCAAATATGAGGTTCTCAGCCGGAAAAGGGTGGATTGCTCTCTTCGGGTCACGGGCGAGGTTTTGCCTCAAGTGGAGGAGTTCAAGTATCATGGGGTTTTGTTCATGAATGCAGGCAGAATGGAGCATGAGACTGACAGACGAATTTGTGCAGCATTTGCAATATTGCAGACTCTGTACCGGTCTGTTGTGGTGAAGATGGAGCTGAGATGTATAACGAAGCTCTCTGTTTACCAGTCGATCTACATTCCTACCTTCACCTATGGTCACATGCTATGGGTAGTGACCGAAAGAATGAGATCGCGGATACAGGCGGTTGAAATGAGTTGGAGTAGAACTACTGTTCCTCCAAACTGAAAGGAGCCAAGGTGGTTCGGGCATCTGGTAAGGATGCTTCCTGGGCGCCTCCCTAGGGAGGTGCTTGGAGCATGTCTGACTGGGAGGAGACCCCGGGGAAGACCCAGGACACGCTGGAGAGACTAAATCTCGGTAGGCCTTGGAACGCCTTGGGGCCCTCTCAGGAGAGCTAGAAGAGGTGGCTTTGAAAAGAGATGTCTGGGCCTCCCTGCTCAAGCTGCTGCCCTCGCGATCCGACTTCAGAACAAGCCAAAGATAATGGATGGATGGAAGTTCCCAGTTACACCCAAATATAGCAAAAATATAAAGTACAAAAAGAAACAGTATATAAGGATTCAAGATATACACTAAACACACATAATGTAAAATAATACGGTATATTGAACAACAGTTCGAACATGAATCTGTAGTAAGTAGATGGGTATGAATGAATACAGATGACTAATATGAATAATAATTAATGTTATTAACTTACTTTTATATATATATATATATGAATGTTTCTGTACAGTGCCCTAAGATGACTTCTGTTGTGACTTGGCACTATATAAATAAACTGAATTGAATTTACTTGAATTATGTATTTATTTATTTAATTTTGTCACATTCCACCCTCCATAGTGATCAGTCTTACATCGGGGAAACTAAACAGCCACTGACCAAAAGGATGACCCAGCACAGGAGAGCAACATCATCAGGCCAGAACTCTGTGGTTTACACTGATCTCCAGGCCAGCTGTCACTTTTCAGGAATGAAGATGTTCACATCCACGATGGTTTGAGAGAGAAGTGAAGGAAGCCATCTTTGTGAAGAGAACCCGTCCATCATTAAACGGGTGGACTGAGATAAGTAATAAATAAAGTAATAAATAAAAAATAAGTAATAGTAATAAATAAGACTGAGTTTGTTGCAGGACCTCAGACTGAAGAAGTCTTTTGGATAAAAGATGAAACATTTCAACAAAGAATCTATCCAGAGGACCTGACTTTGCCAGATTTTTCTACCTGGATTACTGAACATGCATCAGGACATTAAGAGGTTTAATTAATCAAATAATATTGTTTGTATTTTGCCCTCATCTGTGAATGATTAAACTAATAACTCAAATGAAGATTTTTTTTGGACCCAGCTAATAACGTGTTATTTGATCATCGACGATTGATTTTCTGACATATGGCAGCATCACTGTCTTCTTGTAAAGTTTTCTTTCTTAATAGACTTGAACTGAATGAAGTCTGTACCACTAATCTAAATAAATGAAACCTGAACATTGTTTTTTTTTGTGTGTGTGCTGGCAGGCAGTGTATTAACAGGACTTTTTCTCACAACCTGAATTTTAGGCTTGATGCTTAATGTCTTTTTAAATTACCTTCTTGATCACTTAGATTAACTGAATAATCTCCTCAGTAATAATTATGACACTAATACAGATTTGCTTCATATTCCAGATTAAGAGAACGATATATAAACAACCATCTGCACAAGATGGTGCTGACATTTGTGTCACATCTTTATAGGTCTAACAACATTGTCAGGCTTAAAAAATGTGTTTATTAAAAGGTGAATACAAAGATTAACAATGATTATTATTTTTCTCAGTAGTCTTCTTGTGTTAAAGTGTAATAAAAAATTTATGACCCAGTTGGTTTGACTGGTTTGACTCTTGTGTCCTTTTTCCAGTCATGTGATTTGCGTTTTTATTATGTTGAAAAAACTTACTGCATGCCAGCTTTTATTTTCACCCCTAAATCACAAACTTTTTGAGCCTTTTAGGGCTGGACACAAGAAAATCTGAAGGATTTAGAAAAACGTACCTAAAAACAAAATACGGTCATTTGCAAATCTTTGTTCATGGCAGCATATTTTCTACTGTTTGCTTAAATAATGAGCAAAGTGGACAAGTGGAAGAATAAAAGAAGTGTTAGATATAACCAACAAACAGAAGATAAGAATATTTAAAAATCATATTTTTGAAGAAATAATAAAAAAAAGACACCAAAATCCTGGCATGTGACCCTGAGAAATACATCATCCTTCAGATGACCTTTTAATATATTCAGAGTTTTCTGTTAATTCCTCTTTGTTGAGGCTCAAATACAGTTTAATGTACCAAGCTGTGTTTTCATTTTTTTTTTTTTTTTTCTTTTTAAAAAAAAAATTTTTTGGTGGGTATTTTATTTTTATTTTTTTTACATATTTAACGAAAGAAGGTTGAACAAATTGTGTGTTTGTGACAAGTTGTGCATGTGAATAAACCCTCTCTCTTGTGAGCCAGACAAACAAACAGTTTACACAATGCAAAATCAGAACAGTTCTTTTACATTTGGGCGGTTTGTCTACACTACAGCAATCAGATTACCGGTATCTGGCTCAGAAACATTTTAAATAGTGTCTTACAGTGGAAGTTTTACTAAATTCTTGGCATCGTTTCATTGGACAAAACAATTTATCTAAAAGTTGAAGTGTTCAGACAGGTGCACTATAGATCTAATCTACATTTCCTAAATGTTTTTAGATTGGACCACAATGGAAATAAATGTTTTCACTTTCTTGAGTTATTCAAATATTTGCAATTGATGGAATATGTATATATGTATGTAATAGATCTCATGCTTGAGACAAGTCTTTTTGTGCATTATTGAAATGCAAAAATCACAGCACCTGCTAGTGAGCTGGCAGGGAAACTACAGTGAGTTCAACATCTTCTGCAGTCCAGTCTAAACTGGGATTGTGATCACAGCATTAACGTGTGAACGTGTAACATTTTAACAATCAACATAAAGAAATGTGTAACTTTTCAAGAGATTGTTCACATTTAAACTGGGCCTATGACCCTATTAACACTTCTTTGGGAGGGTAGTGAGTTGAATCTGCACGTGAATCTAACTTTGCACAACAGAGCCTCTCGTGCAGCTTAAAGTTTAGAATTTAATGTTTTCCAGTTTAGAATAAAGAAGGTTGATCGATTTTTAGTTATTAACAAATTGTATGAATGCATAAATTTGAATTAAAAAGTAGTACTTTCATGCAACATTGAATTTTGCCCCCTTCGGGAACCTGGTGCCACACTTTTGCCACCCTAAAAAAAATCCTAGATCCGCCTATGTTCATAAAAGCAAAATATAAAGAAACTTGGGGCGACTTAAATTGTTTGCATAGTAAAATTTTACTAACCAGCTTCATCTTCTTATATATATGTAAATGCAATTTTTTAACAAGTTATATTACATTAAAATTATATGTCAAATTGTAAATCGTTTGAAACAGTCAACTATGTTTTGTACATATTAGTTGTATTTAAATTTGTTATTACCCAAAACGTCCACATTGCAATAAATTATTTTATACGTTACGGATAAATTAAAAGCTTGAATAAAATAAATAAGTTTAGTGTAACGTTAGTAGGTCAGTAGTCGGATAGTTATTCTAATTCTACCCGGAAGCCTGCTAGTGTAGGAATGTCCGGTTACGTCAGAGCGTCGGGACTCCATTAGAGTTGCAGCTGTTTGTGGAGAAACATCAACAAAAACGGGCTAACTGACAGTACGCTCGCTGCCCGACAACGAGGCCTTCAAGTCTGGAAGCGTAACCTTCATTTCCCACCCGGAGCTCCGCCGGCTTCTAACCACGGCCGCTCTCGGTGAGGAAACACTGGCCTCCCCTTCCTCCTCCTCCGACTCGGACACCGGCGGAGCGTCGCCGCCCCCGCGGAAGAAGCACCGAGCCTCGGCGGCGGAGGGAGCAGGAGAGCCCGGGGCTTCAGCAGTTGTAACAGGCCTCTCTAGTGTTGTCCTGGGACTTGCCGCACACTCTCAAACCACCTCGACTATCCACTTTAACCGAAGTCTTGTGAACAACCTCAGCAGCAGCATGCAGTCGAACGGGGCAGGACAGGGACAAGAATCATCGGAGCTTTCCTGCCTAAACAGCGCACAAAACGGGGAGTCTTCCTCGGCCGGTGGCGGCGGAGGAGCCCACGCCAATGGGCTCTTGTCCAACACAGACAACAGTAACGGCGTCGGTACCAGTAACGGCTCTTCAGTCGGGCCCTGTTCGGGGACTTCGAGCTCGGAGGTCGGCTCGCTGAAGAAGAAGAAACGACTATCGCAGGCGGAGGAAGATGTCATACGATTAATAGGGCAACATCTCCACGGACTGGGGCTAAAGTAAGTTTTATCCGGCATGTCAGTCGAGGCAAAACTCCCACGAGCGTTTAACGTTCGCTCTAAAAATATAAACTGTCATTTATATCATGGCCATGTCGTGCGAAAGAGCCATTTTTTTTGCATGTAGTCAGGGCGCTATTAGCGCTTGACAGACACAAACATGGGGGGATGGGGCAGCAAGTTAGCCTGCGAGCTCGGCAGTTGGTAGAAAGAAGGGGTCCATCTTGCACAATAACAGGCTGCGCTGATGTGTCGAGTCCTGACATCAAACCTTCACACAAACATGAAGTGCACACTATTGTTGGGCTTCTTGCACATATTTTATCCCAAACTGTGGTCGTGTCAGGTACGCCATAACTGTGCAAACAAAAGAGACGAATTTCGCACTGGATGAAAGCCATTACATCACCCAGCAGTTAGCGGCGCTTATTCATCCATTCGTTAACTTTTTTATTTTTCATTTCTTTTTACTGTTTGTCGTGATCTTATTGGTTTTGTACCGAATGAACCTGCTGTGGTGTCTAAAATGGAGTGCTCAGGCAGGATTATCGAGGTAGCCGAGCACCTTTTTTTTTTTTTTTTTTGCGGTTCAGAGGCTGCTGTTGCGCAAAAAAAAAAAAAACTGCGGTAAAAATGAGTTTATTGTATCGACGTAGATTTTCTGGCTTTTGCTATAACGAGTCTCGGTTATCTTTGTTTCCCAGCTTGACTGCAGGAGCAGGATAATGGTTATTTTCTCCTTTCAGACTGGTTTTTAAGGAGATATAAATGAGCCTGTAATGACAAAATCTGTGTTTTTTTTTAAAGTTTCTTCCTCTTGCACTTGTTTTTATATCTACCATTTTGTGAAGCTGTTTAAACCATCACCTGATTTTTCCTGTCATTCTTGAAAGGTTTATTTTTTGTATCTGTGTGTCATGGCAATGTGTCACCAGTCATAGCCTGTGACGTCCATGTATTTATTTAGATAAAGCTGGTACTGTAGTCCACATTTGTTCCAGGAATAAGCAGAATCAGATGGTTTTATGACTGCTGTAGGAATGCGCTCTGCTGTTTTAGAAGGAAACCCAGTGCTTGAATCTAATTATAGCACTGGTGGTGGTGGTAAAGGGGGGGGGTTCCATTATATCTACGCATGTTCATATGTTTCAAAGTGGCTGTTGTGGTCGCTGGTTTATAGCTCTGCTTTGTGTTGATCTTTGATGTCGAGCTGCGCGAGCGTGCAGTCATTCCAAGACTTTTTATATAAAACGAACCAACGTGCAGTACACAATCAGTGGGGGTGGGAATACATGACACCGCCTGCTATGAAACAGAGCCCCTAGATTTCAGCTTGGGAAATGCAAGAGAGATCAGTGTAGCAGTCAGCTGGATGAGAGGCTCAACACAGAGCTGCTGCGCCACTTTATTGATACCTGAGGATGATGTCATTATGCTGAAGGTGTCATCCATCCTACGCCCCCCACCTCCTTTTTTTTGTTTGTTTTTTCTCGCCTGCTCATTTTCATTATCTTGCACGGACGTCTCAGCAGACGCGTTTTATGGCGAATTCAGCCAAGAGTTGGTGTTTGGACAGATGGTAATGGTTCATGGTTGACAGGCTGAAAGGATGATGATGTCAACTGCGGAGAAAGCTCGTCTCCTGTTAATGAGCTTCCTACTGTCCACAAATCATGCTCTGGTCATGACACAGCTGCTCTGAGTTAGTTTCCTTCATAAGCAGGAGGCTGTCTTTCACTTGTTCGCATTTAACACTAATACCACAGAGTCCCCCGTTTCTACAATGAGTGTACGGATCACCTATTTTTTTATGTTTTAATACACAATCAAAGGTCCTCAATGATTTTTCTAGTTTCTCCTGAAATGCTACATTGTTTCATCATGTACCGGTACTGATGTTTATGACTTGGGAGTTTTGATTACATATTGATTTCTGAGAGCTAGAAGACCACGTTTGTGCTTAATTTTCGTCGTCCACTTCTTTTTGTTTTCTATGTCGTTGTGTGTTTACATCATCATAACTTTGTCTGCCTCTCTTCTCTTCCCTGTGTGTGTGTGTGCAGTCAGACAGTGGACCTGCTGATGCAGGAGTCAGGCTGCAGACTGGAGCACCCCTCGGCTTCCAAGTTCCGCAACCATGTCATGGAGGGGGAGTGGGACAAGGTTGGGTTGATTTGACATAAATGCAGAATTAGACTGAGATTTTTATTTTATTTTGTAATTTTTTTTATTGCCTGCAGTTGAAAGGAGAAGGTGTTCTGTTTTTTATGTGTGTGGGCACCTGTCTGTCGCCAAAATATCCCCTGAGCTCATCCATCCATTATCTTTACCTGCTTCTTCCTTTTCGGGTCATGGGAGTCACTGGTGCCCATGTGCAGCTATCGCTCTGCGAGAGGCGGGGGACACCCTGGACAGGGCTCCAGTCCATCACAGGGACACATAGAGACAAATGAGACAAACAACCATTCAATCTGGCGACCTTTTCGCTGAGAGGCGACAGCTCTACCAGTTGCACCACCGTGCTGCCATCTCTTGAACCCTTGGACAAATTTTAATGAAACGGGCAGAAAGTAAGCATAGGGTATACATTTACATGGATGCCACAGGCAACTGACATTTAAGAACTACAAAAATGGCTATAACTCGGCCAACTGTACAGATATTGTACTAAATATTAGTGTAGAAGTAGCTCAGCATATAACACCAGGTATTGTTGCACAACATCTTTTCTTCAAACTTTAAGAGTCAGCACTGTCGGTCTGTTAGCAAAATATTTCATGAACCACAGAGTGGAATTTAATCAAACTTCCAAAAAGTAATCCTTGGATGTACGTCTACTCAACTTTACTTTTAGAATCAGTCGAATTCAAGATGGCTGTTACTACTAACTGTCATTGGCCAACGCTCACAAATGGCAATAATAGAAACATTTACAATAAAATTTGATGTGATAATGATAATATGCTAAAATAAATTCACAACAAATACTCCCAGCACTGACACATCTTGCTGTGTCTCTCGTTTTTCCATGAGATTGCTCATAATGTCATTTTAAAACTTTTTTTTGCCAAAATATCTTTATTGAATTTTATCAGGTTTAACAAACACAACTCTAACATTCTACAAAATTAATACAGCAATGTATCTAAACCAAAATACTAAAAGCCAAAAAAAAAAAAAAAAGTGCCCCTCACAAGATTCTAATCATATTGCAACCTATTTCAAACTCCATATATCTTCTCCATATCAAGGTGTCAATACAACAATGTATACGCGTATATCTTAAGAGAATTTGTTTAATTTAGAAACTGCAGTGCACACCTCTTTCATTCGCTTGTACTATCTTCTGACATGTTTAAGTCCTTAACATACCTAATGAAGGGGTTCCAGACACACTCAAACAAGTCCTGTTTTCCCTTTAATACATATGAAATCTTTTCCAGAGGTAGAGCAGATAACATCTGTCGGATCCATTGGTTGGCAGTCGGTCCATGAGTCTTTTTCCAAAACAACGATATACATCTTTTCCCATTAAGCAAACTCAAGTTAATAAATATCCGTTCATTTTTAGTGTAATGATGTTTTTCTGGGTACAGTCCAAATAAAAACAGCTTGGGATCCAGTATTATTGGTTTGGAGATGATTTCCTCAATTATATCCTTTATCTCTTTCCAAAACAACATAATTTTTCTACAGTACCACATACAGTGAGCCAGAGTCCCTTTGTCTTCTGTACATTTTGAACATACATCAGGTATCTCCCTGTTAAACCTGTTAAGATCTACTGGTGTTATGTAAACCCGCATTAACCATTTGAATTGGATCATTTTAAGACCTGTATTGATAGAGCTAGTGTGAGCCAGAGTACATGCTGCTTGCCAATCTTCCTCAGATAACTCTAACAATAAATCTTTCTTCCAAGCCTTAAGTCTGTCGTGAGATCCTTCAGAAACATGCAACATTAATGAATGGTAAAACTCAGATATATTACCTTTTTTCAAACTGTCTTTTGTCAACATTTTTTCTAAAGTTGATTTGGCAGGCTTCGTCAGCTCATTATTTTGACTCATTTTTATGAAGTTTCTGAGTTGAAGATATTTAAAAAAGTGTTTCTTATCTAAGTAAAACTTATTTTGTAGATCCTGAAAGCTCATCAGTATGTCTGAGTCTGGTAAATAAAAATTATGAATTGTTTGGAGTCCTTTATCTTTCCACAGTTTAAAAGTTGCATCGGCTCTACCTGGTATAAATAATTGATTACCCCACACTGGACTAAACTGAGATAAACAAATTGGTTCATTTAAAAGTTTCTTTACGTCTCTCCATACCCTTATCATATTTTTAAGAAATGGGTTCTCAGTCTGTTTTAGCAGTTTAGTTATTGAATTTGAATATAAATATGAGGGGAGGATCAATTTTAATCCATGAGTTTCCATATCAGTCCAATGTGGAGAATGATTAGTGTAATAAAACATCATAGACCTCAACTGCACAGCACAATAGTATAGATGAAAATTTGGACACTTCAATCCTCCACGATCATAAGGAAGGTATAGCAGGGACAAACGAAGTCTTGACTTCCTATTGTTCCATATGAAATGTATCATCTTCCTCTTTATTTGCGAGAAAAATTCAGGAGGAGGTGGGAGGGCAATGTTCTGAAATATATAAAGCAACTTTGGTAATACATTCATTTTTATTATATTTATTCTTCCCATCATAGATATTGGCAGTGACATCCATCTTTCAAATGAATTATCAACTTCGTTCATTATGGATTTATAATTGGTCTCAACTACTTGTTTAAGTTCTGGGGAAATATGAATTCCCAGATATTTAAATTCCGTCACCATCTTAAATTGTGTTATATCTGAGGTTGGGCTAACTCTCATTTGAATTTAATAACAGAATAGAAGACTTGTTTTTATTGATTTTATAGCCCGATGTCTCACTAAATAATTTAATTATTTCCAAAATAATTGGTATTGATCTGCTTAATTTTGATATGAATAAGATCACGTCATCTGCGAACAGGGAAATCCTGTGTTCTGTATGTCCAACGATGATTCCACTAAGATGGGGGTGTGTGCGCGTACTGCAATAGCAAATGGCTCTATTGCCAGGGTGAACAGCCAAGGAGATAATGGACAACCCTGTCTGCAGCCCCTTCTGATATTTATTGGTTTAGATATATTTCTATTAGTTATCATTTCTGCTGAGGGATTATTGTATAATATTTTAATCCATTTTACAAAATTATTTCCACATTCAAATTTTTCCAGAACTTGAAAAAGATATGACCAGTGAACCCTATCGAACGCCTTTTCAGCGTCTAGTGATAAGAGAGCTGAGTCTGATGTGCCTTTGTTATAATGAATTATATTTAATACTCTCCTCACATTATGAAAGCCTTGCCTCCCCATAACAAATCCATTTTGATCATGGTCAATTGTATTTGGTAAAACCTTTTGTAAACGTCATGCTAACATCTTGGAGATTATTTTCAGATCTGAATTTAGTAAACTAATCGGCCTAAAATTTTCACATTTATTTGGAGATGTGCCTGGCTTCGGCAAAAAAGTAATCATGGCAGCATTCATTGAAGGAGGAAGATGGTTTGTGTGGAAAATTTCTTTAAACATCTCTAACAGTGGGGTCAAGAGTTTGTCTTTAAAAGTTTTGTATAAATCTATCGGAAGACCGTCCGGTTTTGGCTAAAGTTTTAAAACTTTAGCCAAAACATCAACCCTTCTCATCATAAAATGGTTTTAGTCTTAAACTCTGGCATGGAACTCAGTGGGTGCTTTTATTTTATTAAACCAAACCAAATCATCTTATTGTACATTGTTGAATGCAGCGTATAAGTAAATTCTTTAATTTATTAACTTTCTGCTTCAGTTACATCATTTATAGACTGATAAATGGTTTGTAACTAGAAACAGTGCTACTGTGCGTTTGATCTTTTTACTGTTTGTTCACGGATGATGTGAAACCTCTTAAAGTTCATATCAGCACGTTCTAATAGTTTAAAAGAATTTATTGTGCTATTGTTTTATTTCTTTCTTGTGCATCGTCAGACTTTGCTTTGTAAGCCTTTTCCAAGTACAAAACTGTACACAAACAAACAGAGCTTAGGCAAACACAACTGCAGACCTTATTAAAAACAACTTTTCTGAAATCATGAACCTAATTCTGAAGTCAGGGCTAAAAAATGTACTGCCAGCGTGTGCCAAGAGGTTGTAAATATCTGCGTGTGGGAGACTAGGTTTGTTCTCCTAACTAATCAGAACTTCACAAGCAGCTTGGTTACCTTTTATTTGTGATTCCTAAAATGTATTTTACCTGCAGTTTGTCAAATGTAGCCTAAAGTTTGTTGATATTAAAAAAAAAGTTTGATTGTGTAATGGATTACAATATTGTAAACAAAAGCATCAGCTTTATAGTAAAAGCTCCCCCTTTTTAACAACAAATTAAAGCTGTTTACTTCCTACTGTTGATCATATATATTTTTCTTGTCTATGTCATGGAACCTGCTGAGCTCACCATTTCTCTCCCTCTGTCTCTCCCCTCCATCATGATCTCTTTGTTTTGGATCAGGCTGAGAACGATCTGAATGAACTCCGAACACTGATGCATTCTCCAAATGCTATTGTGGTAAGCTCCCTTTGCTCTGAACTGAACGACAGCCAGCCAGCAGACACAGCTGGGGCTTCCAGAAAGGACCGTATTATAAAGCCGGTCCCTGTTGGGGGAAAATTAACGTCTGAAATGTTCTAGATCAAACCCCAGAAACAGCTGAGTCAGAAATGAAGTGCAGAGCAGGTTTAGGGAACAAGTATGTAAATGTCTTTTTAAGCAGAATAATTATTTGACTGACATTTTCTTCTGGTTGGTAGTTTTTATTCTAAGTATTAAATATACTTCACTCAAAGTTTTGTTTTATTATTATGTGTATTATTATGTGTATTATAATTTTTTTTTTTTACTGTAGTTTATTGTTGTCATTGTCTACTGTTAGGAACAGGTCCCTCTTGTAAATGAGTCCCCATGGCTTAATGAGGCTAGCCTGTATAAATAAAAGTTGAGTGAGTGAATGAATTCTTCACTAGTAAGTAGATTTATATAATTATTAGGCCTGTCGCGATAAACAATAAATCAATTAATGGCATGATAAATGAAAATTATTAACTTGTTTAACTGGCCATGAGGTAGTGCTCTGAAATATAAAGGAAGTTCTGACAATTGTTGTTAAAGCTAAAAAAAATTGAAATCGGTTCCTCGTGCAAGTATCAGCCGATTTCCCAAAATTAAGGTAAAACTAGTTAAAAACCCCTTAGTTAAAAGCAGCTAAGTTGAGAAGCTAAGCTACAAGCTAAGCTAAACAGGCCGATGTGGGGAGGGTGCCTCTGTCTTGTCGAAGCTCCAAAATTCTCGGTTGAAACTCGTGCCTTTGCGTAAAAAGTTATTCTCTGCAAAAAGAAGCTGAGAACTTGTTTACTGATTATTATTTTTTTTTTTATTAAAAGCTTTGTGTGAAAAATGCTATGCTAAAGAGCTCAAACCACACCGAGCATCCGCCATTTTGAGAACCAAAAAACAGGAACGAGAGACCGCCCATGTCACGTCAAGGGGCCTCCCTCCCATTTTTCTTAGAGACACGCTTCTCGCTCCCTCACTCTCCATCCTTCGGTTCAAACAGTCTTATACTGCCATCCAGTGTTCAGAAAAGGTACTACACAAAATCAAAAAGGTCCATGCTCAATAATCCATATCCGCTGCACTACACAAAAATTTACCAAATTTCTTCTTAAATTCGACAATAATTACTAATCATTGTCAAATTTCAAACAATATTACCGTTTATCGCAATAATTTCTGAGACAATCGCCCAGCAAAATTTGTTGTGGTGACAGGCCTAGTCATTATAACAAAGTTTTGTATTGTTTTAGTTTGGAATCTGTTCAGTCCACTGCTCTGTCATACACAGATCCCAGAGAAGGTTTATTGAACATGCATGGTTTGCTTTACTTGTGTAATGGCTTTGAGACTGCGTTTGTGTCACCGCCACCATTAGCTAACAGCCGTTCTTGTTGGACATTTACACGTTCCACAAATGCAATCGTGGTGTATCACAGTGTAGCTGAAGCGTTCAGGGATGTGTTGATTTCTGCACGGTCTTTGTAGGAGTACAGGGTGTGGGTGGATGTTGTCTTGAATTTATGCGTGGTTGTTTTAACTCCGCTTGCATCGCTTGTCAGGGTGTGCTGTGCTGCATCCCCGAGATAAGGCGGGCATTTATTGCCACAGATGTCACTGCTGACTCGCGTGATCAGTAAACAGTCTCTTGTTGTTGTCAGCATTAAAGAATAAATCCAAGGATGATGATATTCCTTTGAGCACATCTAAAATATTATCCGAGTGAGAACAATGAAATTCTAATGGTTTAATGTTTTGTTATTGCAAACAGTGGCATATGTACTGCTGTGTACCAGAATGTGTCTCATGTTGTAGATTAGTATTTAGCAACTGCTTTTAAATATGATTTCATATTGAAGTTGTACAGGTCAGTTGTTACGTCAGCGTTTGAAATCTCCAGACTGTCAAAGCTTTTCATCAATCTTTCATCCTTCGATGTTGGGTTTGGATTTGATAAAATATCTTCTTTGTCTCTTTTTCTCCCTCCCAGCGTATGAAGTTCTTACTGCTGCAACAGAAGTACTTGGAGTATCTGGAGGACGGCAAAGTGCTGGAGGCTTTGCAGGTTCTCAGAGGAGAGCTGACGCCACTCAAATACAACACAGATCGCATCCACGTACTCAGCGGGTACTTTTTGTTATTAGCACTGGTTTCATGGCAGTCGTCAGATCATTGACCCCGTTGACACAAATACAAACTGTCAAAGTCTTAGATACTTCTTTGACTATAAATAATACTTCTCACCAACCACAGTAAGCTATTTATAAAAAGGAAGTCCATTTGATGCTTAGCAGCTTGATCTACTTGTGCCAAATCGGAAACATTTATTAAATAAATGTTATTTTGGTAACAAGACAACTCTGTCATAGAAGCTCTTATCATAATGTCAGAGATAGTTCATTTAGGCCGGGATAGTGTAATATGTCGACGGTTTTATTCTATCCAGTTCTCAATAAAAAGGAAAGTATTTCTGTTTCTCAGTGTGCGCATTAAATCATAGAGCCGCATGCATTTGCTGCTATTAGTGGTTTGCTCAAATGTTGACATTGATTGTTCTCACGTGATGTGTTGAAGCTACATGAGACCTGGCTCAAGAGCTACAGGTTTAGATCGTGTAAATGTGACTTTGCTCCGTTGCTGTTATGTTTTCAAATAGCTCTTTAGATTTACAGAAACACCCATAGATTCTAATGTTTGGAGTCGTTTCCTCCTGCAGGGCTTTTTCTCTTTCTTGTGTATATTTTTAATTTTCCAAGTGTTTTGACTGAGTCTTAAATGCTTTCTGTCTGACACATTGTTGGGCTCAGATCACGATGTGCTGCTCAAACAGGTTTTTGTCAAAAATAGGTCAGGTTTATATTTTTAGCTAGGCCACAATAGAAAGCCTCATCTAGGGCATTTTAGTGACCAGTTTGAAGAGAAAACAGGAGTGGTGATCAGCTCCGGGTGCCCCTGGTGCAATGTCCAGTTAATATTTAGTATAATTTGATATTAATGTTAGTCAAAGAATATAACATATTCTTGACTTGGGCATTTATGCCAAATCATACTGAAGACGCTTTTTTAGAGTCAACAGAAGGTTTTTACAGTGTTTTTTTGCTTTTAATTTGAATTCAAGTTGTTAGAAACATTATGTTTCTGTTCACCTCCATGGTTAATGAGGACTTGTATACAGTATATGCATATATATGAGTTTTGTTTTACTTAAACGGTGTTCTTGTGTCTTCTGGCAGGTACCTGATGTGTAGTCATGCCGAGGATCTTAGGGCCAAGGCAGAGTGGGAGGGCAAGGGCACAGCTTCACGCTCCCGGCTGCTGGATAAATTACAGAGTGAGAAGCTATTTCCATATAATGACCTTGCAGAGCTAACATGTCTCCTGACTTGGAACACTACTAAACACACGTTTCATGGGCTGACGTGAGCTAGTGTATGCTTTCTTTCAATCTTCCAGCCTACCTGCCGCCCTCTGTGATGCTGCCTCCGCGGCGACTACACACACTGCTGCGACAAGCCTTGGAGCTGCAGAGGGATCGTTGTCTTTATCATAACACCAAGCTGGATAATAACCTGGACTCAGTCTCACTTCTGCTCGATCATGTTTGCAGCAGGTTGGTTCTGCAGCTAGCAGGCTGCTGGGTTCTTGTGAGGCCTTTTGGACTCAATGCGGAAATATTATACTGCCGCCACTCGTGTGTAACTTTTGACCTCACATCATAAAATAAAACACCGAGGGACTTGTTCTTATAGTCACATTGAGATTTTATGTTCTTCAACAGGGGGTTTACCTTGTTTACATTTGATCATATCTTTTATTTATCTTCTAAACCCCTAGAATGTCTGCAGTAAGTTTGATTTTTTTTTTCCCCAATTTCTATGATTTTCTCTGTAGATTTTCTAAATATTTCATTATGCTATTATTGAGTAAAGTAAATCTAAAATACTTGTACCAGCAGACAGTTTAGATTTGAACCTCTGATCTGTTTCTTTGTCACAGGAAGCAGTTCCCCTGTTACACCCAGCAGATTCTGACAGAACATTGTAATGAAGTGTGGTTCTGCAAATTCTCAAACGACGGCACCAAACTAGCTACTGGCTCCAAAGACACCACTGTTATAATCTGGCAAGTGGATCCGGTGAGTGTGGAAACATTCGGTCTCATTCTTTTGTTTATACTTTTCATATAATCTGTCGAAAGACTATGAAGCAGTCAGAGTTTAAACTATTAACCGTTCCATTCTTGTAGCATGAAGCTGTCAGGCATCTGAAAAAACTAGTTAGGAAGTGCTTGTCAGAACCACTTTTCACCTAATTTTGCTCTTGCCTATGTCAAATGCCTACATTTACTTAAAAGAACATAAGTTTGTGATTACCTCTCAATGATTCAGTAATAAGTTGCTTTTATCATCTTCCTAACATTGTGTAGGAGAGCCATCAACTGAAGCTGCTTCGAACTCTGGAGGGTCACGCATACGGAGTCTCTTACTTGGCCTGGAGCCCTGATGACACCTACCTGATCGCCTGTGGACCCGACGATTGCTCCGAGCTCTGGCTTTGGAATGTTCAGGTAACATTAACGACACCTGAATTCAACTTATTAACGTTTGTGTTTCTGTAATATCCATCATAAAAGCAATAATTGCATTGTGAGAATCATTTTTAAAAGGTTTTGTACAAAAACATGTATCAGTTCTAGTAATCGCATCAGGTATGTGATTCAGTGAACGTTAAAAAGAGAACGTGTGTAGTCATTTTGGGGGGAGAAAACTCAGCACTAGGGAGTACTAAAGTAAAAGTTGGCACCAACTTCTGCTGTACCAACCGAGATATTTTATTTGTCTTAACGGGAGAAGTTTTGTAAAATGGCATTGCATTTACCGTAGTTGTAAACAAAGGAGAAGAATATTTGTTTTCTAAATCATTTTTACAAAAACCCTGATGATTTTGGGTTACATTAACCCCCAATCAATCATTTAATGATGTGGAAACTGTGTTAGAGCATAAACGTTCAAATCAAAAACACAGAAGATTTTTTTTAAAGGTTATTACAGCTTTAACATATTTTAAAATTATAGAAAGAAAACTCTTTTGAGCTCCTTCTGTTGATTTTATGTTCAGGAGCATTAATCGTAGCTGAGGGGTTACTCCTGTTTTCTGGGGTTACCCCACATAAGATTTTTTTTCTGTCACTTTGGCTCTTACCGTATTTTCCGGCGTATAAGTTGCATCAGTCAAAAAAAGCATCATGAAGTGTAAAAGACATATAAGTCACATTGATTATGCGTCACCTCTGACCCGTCGCGTTTATTGTGCATTTATTTAATGGTCCAAACAGTCCAGGCGGCGCCATCCATCCATCGTGGCCAGAGCCGCTAGCTCTCCAGCGTTCTTCCGCCTGCACCAGCTGAGTGAAGCAAGTGTGCACGGGAGGACTCACTGTTGCAGTTCTTAGAAAATTAACAAGATTAACATTTAAAAACAATTATTTGTTTGCTCGACGTTAGAATAGAATAGAATAGAATAGAAACCGCCTTTATTGTCCCACGGATGGGAAATTCCAGTGCATCAGCAGCAACAGATAAAAAGATAAAAAGATTTCACACAAAAGTTCCTAAAATGTTAATAAACAATACAATATATAAGAAATAAGATAAACAATATCAATAATAATATAATAACAATAATAATTATTATAGCAAAGGTGTGTCTCAGTTTAACTTTTCCTTAATAAATGCACTTTAGAATCAGAATAATTTTAATAGTCATAACCGCTTCATTTCACCTGGGCGTCGCCATCCATCCGCCCATTGCGACAGGATCCGCTTGCTTTCCAGCGTTCCTCCGCCTGCACCAGCTGAGTGAAACGAGCATGCACAGGAGGACTCGCTGTTGCAGTTCTTAGAAATTAAAAGCTTCAGTCAAAAATTGTTATGAATATGGGGAAAAAAACATATATAAGTTGCTTCAGTGTATAAGTCACAAGACTGACTAATCTGTGCAAAAAATCGTGACTTATACACCGGAAAATACGGTAATTTTAATTCACTAGAGATCGTGTTAATGTCCCACTACTTAATGAAACACCATCTCAGGGAGCTTGTTTTTTCATCAGTAGTTGATTTCTTTGAAATGAACAGACCTAGCATGTTGCTAATATGCAGAGCAGCATTATGCAGCTACAGACGTATACAATGTTGGATCATTGTATTGATGGATTAGATTCAAACAAGGCAAAATATTGAAAATATCACACATTTGACAACAATTGTGTTCTATTATTTTGAAGTTTGCCCCTGAAATATCTGTTTCAGTTTACCCTTCCCTCCATGTCCCCTGTAAAAATTGCAACACCCCTCTCTACCTCTTGGCATGAATGCACCAAACTGAAGTACAGGGCTAAATGGTGGAGGCAAGGGGTGAAATGTGATTCAGCCCAAGTCTGAAAAGTGCTATAGATACTCTGTAATGTGCTGCGTGTACTCGCTGACCTTTTCTTTTCACCCATCCCATCCTCTTCCCTCCTCTTTCCTGCACTCATCCCTCCCCCACTCAATGTGTCTTCTTGCTTTCCCTCTCTCTTTGCCATCCCCCATTTGCTTTTTTTTTCTCGCCATTTTTCCTGCTGCCTCTTTTGATTCTCTTGTTTGCCAGACGGGGGAGCTGCGGACCAAGATGTCCCAGTCCCATGAAGACAGTCTTACAAGTGTGGCCTGGAATCCTGATGGCAAACGTTTTGTCACTGGAGGACAAAGGGGGCAGTTTTATCAGTGTGTAAGTGGATCATTGAGGTCGTTCTTTCTTCTTTTTTTATTTTTTTAGTTTATTTGACTTGTTCAAAGACTTTCCCAGTCATGAACCTTTTTAAAGTATCTATGTTTCTGTGATTTTTGAATTAGCAAGCTTGTGTGAATGGCAATTTCTGCAAATGCTAGGGGCTTGGAAATGACAATTTTAAAGAAAGAACACGGATCACCTGTTAATGACAGTCGTCGTACTATGCTTTTGTCTGTTCTCGTTTTCCTGTCAAGAGTAAGGGATGAGGGATCTGCTGTCTGTGTTGTCAGGACCTGGATGGTAACTTGTTAGATTCCTGGGAGGGTGTGAGAGTGCAGTGCCTGTGGTGCCTGGGCGATGGCAGGACAGTGCTGGCCTCGGACACCCACCAGCGTATCCGGGGCTACAACTTTGAGGACCTCACGGACAGAAACATGTATGTATCCTGTGTATCTTTTTAAAACCAATTTAAGGTGGAAACCTCATATTAGATATATACAAAGTAAACTGTCAAAAGGTCTTATTTATTTTAAATAAAGCCAACATGTCCTGGAGGAAACAGCTTTCCACATTCTTTACTGTTCCCTAGTCCTACCTCATTTGAGTTATTGTGCAGAGTTATGGGACAGCAACTACAGAACTTCACTACAATCATTAATAATATTGCAAAAAAGAGCAATTGGAGTAATCAATAAGGTCTGTTATTTGGATCATACAAACGCACTATTCATAAAATCTAAGCTGCTAAAATTTGTTGATATGGTGGAATTACAAACGGCTATTATCTTGTTTTAAAGCACAAAATAATTTCTTACCAGGAAACATTCAAAAACTATTCTCAAAACAAGAAGGACTTAATAATTTAAGGGAAAAGCGTGAATTTAAAACTTTAAAATTCAGAACCACAAGAAAAAGTTTTTGCATATCAATACGTGGGATGAAACTGTGGAATGGTTTAAGCATGGAAATCAAGAAATGTCCAAACATAAAACAGTTTAAAACGTCATTTAAGAATATGAGCATCACTGCATATCAATATGGGAAATAATGACTGTTATTACTGCTATTATCAATGTTAACATTTAATGAATTTATCAATTATTGCTGCATTATGGTATATTGATCTAGAACGAATTTTAACATGTTAAAAAAAATTATTGATGTTTGATCATAATGGCATACAAATATGAAGGCATTGTACTAGTTATAGATATGGATATATAAAATACTAACTTAAAAATAACGTTATAACCAAGTTACCCTGAAGAGTTAATTATTGGATGATGATATGGATGAAAGAGGGGTGAGTGTAACAAGTTTATACTTCTACCCAATCCTTTGAATGTGTACATATACTGTTTTTTTTCTACTTGCTTTTGTTTTAAATTTATTTTCTTTTCATATAACTTTGTTTATTCTTTTATTCTACTACGTTCAGTAAAGTTAAACTCAAAGGTCAAAAAAATCAATTTAACTGGAAATTATGAACTTGCAAAAAAGATTTGCCGTCAGTAGTTTTAGAAACTACAGAACTGTTTATTATTGGTTTCCTCATCAGCTGTTTTATATGTGAGTATTTGATAATCTGTCACTTCTTTACCTGTTTTTACAGAGTTCAGGAGGACCACCCAATCATGTCTTTTACCGTTTCAAAGAACGGGAGATTAGCTTTGTTAAATGTAGCAACTCAGGTAAGCCTTTGACTATCAGTAATATCTATTTATGTGACGCAAATGTGATTCTTAAAGAGCATAACCGTGGTGCTTCAGCAGGAATTGATGTTCTGTAACTTTTTTTTAAAGGGAGTGCACCTGTGGGATCTTCAAGATCGGGTGCTGGTGAGGAAGTACCAAGGTGTGACCCAGGGCTTCTACACCATCCACTCCTGCTTTGGAGGGCACAATGAAGACTTCATCGCCAGTGGCAGCGAAGGTACTGTCAGAATACTGCTAAATACTACAAGTGTAATAAAAAGAAGACAGTAAATGTATTTCAGGCTTATGTGTGTTCTCGCTCTTTCAATCAAGATTCAAGAATTGGGCTGTGCTGGTCGGTTCTTTGATGGTGCAATTGATTTGGCACCAGAACGTCTTCTTTCAGTGTGGGGGGTTTTTGGGACAGTGACTTGACAAACAGTACAGATCTCCCACTAGAGTACTGACTGATTTGAACCAGACTGGCATAAATTTGTTTTAATTTATCTAAAAATATTTCTCCCTGGCGTTAAATCGGTGTCAGAGCAGCTGAGAGATAATAGGCCAAGTTGTGGTTTACATGTTGGCTCTACTTACAGGTGCTGGTCATAAAATTTTGATCATTTTGGTCATTTTGATCCAAGATGGCCGCGCTCAGAGCAGTTGCAGCTTCACAGGCTCCCGGTACCATCCCAGTTTTTAGAAGTTTTGATATTGACTCTGTGCCTGACTCTGCGCGATTTATGCGTGTGAACTATAGCCGAACCGAACTGATGAGAATAGGAGCGGATTTGCCACGAAATATAGCAGAAATCGGCAACAAACTCAAAGCTACGCTCGGCAGAATGCAGATCTTAAAGTCATCTACCTGGAAGCTGCAGCAGAGGCGTTCCAGCGGGCAGAAGAGGAAGCGCTGCTCCCGGCTTAAGAGGAGAGGATGCCGGGCGGGTTTATGGTAAGGCTACAAGTTAACGCTAAAGCCGGTAAACTCCCCATGCCGTCTCTCTTTCTGTCGAATGTCCGCTCGTTGGACAACAAGGTGGATTTACTTCGTCTGAGAGCGGGCGCCTCAGAAGAGATGAAGAAGTGTGCAGTGCTTTGCCTCACGGAAACGTGGATTACAAGTGAAACGCCGGACTCAGTCTTCCAGCTGGATGACAGACTTTTTTTTCGAGCGGACCGCTGCAGCGAGCTAACGGGGAAATCATGGGGGGGCAGAGTGTGCATTTACGTGAGTAAAAGTTGGTCCACGAACTGTACTGTTGTAAATAGCTCATGCTCGAAGGCTTTGGAGCAAATAACAGTGAAATGTCGGCCACATTATCTACCCCGAGAGTTCACAGTGACTTTTATCACAGTTGTTTACATTCCTCCGGACGCTAATGCTAATGAATCACTACAGGAGCTTCATGATATCATCAGCTCGCTGCAGAACAAACACCCCGAGGCTCTTTACGTTGTAGCCGGAGACTTTAACCACGTGAATCTAAAGGACTGTCTCCCAAGCTTTAATCAGCATGTGACGATTCCGACACGTGGAGACCGCACGCTGGACCGTGTTTACACGAACGTAAATGACGCATACAAAGCCGAACCCCGCCCCCACCTAGGACTGTCAGACCACATCTCAATCTTCCTGGCTCCTGCTTACATGCCCCCGCTGAGACGCTCCAGACCGGTACAAAAGAAAGTTAAATGTTGGAGCCAGGACAGTGGCCCCATACTGAGAGATTGTTTTGATCGAACAGACTGGCAGGTTTTCAGAGAAGCTGCTGAAAATAGAGGTTCGCTTGATCTTGACCAATACACATCCTCAGTACTGGGTTACATTAGTACATGTACTGACACAGTCTCCACTATCAGAAATGTTAAAAGCTACCCAAACAGAAAACCTTGGCTGAATGCAGAGGTGCGTACCCTGCTGGAAGCCAGGAACACTGCCTTCAGGTCTGGAAACTCAGAGGAGCTGAGTAGGACAAGAAAAGAGCTGGTTGCTGGTATTAAGAGGGCCAAGGCCACATATGCAAAGAGGATCGAGGGTCAATTCATCTCACAAGACCCTCGGAGCATGTGGAGGGGCATTAAGTGCATAACAGATTATAAAGGAAGGAGTGAACAATGCCCCAAAGACCCATCTCTGCCTGATGCCCTCAACAAGTTCTATGCACGCTTTGAAGACCCAAACAGACCACCCAGCACCAGACTCACCTCGCCACCGGATGAAGAGCATCTCAGCGTGACCTCAGCAGAAGTAAGGAGTACCTTCAGGAGGATTAATCCGCACAAAGCAACTGGCCCAGACAACATCCCCGGAAAAGTGTTGAAGGAATGTGCTGATCAGCTCTGTGAGGTGCTGGCAGACATCTTTAACACCTCACTTACCCTGGAGACAGTTCCCACCTGCCTGAAGACTGCCACCATCATCCCAGTCCCAAAAAGCTCTACAGTGACTGGTCTGAATGACTATCGGCCAGTGGCCCTCACCCCGATAGTCGCTAAATGCTTCGAAAAACTGGTCATGACTCACATCAAAACAACCATCAACATCAACGAGGACCCTCATCAGTACGCATACCGTGAGAACCGATCAACAGAGGATGCAATCTCCTCTGTGGTCCACACTGCGCTCAACCACCTGGAGCAGAAAAACTCTTACGTCCGTATGCTCTTTGTGGACTTCACATCCGCCTTCAACTCCATGATCCCCCAAACCCTGATGGACAAACTATCCACACTAGGACTAAGCCCCTCCATCTGCAACTGGGTACTAGACTTTTTAACAAACAGACCACAGTTAGTGAGGATCCACAACCTCTCCTCCTCCACCATAACCCTCAGCACTGGCTCTCCTCAGGGATGTGTGTTGAGCCCCCTTCTGTTTACTCTGCTCACATATGATTGTGCAGCTACCCATCCAGGCTGTCACATTGTAAAGTTTGCAGATGATACAGCGGTGGTGGGATGCATCACAAACAATGATGAGTCCAGCTACAGGCAAGAGGTGGAACACCTGGAGAGCTGGTGCAGAGAGAATAACCTTCACATCAATGTGAAGAAGACTAAGGAGATGATTGTGGACTTCAGAAGGAACAAAAACACCTACACCCCCCTGAACATAAGAGGATCTGCGGTGGAAGTGGTCTCCAGCTACAAGTACTTGGGTGTACACATGAATGACAACCTCAGCTGGAGCAACAACACCACCAGCTTGATCAAGAAAGCTCATCAGAGACTCTACTTCCTCAGACGGCTGAGGCGAGCTGGTCTGGGAAGCTCAGTCCTCACCTCCTTCTACAGGT
>NC_056509.1:29994470-30040418 GCF_014905685.2 Nematolebias whitei
ATATATATATATATATATATATATATATATATATATATATGATAGTTAAAAGCTAATAAATATAATATTGATGTAATAGTCGGATATTGTTTGCTTCATTTTATAAACACTAACGTGACTCCTGAATGAATCACAGGTTGTCCTTCACAGTCTGAGTGGATTTTTTAATCTAGTTGTTTTTACGATTTGATTTGCTGTCTAAAAGTCCATTAATGCAACTTAATAAAAGATTTTAGGTCAATTTATTGTTGTCAGCTCTGCGGCCCTAAAAAACCTGCAAAGACCAAAATAAGTTTTTGTCAACCTGCAGGTGAAGAACAGCTTCATCTCGCTGCTGATTGATGTGCAGAACAAACAGAAGGAGCATCGAGAGCTGCTCCGCAAGAAGAAGAAAGTCCGAAGTGCGGCTTCGACAGGGCTCAACGGTCAGAGGACGGGCAGCACCCACGTACCGGGCACGGTGAGCTGAAAGACACCAGCGTGTTTGTGTTGATAAACACTGAACACCAAGATACACCCTGGTCATACTCGCACCAGAGGTTTCTCCAAGTCTTTCTCCTTCTTTTCTTAGTCAATCTCATTTTTCCTCCTTCCTTTCACTCCTTATAGCAGCTCCTCACTCTGGAGGGACTCTCCAATGTCATTCAAAATGGCCTCCGTCAAACTTTTGGCTACCCAGGAGGGGACAAACAGGTGGCCCTGCTCTTTCTTCACCGTGCAGATTTGTTTCTGTGCCGCTTCTCTTTCTTTTCACCGGCATGCTCGCTTTCTTTTTCCACAACCTCCGTCTGCACTGCTCAGCATCAGTTGTTGCTCCTTTGATTGACTTCTGACAGCAAACTTTCTCCATCTTTTTCATCAATAGCTTATTTTCTTATTTCTCTGTCACTTGTCTTTTTAAGTTTACAGTGTTTCCTGTCATTATCTTGTTCGTTTTTCGTTATAAGCCCAGATTATTCTGTTGCTTTCTGTTTCACATCAGTAAACATTTCTTCTGACCAGCAACCGAGCAGCTGCAGACAAACATCTCCTCAGGTCTTTAAGTTCGTGAGATCTCCAAGACCCTGCATGTTTTATAACCTTGTCACAGTGATGACACTTTTTGTTTTTAAGTTTTGTTATAAAGTTACATCAGAAGTAAGTTCATGCAAACAAACAATTAATGTACTTTGTTTTTTCTGCTCAGTACCTGACCACAGTCATCCCATATGAAAGGAAATCAGGCTCTCCATCTGTAGAAGACCTCCAAATCCTGACAAAGAGTGAGTTTGATTAGTGACACCGTTTAATAATGCTTGGTTGGAAGTGCTCTAAGCTGAAGCGTGAGTTGTGCTGTGCTGTAAAATCACCACAAGCTTCTTTCATCACTGCAGTCCTCCACGCCATGAGGGACGACAGCGAGAAGGTACCCGCCCTCCTAACAGACTACATCCTCAAAGGTAAAACACTCCCCGTTTTTCTGACGACGTTCACTCCGTGGTCGCTCCATGTTCACTCAAAATACAAACAACAGCTTCAAATACTTTTTCAGCATGCTTAGATGATCTATTGTTCAACCAGATGTTGCTTTAAATTTAATTGTATATCCACAAAACTCAAAGGCTAATTAGCATATAATGTAGGGATGCACGATATTATCGGCATGGTATCGGTATCGGCCGATATTAGCGATAAAGTTAAATATTGGACATTGGCCATTCCATCAAAATAACTCATCAGTATAAAACATGCTGTTTTCATGCATTTATATATATATAAAAATGCACTGTTTTTCTATGACAACCCAGTGACAAGGAGATCTGAGTTGATCATTAAGCTTGTATAACAATGTATTGGGCTTCTGTTTTAAGTTCATTTTTAATTTAAGAAACTCAAATATATATATATATATATATATATATTAATATTAATGCACTACTAATGCTCTTTTCACTTGTCGCTTGTGAACAGGTTGAGTTTAGATTTGTGAAAATGTACAAATCTGCACTGTTCGAGTGTTGTCATTGTGTTAGGGAGAGTAAGTGTCATGAATAAATTTGACATTAAACATAATCCAAGTTGAAGTGGTACATCATTTTCAGCCCCTTTTTAACATCTGCATTTGGTAACAGGCCAAACTGACAAAAATCATGCAGAATAATGTAGTATTTTAATTCCACAGCAGCGAAAGCTAAGTAGTCTCTGTAAGTAGGTCTGGGGGGGGAAGAAAGAATATCGGTATTTGTATCGGTTATCGGCCAAATTAGTTTTAACATATTGGCATATGGGATATCAGCTAAAAATCCAGTATTGTGCACCTCTAATATAAAGTACTGCTAATGAAAAGTACATTTAATACTAACATGCTGTTTTTTTTAATAGTTGCAGAGATTTTAATCAGACGTTTTTAAGCAATTTTCATACAGCAGAACTTGATACAAAGTGATTTACAGCAGATAAAAAAATAAAAAAACAAACCCACGACTACTGAGCAAAATAAGACGAAGAAGGATGGGTTAAAATAGAGACTGATTGAACTAAGGACACCACAGACGTAAGAATTGTAAGAGTTTGAATAAATAAACTTTACCTCTAAAATCTTGAAGAGTGCACAAAACAAAACATTAGAATAAGATAAAAGGAAGTCAAAGGAACTTAAAACCTACATTTTCTTTCAGAAAAAGAAATATGTATCATTGTATAAAAGTAGGTTAACGTCGTGAATAAATGGTTTTAACAGTCAAAACTAAAAGTGCACTAAAACCACGAGTTTTCTTTTAAAAACATCACAACTCCAGCGTTCCTCAGATCGTCGGGTAGGCCCCGATGACTGCTTGTTGTGGGTTTTATTTCCAGCTTTGAGTAAAATTCAGAAAACCTTTTGCACAGGACCTGAGCGTCCGAGAGATCAAACTAAAGTCCAGTAAATAGTTTAGACTTGGACAACAAATAAAAACACTAAAGAAGCCTCTGGATCAACTCTAAAACACACAGGTCTGCACTGCAGGGACTTTAAACTGGGCCTGGTGTGTGCTCTCCTTCTGGTCCTGGTCCAGTATTTACTGAGTTTGTGCTAACGGGTGATTCTAAGTGAAAATGTGATATTTTTCATAATTATGTAACAGTACAGCCAAGTAAGATACAGATTATTTTTAAACTCTTTATTCCTGATATAAATATAGGTATAAATAGTCATGATTTCTTACAGAATGATGTAAGGAATGTAAAATAATCTTTAAAACAGCCATTTAGAAGTTGTTTTTTGAGCCCTAATCCCTTGTAAAGTGTGTGTTTGTTTCCATACAGGATTTACTACATGTCCTGTAAATATTGTATTACTACACAGTACTATAGCAACAATAATGTAAAAACTAATTGAGGAAATCACTTTTGGAAAACAGGGGAGTCTTTGTCTGAGCAGGAACCACGGTTGATAATTTGAGCAGATTAGACAGGATAGATTAACGCATGGGGGAGAAATCAACAACTTTATAAAAATGTAACGTTTCAGCTGCGTCAGATTCGCTTCCTCCACGTTGAAAAGAGGAAGCACAACGTTCACGTCTGTGTTTTTGATGGTGAACAAACATGCTCCTTGTTGACATGTCCCTTCCTTGTCCTTCCACCTGTGCTGCACTGTCCTCTGGGTAGCTCTGGTATGAAGGCGGTGGACCGTGAGGTTTGTGAGGTCAATGCAGCTTTTTCACCTTCAGGCTTTTAACCTAAAACTCCTTTTCCTCTCCCGTCTTCATAGCATTCCCTCTTAACCTGAAGAAGCTGTCCTCCATCCCCGCTTCACTCTCTGCTGTGGTGCCAGTTGTTCTGTGCAGAGCTTGTAGCTGCACCTACACCCTCTCCACCTCTCTAGAATACTCAAACATGCTCATGCTTCTAATTAGTCTTACTCCGAGCTCGTAGCAGCTGCTTGCACCTATAATTACAGTTTCCTCTCCTCACGTCGCACATTTGTAGCTGCTCTCCCATAGTTCACAGCTGTCCTCTACGAGCACCCAGACTGCGTTTGTCACCAGCTGTTGTTTTCTTCTCTCCACAGTTCTGTGTCCCACGTAAACTCACACAAGAAGATGTTTCTCTTGAGCCATCTAGTCCACCAGCAGAAAGAGGGGTTGGTAAACTGGAAAAATCCAAAACTGGAAAAAAAAAAAAATCCCCAACTTTCTTTCCTCTCAAATTTCCACATCATGGATGTTCGTTCCTTGTTTTATTTTCTACTCTGCTATCGTTCTTAAGCTTTTAACTCATGCAGTTCTTTTCATTTGTAATATTTAATTGTTTTTTTGTGCTCGAGTTCTTAAGTAATCCGTGTTAGCCTGAATACCTCACTTTGGGGGCTCCTAAACAGCAAATCAACCGGAAAAAGAAGGTGTTTTTTTTTATTCTATGGGCTCCACAGGCAGGCTATTTCTTAATCTTTCATAATATGGGAATCTCAAAGTGCCAGACAAGTATTGAACATTAATTCTGATGGCACGTGATTTCAAGTTTGCTTATTAAGGATCAAAGAGAAAACCCTTTAATTTAAACTGTAGGTTGTATTTTTGTGCATGTTGGTTTCGAGCTGAATGTTTCAGATGGAATATTTTGTACAAGAGTGAGATAAATTGCACAGTTTGAGAAGTTTTTAATGTTTCAAAAAGGGACAGAGGTGTTCGTAACTTAAAGCGACGGCTGGATGAACAAGTGTAAAGCATATTTTTGAACAAGAGGTTTTAGATTTGAGACTTTGTAATTGTTTTTGTAGAAGCTGTTTGTTGAACTATCAGACCCTCAGAGAGTGACCTCACCTGCAACACTCGTTCCAAGAATCTGCAGATGCTGCACCTCCTGTTTCAGTTTCGTTTAGGATCTGCTTGTGTTGTTAGTGTACACATTAGGTCAGTGTGTTGTGGGTGTTATCCATTTGGATCTTGTCGTTGCACTTTACGCTGAGTGATCTGGTCATGTAGACGTTTCCTTAGATTAGACAGCAGGTGATAACATGTTTTCATGCATTTACAGTAGATCCCACATTAGTCCCAATAAATGTTTCTAAGGGGGCATTCCACTGATTTCTTTTTTAGAGCAGTCCAAGAAATAGGCTTGGAGAAGTTACAGGAACATCATCAAGTTAATTTTTTTCATAGTTTTGGGATTTGAAGTTAAAACAAAGGGAATCTTGCCCTTCTTTAAAGTGATATAAGGTTAATATTTGAACTTAAAAGATAGTAGTTCTAAGCTTGACTTAAAGATGAGAGAAGTAAAGAAACTGTACTTATATTATGTAAATAATATTAGTCTATGACCTCGCCTACACTACTCATTTTTAAACAGACTTTCTGTTGCGTTTGCACCTCACGTTCACGTGTAAATGGGTTTTTTGTTGAGTAAAACTGCTATTTAAAAAAAAAAAGTTTACTCACCATAACTCTCCAAGTTGAAACCCCTCTGATGAACCAGAGGCTTCAGGTACATAGACATGTGCTGCTAATTCTGCCAGCCATGGATGTTTTTGTTCCTTCATTTTCACTGAGTCAATGGATTAGAGTGGGGGATATGTAGCTGAGCTCACTCGCGACTGTAGTTTCTACTCTATAAACCTTTCAAAATAAACTGATGGTACAGCAGCACACGGTCTGGCCTGCTGGGCTAGACCTTCTAATGATATGTAAATATTATATATTTTTTATAAAATATTAGTTGAAAAAAATATGTGGAGGAGTAAAGACGTGGCCTGAATGTGTTTTAATTAGTTGTAAGATGTATTTTAGAAAAGCTTCTTTTTATGTTTTATTTAATTTTTTACAATTGATAAATTCTTAAGGCGTAGATCTTTTAGTTTTGTCCTGTAGTAATATATTGACACATTAATAGCATACCTATCGTAGAGCCCATACCCTTTCTGCAGAACCTCTGTAAAAATTGCTCTTTCAGGACTTATCGTATTTAATCATTCTGCTGAAATTGGAATTAAAGTCAATCTACCATGTTGCATTTCTTACACTTTTGAGCAGCCTAATTAATTAGAATAATATATCTATTTATAATATTCAAGCATTTACAGTATCATTTAACATTAAAAATTTTTATAATTTCTAAAACAATCATGTAGTATGTTTTAATTTTTTGTCAATTTAACATGACAATAACAGCCTTTCCCTTCATATCCAGTCTCTAGTGATAAAGTGAAATGGAAACAGTTCTTTAAAAGAAGCACAGGAAGAAATCACTGGAATCCCCCCTTTCACAACCACATCCCACCATTCAGCACATTTCTGTCATGACATTAATGTTCAGATCACTAGCTGCTCCAGGTACACCTCACCTGATCAGGTCTAGTTTAGCACTCAGGTTTATCAGTCTTTATGGATGCGTGCACACATTCCCAACTTAGTCTCAAACATTTGAGCCTGGCTCCTCTTTCACATAATAGAGATGAGCCATGAAAACCCACATGATGTTCTGCAGTAATAGTTTAAAGACCAGTGGACTCCAGATGTTAAGCATGTCGGAGGTGATGAGACTCAGGATTGTTCTGATAAGTGGAGTGAATCTGGGGGAAAATGCACAGGAGGTTGATAAATGTATAGATAAATGTATGAAGTCAGTTTTTTTTTTGTTGTTTTTTTTATTCTAAAGTAAAACAAAAGCTCATCGTGCTATATTTACCTGTTTCTGTGTGACATGTTTCTACAGATGCCAGCTATGAAAACATGTTTTAAAGTAGCATGGTCTGCATGCACTGCACTGCTGCAAACACATTTCCATTGATTTGTTTTGTGTTGTTTTTGTTTACAAACATATTAAAATCACACTAAAGGGACGTACGTTGCAGTAAAACAAAGAATCTAGAGACTAATTTCAGATTTTTATTGCTTAAACTGCATCGGAAAGCCTCAGTTTTTATAAACCTGGTAAATCAAGTGCTCAAAGGAAATTGGTTGGAATGTCTCACAGTATTTTATTGTAATTATTAAAAAATATGAAAGAATACTTGGCACCGATGTCACCGAAAGGATCTCAGCCCAGAACTTCATCTGGTTCTCAACAAACATATCAACATAATTTCAATTTAGAGATTTTATATTTATACATTAAGAACAATAAAAGAAACTAGAAGCTGCCTTTGTTAACCCCTGAAGGTTTTTTGTTTTGTACTTTTAATAAACTCTTAAGGCAATATATTTCCCTACTAGTTTGGGGTTTATGTTTACCGTCTTGTGTGGTACTGCAGTTTATTAATTTATTATGTGAACGTTTTGTAACCATGTTTTTGACTGTTATGGTACAAATTTGATGTGCCCACAATGCATTGCAACTCGTTTCAAATAAAAGAATATGTACATGTAAAGATGTGTGCTTGTTTTCACTTTTTTTATATTTGTTTTATTTTATCTGTAATCTGAATTGGTTATAATTCAGTCGGGTTATCAGATATCGTGTTAACATTTGATGTGGTAATAGCTGAGGGCCATTCACAGCACATTCTTTGAACACTTATAATTTTCAAGGTTTGACCAAATTGTCTACAACTCCCATTCGCTCCCAGCATATCATTGAACACTGGTTCCTGTTGGCAAAGTAACATTAAATACTTATTAGACGGTTTGCTTTGAAATAGTCATCTTTTTAAATCTACTTAACTTCTTTTTGAAAGAGACATCTCATCAATTAGCTTAGCAAAATTGATTTTAGCTGTTGGTGTTGCCTTTTGCTCGGATCAGCTGGACGGGTGTGTGAGGTGTTTATGTTCACCCTCTGTTGTCCCGTTTGACAGACACAGACTAGATAAATGCAACACTAAAGGGATAAAAGTACATCTGATAGATGTATATTTTTAGCATTATGTTCAGACAAATCAGTCTGGGATTGTGGGGGGGGTCAAAGAAATAAAAAAAAAAGCCAAATTTGGCCCATGGGCCACATGTTGAATAGTCCTAATTTTTAAAAATACATTTTCAAATGGATACAAAAACCTTCAGTTTGCCAAATGAAACCACCAATTTTGACCAACCAGTTTGTATTAACTTCATAAATTTAACGAGACTTTGTGTTTGTTCATAATTGAGCTCAGTCGTACGTGTTGAAGACAAGACCTGAGGTTTAAATACATAAAAAACTATAAGTGAATAAAACATAAAACAAAGACCTAAAGTCGTCATTTATCAGATAGATTTCACATCAACCCGTCTCTGAAAAACAACCTTTTGAGCATAAACCTGGTGGTGAGAGAGAGGCCTCTAGCAACCAGCAGGATACGTTTAATATTGAGTTTACAAACTTGTAATAGTTTGGGAATACTCTATTTCTAGTTTTTTAAATATGTTTTTTTTTTGTCAGTCATAAAGCTTTGAGTTAACATTTTCTGTAGTTACAGAGCGTTGAAAAAGTTCTGAAAGTTACTAGATCTTCTGCACCATCCGAACAAGCTAATTGCTACAAAGCTGTTAAGCTAAATGTAAGAAACTAAATTGAAGGAAACGGATACAAATTGGGAGTATTTTTGTCGGCTACTCTGTACTAACTTGTCAGTTGACCTTTCTACAGCAACATTGTTTAAATTTGTTTCATATACTTTTGTTTAACAGGAAGTTTCATTTATTTTTCCAAGGACTCAAGATGGCGGCTCGGTAAGTTTCAGTGCACTCGGATGACCTGCTGCTGTTGTTGCTGAAGTATTCACCAGACAAGTTTACCAAAGAGCACTATTAGAGATTGAACGGGATCTTGACACTCGGTTTGCTTCACAGAGCCGTTCAATTTTGAATGAGTGACATCATCATGATATACGGATATACGTCATCACCTTATGACGTACGACGTCGGGGCCGCACCACATGTTTTGTCAAGCGGGAACCTCCTGCTCATCACTTTGGAGGGAAAAAATAAAACTAGGAACGCCTCTTTACTGTCAGAACTCGGTGCTTGTCGTTCGCTGTAAAGAGCCATGCAGACGATCTGGATCGTGAACGTCACATAAGCACTATCGATCCATAGACATTTTCTAGTAATGACGATAGAAAATACAAGTTCAGACTGAGAAATATCAAATGAATCAGGAGACAAAAGTTGTGTAATATATGGATTTTAGTTTTTTATCATCATTGACTTATATGTGTAGGCTGAGATTTTCAGCTTCACCCGGTTCTCTGAGCCCCCAAGGGGACATTGGAGATTTTTTTTATTTTGCGTTACCTTGCACTTTGCGTTAGCTCACAACAGTTTTGTGTTACCTCTCAATAGTTTTTGTGCTTCCTCACAATACTTTTGCGTTATCTCACAATACTTTTGTGTACCTCATAATACTTTTGCTTTACCTCGCTATACTTTTTTGTACCTTGCAATCGTTTTGTGTACCTCACAATAGTTTTGCATACCTCACAATAGTTTTGCGTACCTCACAATACTTTGCGTTTCCTCGCAGTACTTTTGCTTTACCTTGTAATATTTTTGCTTTACCTTGTAATACTTTTGCGTTACCTCGCGATGCTTTTGCTTTACCTCGCAATAGTATCGCATTACCTCACAATAGTTTTGTGTACCTCACAATGCTTTTGCTTTACCTCGCAATACTTTTTCATACCTCGCAATACTTTTTCATACCTCGCAATACTTTTGCATACCTTGCAATAGTTTTGTGTGCCTCACAAGTTTTGTGTACCTCACAATAGTTTTGTTTTACCTCACAATACTCACAATACTTTTGCGTTTCCTCGCAATAGTTTTGTGTACCTCGCATTATACTTTTGCTTTACCTCACAATACTTTTGCGTTTCCTCGCAATAGTTTTGTGTACCTCGCAGTACTTTTGCTTTACCTTGCAATATTTTTGCATTGCCTCGCAATAGTTTTGTGTACCTGGCAATACTTGTGCTTTACCTTGTAATTCTTTTGCGTTACCTCGCAATAGTTTTGCGATACCTTGCAATAGTTTTGTGTACTTCGCAATACTTTTGCGTTAACTCGCATTATGTTGTTCATTACTTCGAGAAAGTTGTGCATTCATGACAAACTGCCCACAAAACAAACAGGTAAATGCTCTTAATTTAACTTAATTACCAATATTTTTCAGTATTTTATATCGTTTAAATATTTGCCTATTAAAAAAAAAAGATTTCTAAAAAAGCAGCCTCCTCTAACGGTAAGAAACTTTCTTTCAGGTTAAATATCAAGAGCGTTTCTTCTTCGTCCTCTTAGTTTTTGTCACGTGAGGCTGCCCTTCTTGTTAGCTCCTCCACGGTCCTCAGCTGTCGACGTGTTCACCGACCACAGAGACACTTTTTAAGCACACGTGTCCTCTCTGCTCAGAGTGTTTAACGTCTGGACCTGGAGACCCGTCGGAGTCAAAGGTTGGTGTCGGTGAACATGGTGTGCTCCTTCCTCACTGTGCTGAAACCTTTGATAGTTTCCACAAATTCCTCGTCGTCCATGAACTAAACCAGAAGAAAACAGAGCTCATTAGAAACTAGACATCTCCCAAGTTTTTGTTTAAAGAGAGAGTTCTAATAGTTTTATGTGGAGTTCTGTGGTAATGATATGAACAATAACTATCTTACCTGTTGTAGAAATATTTTTGAACAATCTCAGTGATGAGAATTAGAGTTTGATTCTGCTAACAGAACTACATAATGCAAAACTTGCAGCAACGGGAAGGTTTAAAAACCTGTTTGCATAAAAGACCATGACAATGACATCAGAAATCCACTTTGGATGTAGCCCTGCTTCAACTAGCCATACCACATCAATCTAGTCAAATTAAACTCAATTTCTCTAAACTGAAGTTGATCAAACAGCTATCTGCAGCAGGTAAGATATTAGTTGTGCTGAACCATTTTACAGAACCCACTTCAACAGATCTGGTGTTGATTAGTTTGAACAGGTTTTATGTCGTCGGACTCTCACCATCCCGCTGTCGTGGCCTGAGATGTTGGGGTCCCAGACGTCGTCCTCTCCGGTGAGAGATTTCCCATCGATCACCTGGCTGACGCTGCGTCTCAGGGAGTTCACACTGAGCACGCCCGGCTCGTCCTGTGGAGGCACCTCGTCATCTGGGTCACACTTGGCTTCCAAAAGGTCCTGAAGGGACGAGAAGAGACGTGGATTTATTGACACGAGACACAAAAACGTGCTGATGAGGGTTTTACCTCCGTCTTCATGAAGAAGCCCTTCAGGGTCACGCTGGTGGAGACGCCTGATGTGTCAGGAACCGTGTCGAACTAAAACCAAGAGGAGGAAATGACATCTGGCATCATGCTGGTATCACTGGTACTGATTCAGCTTCACTCTGGTCTTTGCCTGACGTCGCTACAATCTTAACTTCTGTTTCATACTTTGTGCAATTTTTCTCTTTTATGTCAAAACGTTCTGCTCATCCTGAAGTGCTGCGACTTTTCATCGTAACCGTTTTACCTTTAAACATATTTACCTTTAAACATATTTACCTTTATTTACAAATATTTCCCTCAGTACTGTGTTGAGTTCATTCGAAGACATCACTCTTTGATATCTGCATCAGATTTTCTCTATTTTTGTCTTGTTGTTGTTTTTTTTTTTTTTTTTTGCTATTTCTAGATTTTTGCTACAGTTCTGTCACTTTTAGCTACATTTTTCTACTTTTAATATTTAGCTTACCTTTTAAGACTGTTTACCTGTTTTAGCTTGTTGTTTTTCTACCTCTAGCTAGAGTTTTGCTATTTGGGGGTTTTAGCTAATGTTTTTCCTCCTTTAGGTTTTAGCTGATGTTTAGCTACGTTTCACTTTTAGTTTTGTTTCTTTTAGCTTTAGCTGACCCAATTTTTATTTTAGCTTGTGTTCAGCTTATTTTAGCTTTGCTTTGCTAATTGAAGCTTTTAGCCAGCCTTTAAATAATTTTAGCTTCTAGCTTTTTGCTTCTTTCACTCTGTTTAGCTTCTTTAAGCATGTGTTAACTTTCTTTTAACTTTTGTTTTGCTTCAATTTGCTTTGAGCTTGCATTTGGCTTCTTTTAGCTTTTAGCAAGTGTTCTGCTTTTAGCTTTACATAATTTTCAGCCAATTCAGCGTTCACTGTATTTTCACAGAGCAGTTAATTTTTCTGGTTCTCTGATGAAAACTGGAGTTTAATTGTCTCAGGATTAATTACTACAATAAATGTATTTCGTTGGGAAACTTCAGTGAGATAAAAATGTATTTACAGGAAATCAGGCTAGATAAAGTCTAAAAAGTTTGTTAAAAAAACAACTGGGGTTGGTTCTTTGTTGAGACTTTCTGGGACACAAGTAGAACGAGCCTTTTGTTTCTTTTGTCACTTTGTATTTATGCCGTCACACGCAGTAAAATAACTCAAACAGTCGATTGTGCACCGTGATAAGCTCGGCTCACCAAGACAGAGTTGCTGGGGGGATAGACGGCCATGGGGCTCCTCTTCTGCATGGGGAGGGCCACTAGAGGAGGTCTCTCCCTGGTGAGGGGGGGTTTGTTAAGGGCCTGGAGCAATGTGGAAATAAACCAACAGTTTATGTTTAGTTTTTTTCATTCAACATTTATTTAGACAGGTTAGTCCCATTGAACCTCAGGGACTCATTTACAAGAGAGGCCTGATTTTAACAAAGAGTGATGACAACAGTAGACAATCATAAAAAGCATACATATTGAGAAGAACAAATAAAAGAAAATGGTATTAAAACACAAACAAGAAAAACAACTAGGTTGTAGGGCGGTGTAGAAAACTAAAAACAGGAACATGTCTGCATTGGTCCCTGCCAGGAGTCCAACAGATTCTTAAAGCCACTTAGAGAGGTCAAGGTCGAGAGCTTCAGATCTTTATGCAAGATATTCCAGGAAACAGGAGCAGAGTAGGAGAAGACCCTTTTGCCAAGTTCAGTTCTCATTGAGGGAACACTGCAGGTAATAATGTCCTGAGAGCGCACGCTGTAGCTGCACTCACACAGAGACATGTAGGAGGAGAAGTATGAAGGCAGCAGACCAAGAAGTGATTTAAAGATGAAAATGTACCAGTGAGAGAGTCTGCGTGAAGTTAATGATGTCCAGTTAACCAGTGAATACAGGGTGCAGTGGTGGGTACGATAATCACAGCCAGTTATGAATCTTAGTGCACCATGATAGACAGCATCCAACATCTGCAGGGTTCTTGTAGGAGCGTTCATGTAAATAATGTCACCGTAATCAATTGAGGGAAGGAAAGTCACAGATACAAGACGTTTTCTAGTATTCAGGGTTAGACAGGATCTGTTTCTGACAACAACAAAAAAAACTAATTTAACTTTACTAAGTTTTCCATGTGGAGCTTAAAAGTGAGATGCGAATCGATCAAGATACGCAAATATTTGTAGGAATCAACAAACCCAATAGGGACACTAGTCGAGGAAAAAAATTGAAGGAAGAACTGCTGGGACTGACTTCCTGTTGGAAAAAAAGCATCCCTTTGGTTTTATCTGCATTTAAGACAAGTTTGAGATGGAACAAATCTGTCTGGACGATGTCAAAAGTGTATTGAAAAAGCTGGAAAGCCTTAGCAACTGTTTGAGCTCGACAATAAACAACTGTGTCATCAGCATAGAAATGTATGGATGCATCAGGGATGTTTTTACCTACATTATCTATGTAGATTGTAAAGAGGGTGTGTCCTAAGACTGAGCCTTGTGGTACACCATTGTTGACCATTAAATAACTGGAGGAAGTACCATTATGTTGAACACATTGCCTCCAATCTGAAAGATAGTTAGAGAACCAACCAATGGTGTGATCTGAGAAACCGATTTCTGAGAGTTTATGACACAAGATGTTATGATCCACAGTGTCAAAAGCTTTAGACATGTCTAAGAAAAGTGCAGCACAATAATCCTTAGCATCCAGTGCTTCAACAATGTCATTAACAGTTAATTTTTTCGTACAACAAAAGAACAGAGGCCAGGTCAGGAGGCTTGTTTTGGCAGCCATGTTGACCCTCTGGTCCACATTCATCCAGAATCTGGATGTTCAACGTCCAGGTAAGATCTGGATTCCAGATCTTACCTGGACGTTGAACACAGTTTCCACACCGAAGACAAAATAATAATAAATCACGATAAAACATTAACATTTTCAACAATCTGCAGTAGAAACAGATGATCTCCTACTCTGTGAAGCATGACTCCTAGCAGCACAGCCAGCAGGAGCAGAGCGACGGCGGCCATCGTTACGATGAACCACAGCTCCTGGACAACAAGGTGGTCTGTGAGGCCTCCCTCTGCCCGCTCATCACCTCCTCCTCCAGGAGGAGGGGGGCTCTGTAAATCTGAAGGAGGAAAACATGAAACACCACGGCCAGTAAGTAGTAGCATTTGTTTTTAATCAAACTAGTGTGATAGAAAACTAACGACAGAGAATATAAATCATCTAAACCAGGGGTTCCCAAACTTTTCCATGCCATGGCCCCACAAACAGTAGTAGCTTCTGGCTGAGCCCCCCCCCCCCCCCCCCCCAGGCAATTTTTATTATCATTATTACTATTTTTTTTTATTTTTTACTTTTTTTTTTTAATCTTCTCTCGAGCTTTCTGGGGCCCCCTGGCGGGCCCCCTGGTGGCCCCCTGGGGACCGTGGCCCTCACTTTGAAAAACACTGATCTTAACGACCACAGAGACAATAGCTTGAAGCTGATTTTATGGAAAGTAAGAATGACTAAAAACAGCTGATATGAAACAATAACTCAAAAACAGACGAAGAGAAATTAAATTAAAAGCCATTCCTTTTAAACGAAACACAGAGATGAAAACAAACATCTTCGTAGAGATGAGCAGCTTCTTTCAAACATTTTAAACTCCCTCCTGCTCAGAAGACAAAAGACCTCGTTTAGTAATCGGTTGGCTTTAATGGATTAGATTCTCATTTGAATTGTCTTCAGTCCTCAGAATGGACATGTCCTGTCCAGGTGAGCAATGAGGACACGCTGAGGTAGAAATAACTGCAACTGACCCAGTTTAGGCATCAAGCGTGACGGTGCTCCACATTCGGAAGCATTCGTTCCAGAAAAGAAGCGGCTTGTGGACAGACTGAGGACAGAGAGGACTCACCAGTGCTGCGCTCCGTGGTTTGGCCTGTGGTTCGGATACTGGCAGCTCATCGGTCAGAAGGCCAAAACCCCTCAGAGCGTTCAGGATCACGCCTGTCCTTCCATCAATATTTTACATTTCACTGAGCAGATCCTGTTCTTATTACACGGTGGGGGAAGTCAAATCACCATGGGCGGCCTAAGAGTGTAAAGAAGACAACGTCAAGAGACGAGGCTCAACCCAGCTGCATGCCTCACAAACTCCCATCAACCTTTGCTTCTCCTCACCATGGTAACGGTGTCAGCTTTCAGTTCACCTGCAGAGACGTGCTTGTAGGATGTCACCTCTAAACCCCAGTGGATTGTTTGTTCCTTCATGTTAAGCTCTTCTTGAGTTTGTCATGGAAAACTATATTCTTCTAAAAGTTTAGTGAACAAGTTGTTCTTTTCGCTGACGGGCCACTGAGAGGAAGGTGCGCTCAGCTGAGTGGTAACTTTGCAGGTGTCTTAAAAAAGTAATATTAATGAGTAACTAGTGGAAATCCTATATCGCCACAGAGATGCACGGACTCACCCGGGTTAAAGATCCGAATCTTCACAGTGAGTCAGGAATCACTCAAGGTCTCAGTTAGCTCTGATCCTGCGTATCTTTTGGCCAGCGAGTTAAAAACACAGAAAAAGATGAGCCGAGTTGCTGATTTCAGTTAAAAACTCATCAGAAAAACAGCGGACTCATGTGAGTCAGAAAATACACGTTACATAACATTCATTTAATATAAGTTAGCATTTTGGTTAACTTATTTATATCTAATAAACATATTTTTGCTTATTTTGTTTTGTCCCATCATTGCTAAGTTTATTTATTGTGTGGAATTATAGAATAAACATTGCTGTATAATTTCATCCACATTTTTTACGGGAAATTTAAATAAAATGTAGTTCAGTGTTTTGTGGGTTATTATGACAGCGCTGACCCAAGGTTTGAATTTGAGATGTTTTGCTTAAATGTGCAAGTGCATGTTAATGTGAAAACAATCATTGACAGGATCTCAAAAAGTCTTTCTGTGCAGAAAGAGCTTCAAATATCTGAAGGGAGTGCCTGCAGTACGCAGAATGACCACACGGTGGCGCCAAATAGCAGCTGCTGGTTGCAGAGGATGCTGCACTTTCCTTGAAAACAGGTGCACATCCACCTGCCTATAATACCAGCTGCTGAACCATCTGAAGTCAGGCACAGAACCAGTTTTCTAAAGGAGTCAGTGGAAAACTTCAGCAATAAAACATTTCAGACCATTTTACGTATCTACTCTTCATTAAAGTAAAAATAAGAAAAGGTTGTGCTGATCTAAATCTAATGGTGCCGTTTGAGTTCACTCCAGTAGTTCTCCAGGTGTGTATACAGTTCAGAAATGTGTCCACACTTCATGAAAATGAAAACAAAAACCACGTGGAAGCTTTATTCGCCTGCATTAGTCTGCGTAGGTAAACAAATGTGGTGGGATTGGAAGAAAGTTGAGTCTTGAAAACATTTTGGAAAAAATTTAAGAGGATCTGCTAAATGTGAACAAAAAGAGAAAGAGGACACCAGCTGTTAATTTTACTGTTCCAGCCTAACCTGTCTTCTTTATCTGCACTTTACTCAAGACATCTGAGCGTCAATATGAATAAATACATCAGAGCTGTCAGACCGTTCTATTCCAAACACCTCTTCCATTACCGACCTCTTTCAGTCACTTCGGCTCTTTACGTAGCTAAACGTGGCAGCTGGCCATAAATTTTGATTACCAATTTTTATTTTAAAGGACACATAGTGTATAAAAAAATAAAATCAATTATTGCTTCATGATGTGTTTTTTACTGACCTTCATGCCAGTTTTGAAGCACAACCAATAACACCTCACAATAATTATTTTCTTAGAAAGTGTCAACATTACAAAAAAAAAAAAAATCTATTAAAGATCATAAACAATCACACAGTCATGGTCTTAATTGTAGCTTTTTAATTGTTCTTGTTACCTGCTAATTTCCCAGCATCCTGCAGCAGTGCAGCGTTGCATTCGTGGCTACAACACTTACTGACTGTAGAAGTGGAAGAAGTTTCCAGATCACACATTGGTAATCACAGGCGTCTGGAGCTCGTCTCGAACCCTTCAAGTGCGGGAGATGTGAAACAACTTTGAAAGGGTTGGACAACTCCTGAAAACTAAATATGATCAAACATGATTAGGCTCTAATTTATGACAAATAAATGTGTATATTATTCATAGGAATGTTGCAGTTTATTTGCAGTTGCATACATAAATAAACTTTCTTTAAGTAGTACAGTAGTCCCTCCTTACTTTGCGGTTCGACTTTTGCAGACTCGCTCTGTCACGGTTTGTATAATATATAATATTGGACAATTCTTTTAAATTTATTAATATTACTCGTGATTGGGATTGTACTGGATACATTACTGTACAGTCAAAAGTTAATGAAAAAATAAAATATTTTGGACAGGTGCCGCCATTTTGTAGTTTTCTCTCTGAAAGCCTCCACTGTATTCCCACTTATATTGACCACATTTCCCAGAGGGCATCAGGGTCCCCGTCCAGATGTCTCATTTCATTCTGCTGAAAAAAAACAGAGGTACAATAAGGTTTTGAGCTGATCCGTGCCCCTGGAGCAGAACCAGACTTCCAGACCCATCTGTGAAACTTGAGAGCTGGTGGCCCACCCCCGTGGACCTCCGAGCAAATGTGCATGGCTGAAGGTTCGGCACTCCGTCCAGAGCTCATCAGGACTTTTTTCATTTCTTTCAACCAGTCCATGACGAGCCCTGAGCAGGACGCGCACGGTAGATGATCCGGTGATCCATCCGGAGCTTAACAACTTTTTTTTACCTCTTTCAACCGGCTGGTCAGCAGGCGCGCAGCTGATGATCCGGTTGTCCATCTGAAGCTTAATGAGCCTTTTTTTTTTTTTACCTCATTCAACCTGCTGATGAGGACCTCCGAGCGGGGACATGATGGTAAGTCAAATTTAGTATAAGTATGTTGTTAAAATTAGTAGGATTAAGAGTTTAGAGCATTGATTGTGGCGCTGCAGGGTACGTCTGCAGAAACGGAACAAAGTTGGACCGAAACGAACCGAGCCGCTCCTGTTCTGCAGAGCCCGGTAAGTAACATTTTGTAGCTACATATACAGTACCGCATGTTGTTAAAATGACGTAAGTTTAATAGTTGGACTACAGTTTCTACTTGGTGGTTTTTCACTTATTGTGGGTGGGCATGGTCCCTAACACCTGCGATAAACGAGGTACTAATTAGCGTTTGTCAGCACGATGGCTTAGTGGTTAGCACTGTTGCCTCACAGCAAGAAGGTTGTGGGTTCAATCCCCTGGTTTGGACCTGGGGTCTCAGCTGATGAAGTAATGTTCTTTGCTTCTGCTTGTGTAAGGCAGAGTTGAGTTGTTTATCCACAATGTGGGGCTGCAAATCTCTACGTTTGACTTTTGAACGCTGCTACGATATGAATTTATTTAAAGCCATAATAGCTGTCAAAATACAGGATTTTGTATTGTTTTTATTATAAGTTATGTGTATCGTCTATGATAAAATAACCACTAAATGTGCATCAAAAGTTTAACGTATAACTTGTGATAAAAGAGTGAAATCAGAGGAGTCGTGTTTCGTTGCCAACAATTCCAAGTCGTTTGTTTACATTTGAACATTGACATTTAAGATGATGAGCGACAGATATTAAATATGTCAAGTAAGTCAGAGGGAGAACAACGGCCCAGAAAGAGAAAAGTTAACGTTCTCTTTGTCTTCTGAAAAGACTAAAAGCTGTAGGGACGAGAGTCAACAGAAGTGGAGTCCATTTAGGAAAGGAAATGAAGAGCGTTAAAGTCAAAGTTGGCGCCAAGATCATCTATGAGCTGTGCCGACATGATCCGAACGCCAATGGGAAACGTAACCGATCATAAATGATCGTAAGTGATTGACAAATGTACTGTAATTGTAAAGAAAGGGGAGGAATATTCAGCTTTTTCTAACATATTTTTGACAAAACCCTTGAGGAGTTTGAGTTACATTAACCCCTAAACAATCATTAAATGATTAAACAGACAAATTAAAAAAAACAAAGAGCATATTTTGACAGCCATCAGAGACTATCATAATCAATCCGATTGTAATTCATACAATAATATATAACATAATACCTTATATTAGAGGTGAAGTTGTTCAAATGACTTGTGGAACTGAATATAATCACATTATTTTATGACAGAACAACGTCTCATAATAATTGTACTTTTAGGAAACAAATGAAAACTTGGCCTCTATGTTGAGAGCCATCACATAAGAGGAGCACCGCCTGCAACAAAACAAGTACAAATGTTACGTAAAATAATAAAAAAAGTTACTCTGTACCAGTTCTCTTATTATTGCCTCCCTCCCACGTTGAGTCTCAGTTCAATGAATTTATTTGTACAGAAGAGCTCTCCTCTGTTTAATACCCTAATCAGCATTCATACCTTGCTGCGATGATTCGGGACAATGCTTTTTTATTGAGGAAGTGATCTCACCCTCGAGTGCCAGAATCAGCCCTTTTTACAGCCCGTCTCCTCTGAGCCTCATCCATCAGCGGCGTGTCGGGCCAACATGGCCACCAGACACCCACTAACTCATTTAAGGAGGGGAACATGCGAGGACACATCACTCACGATCACTAACTCACTTACTGATAGCTGATGTGGTGGAAATTCTCCAGCTTGGTCCAAATCCCCCGGTGCGAGCCACCAGTTTTAACCATAAATAAATTAGGTGATTATTTGGCTTCTGCTGACAGAAAAGGACAAATGAGTTCACTCGGAGTTTGATTTGTCGTCCTATCGATTCATCCATCTTCATTTTTTCACATTTAGCCGGGCCCTCTTCTTTTCTCAGGCTTTTCTTTGTTAGTGATCGTCCTACGGTTAATATTCTTTTTTTAGTTTTAACATCTCAGCTTGGTGTGGAAAATTTAATTTTTAAATGCAAACGATCGAATGAAATGATTAAAAATGCATTTGTGGGCATTAGCTTTTCAGCCCATTGAGTATCTGTTACTATGTAACTGAGCAGTAACAGTACACAAGTTACATACAAATTATATTAAGTACGTCTGCATTATTTGTGAAGACAAAAACAAACAAAAATGATCAAATACAAAAACACACAGTATCTAACAGACAATATAGTATATTATAGAAAATATGGATTACCTTTCGTATGATATGATACAACACAATATACACAGAATAAAAATGTAATCGCAACACTGTTGCTTTTGCTCCCATTTTTCATGAGCTGAACTCAAAGATCTAAAACTTTTCCGATGTACTGATTGTTGCAGCAGTTGTCTCAGACGTATCTGGTCTCCCAACGATCTTGGAGGTGAAGATGCTGGATGTGGAGGTCCCGGGCTGTTGTGGCTACACGTGGTCCGCAGTTGTGAGGCTGGTTGGATGCACTGCCAAGTTCTCTGAAATGCCTTTGTAAACAGCTTCTGGTGAAGAAATGAACCTTCAGTTCACAGCAGCAGCTCTGGTAGACATTCCTGCAGTCAGCATGCTCCATCAATGCTTACAACATCCGTGGCATCATGTTGTGATAAAACTGCACATTTTAGAGTGGCCTTTTATTGTGGTCATCCTAAGGCACACCTGTGCAATAATCATGCTGTCTAATCTGCATCTTGATATGGCACACCTGTGAGGTGGACGGATTACCTCGACAAAGGAGAAGTGCTCACTAACAGAGTTACACACATCTGTGAACAATACATGAGAGAAAAAGTTACATTGTGTACATAGAAAAAGGCTTAGACCTTTGAGTTCAGCTCATGAAAAATGAGAGCAAAAACAAAAGTGTTGTGTTTATATTTTTGTTCAGTATATAATATAGTACCTAATATTGGACACAGTAGACAATGCTGTATAAATTATAATAGAGTACCTAACAAACAATGCATGTGAAACACAACACGGTACAATACTGGACACATGGTACGATCTACAATAAGCTGATATGATAACTAACATACAGTATAATATACAATATGGTATATGATAGGATTTAGTAACTATCATACGGTATAATATACAGTATACTACCTAGTATACAAAACACTGCAATATGTATATAAATGTGCCTAGCAAACGATTTACAATGTGATAAACTGCATGATACTGTGTGATTTGATGGAATATCTAACATACGATGCTATATACATATAGTATAGTATATCTATCTTTATCTATCTATATCATATATATATATATATATATAACATACAAGTACAATGCTGTTTTATATATATATATATATATATATACAGTATATCATATGGTATCTAACAGCATTGTATGTTAGGTATTATATGTATAGATATATATAGTATCTAACATACAATGCTATGTGCATTACAGTATCTAATACAATATAGTATCTGACATGCAGTGCAATAATGTACACTTTATGATGTGCATACAGTAATTATTTTTATTTTACTTAGTGTTTTTTTTTTAAACTTTTTTCTGTACAGGCTATTTTTCATTTTGATATTTTTTAAATATGTCATCTGCACTGTTCCTTTGATTTTATACGACACATTAGATACATTAGTGTACAACAAGCTATACCACACACTAAAATATACATTATTATTTATTTTCATATTACTTCTTTGCTTTTTGCTTGTTCAAACTATTTTCTTTAAACTTGACCTTTTCCTAATATGTCCTCAGCTCCAGTTCTTTGGTATGTGATAGAATACCATAGAACAGAGTACAATATGCATATTTTATTCTTCTGCTTGTTATTGTCCTACTTCTTATTTTTGTACTGTAGTTTCTGAAAACGTTGGCTGTCTAAATTAAAGTCTCCTGCCCCGTTTCTTTGCAGTTTGCTGCTGTGACAGTCATTTTCCTCCCAAGATTAATAAAGTACCTATGTTGCTCTCTATTGTCCTCATGGGGAAATTTATTTTGAACTTGTTGGTGTCCCAATTCCTGCTTTCACAAAAGATGTAAAAATAAAATCAACCAAGAGGTATATTCAAAAAGACTTTTTTTTATTTTTATGTTATAGAACAGACCATTAGGTGTTCCTAAAAGCTTAAAAAAAATGAACAATGTTAATTTTGACCTGAATACAGATATTTTACACTAAGATTAGCTTAAATAAATTACCTAACATTATAAACAGGTGCTTTTGTGCACTTGTACGTAAAAGGCATGTATTAAAGTGTCAGTAGGTTCCTATAAATAGTAAATTAGAAAAGAGCCTGTTGTGTGGATCGCTGTATGACGAGGCGATGAGTGGGATGCCTCGGCCTCTGTTGGACTCAACAGGCAGCTGATGAGCAGCTCTCTCTGGGGCCACTGTTAGACTTCATTACATTATGGCTGTTAATTATAAATCTCCATCCAACTGGATGGCCTGAATGTGCCATAATGGGTCCTACATGGAAATAACAGTCCATTGTCAGGCTGTGCAGAACAGTCTGTCTACTTACCAGCTCCTAATGAAGCTGCTTCAAAGCTCTGCTTCACTCAGGAAGAAGACACTGATAATACGAGCGTTGCATTAAGGGGATGGTCTTTATTGCCCTAGAATCCACCTGAGAATGAAACAGCACAGCTCATCCAAAGCTTTAAACACCTCCGCTGCCATAAGACACGATGCACAGAGATCTTACACGACGGATGTTTAACCCTCATGTTGCTGCTTCGACTTGTCACAAAAGAAAAAAAGTGCCACAAGGAGCAAAACTTGGACGCTTTTATTACCTCCCGTTGTTCCCTTCATTCAGCACGTGTGGACTACATGTCTGACAGTTTAACACAGCGCCATCACCAGGTTCCCCCCAAACTTTATGGCTAAAAAAGAAAATAGTGCACAAATTTCATCCTACACAAGGACCTCTACGTTAGAAAACACATCCTTCGTAATCCACGATATACAGTATGGCAGCCTTATTACATAGTTGTATTAGTATTCTACACAGCTCTATAATTATATGATCCATAAGCAAAAAGACTCCACTTCTGTTGTCTTTGATGCTGTGATACAGAGGACAGTATCAGAGTTGGAGCAGAGAAGCTGGTAAAATATTACATTTTAACATCAATTAAAAATCTTGTTAAAAAAAAAAACATCCACTGAATTTAGACAAACTAACAGAACAGAGAAACTTCAATATTATTTGCTTCATACAGTTGCATCATTACATTTCTTTCCCTGAAATAGTGTGTTAAAAGCAGGAGGCCTGTCTTTTTCCTATCAGACGTGTGAGAGCACAAACACAAACAAAGCAGGGACGTTGTGAACGTCCCATAAGCCACATTAAATTATTCTACACAGTTGCTGGTATATTCTGGTATACGAGGCTACTCTTTGGCAAAACTAACTGTTTACATCTTAGGACACATTTAGCTTTACTGTACAAAACAAAAAGATATGCAACACCTAGTTATAAAGTCTCTAGTCGCACTAGAATGCAGATTTTACAGGCTTCAAGATGAACAACATAATCCACGTGGATCTTCAAGTATCAGGTGCTTTTTTTTGACAAATAAATTACGTTTGGCATGTGAATATCTGTAGAAGGCGATTCTTCTGCTCTTAAGCTGTCTTTTTGTCACAACGTTAGCCTGTTCAGGCCTTTCACCGAGGGCTGGGTCCAGCCGATATGTTCCCAGTAACTGCAAATTCAAGACTTTATTGTCAAATGCAAGCTAAAAAAAAAGGACACACCCACCATTACCCATAAGCCCATAGCCTCCTCCCAACTTGACCAGTTGCAGCTCTCTGTGTTTTGATCAAGCTTTGGCCTCTAGCAGTTCCAGGAACAGTTTGTGCATCGGTACACGGCCGTCTTGTTTGATGCTGCAGAAGTGCTGAACGGCTCGAGCGGCCGTTTGACGGAGGAGAGGGAGGGTCATGATCAGTTTGCCCCCACGCCGGGAATCCTCTGGGTGGAGGGCAGCCTCATAGTCCTGCAGGGCCCCGTGAAGGACATCCTGGAGTCTCTGAACTGCCTCAGAGTCCTCAATTTGCATGGAGTCTAAAGGAGGGGGAGATTAAACGTAAAATTAACGTTTGATGTTCAAACATGCAGAGTTTCATTCTGTTACAAGCTCCGTACCCGAGTTAGCAAGAGCGATAGCTTTGAGGACCACAAACTCCTCCTTCTCCAGGCCCATGCTTTTGTACTTCTTCACCAGCTGCAGGATTGCATTGTTGAGGTCAAGGAGCCCCGCCAGCTTGGACTGCTCCTCGTCCATGATGTAGTCCTCGGCATACACCAGCTTGTCCTCCAGGGTCAGCGAGCGAAACACCACTCGGAGGATCAAAATCTCCATCCAGCCGCTCTGCAGGAGACTCATCTGGTCTGCTAAGGAGAGCAAAGGGAAGCCTGAGGAGAAGAGATGATGGGGGAAAGAAGGGATAGAGGAGTCATTTGTGATTTTTAGGTTCCATCTTTTTAATGCACAGACTGACTGTCCACAATCACAAACATGCTTCAGATCCTGTTCTTCCAGGGCCGACAGAAGTTCAGCTGTTAGTTAGGTTTCAGGGTGGTTGTATCCATTTTTATTAACATCTCAGGATGTGACTGTAGCTGAATGGTTTTACTTATGAAGCGGTCACAGCAAAGGGCAGAGCCAAGGACACGAGAAGGGAATTGATGGGAAATTTAATTACCGTACTCTTTGTCAGACACACCTACTTTGACTGACAATTATGCTCCACAGGAGTATGATTAAACCTGCTAACTGCCCCTGCATTATCCTGCGTGCACGCACGCACACACACACACACACACACACGGACACACACACACACTGTAATTAAACGCATGATTTTACAGAGCAGAGAAAGGAGGGGCAGGTGTTTGTATTTTTGACACCATCACTGATTGTTATCAGGATCCACTGGTTTTAACAATCACCGTGGTGACACCAGTGGCACTCGTTCCCCCCACCACTACTCCCCCGCCCCCAACCCCCCCGATTGATTGGAAGCGCTGTCAGTGCACGGTTTCACAGGTCGATAGGGATCAGTGTTCTGGCGCAGGGTCATCGATCAGGAACAGAAACCTGTGGGAGTCTGAGCTGGATTAAATCTACAGCAATTTATTGATAGATTTTATGGACAAATACACGATAAAGCTTCAATAAAGATGTTTGTAAATGAATGAAGGGAAGACTAATGAGGGCAACAAGGTGGAGAATTTGTTTTTAAGACCTTTCCGTTAGATGTTGAAGCATAATTTTAAGTATTGCATTACAAAAGTGGCCTGAAAGAACAATTTCAATATAAAAATCAGATCAATATTTCCATCTCGTAGCTTTCAAGCAGCAGACACTAATACTGTGAAAGTTCCTTTATTTATTTATTAACATTTACTAACTTATTACAGGCATGTGTAACCCACAACTTATTAATCTTGTTAGACAACCTGCTTACTTTGCTCCAAAACACATTGTATAACACCATTTTCCTGTGGCCTGACGGTTCTGTGGCCTCAGATCAGCTCGCATCAACATGACGGCCGACAACAGTCGCCTTCAACACGTTCAGCAGCCAGCGAGCATCACGGACACAAAAAGGCCAAAACCACAGAGGGCAGTTGGTCTTTAGCCAGCTCATCTGCCAGTTTGGCCCTCAGACTTCAGAGCACGTCACTGTCGATGTGCGTGATGAGAGCAGACAGAGGAGCGGGCGCAGCCAGGACAGGAGTCTCCATCACACTCACCCGCCCCCGGGCTCAGAACTCAGATGGCCTGGGACGTTTGGTCCAGGACCCGGGGTCTCCCAGCAGGGAGGGCTGCTGTGTGTCCTGCCACTCATCCAGAGCTGATGTGACATGGCTATTATGCTGCCAGGAAGAAACAGCCAGACTGTTTTAATCCCTCTTTCTCTGTACAGCTCTTCAAGCTACATTTGATTTATTTCCTGTCACAGTTTAAACTCTTCTTTGGTTTCTAAATTCTTCAGCCTCACATAAATAATGTAATTGTTTAGTTTTGTCTTCATTAATTCTGTGTTGTTATGCTTGATATCTTCTTTTTCTTTCATCTACATTTTTATAACCCCGTGTTGATTTCTTTCTGTTAAACTGGAACAGGAAATCAGAAATGTCAAAATGCGTCAGGCTTGAGAAGAAATTACATTTTCAGGTTAAATAACCAGAGTGGAGAGATTGACACTTTCTTCAGGATGTTGTTTTGATATTTTTTATGTCCTAGATTCTTTGTACAGTAGTCCCTCACTACTTGGCGTTTTTTTATCGCGGATTCGCTCTATCGCGATTTTTCAAAATAAGATTGGACATGACACACAATTAATTGGTTGATTGATGGATGAGCTGCATGATTGGCATGAAATTTTTGTTTAAAATAAATTATTTAAAATTATTTAGCACCTGCTGCACATTTGTGCAGCCCAGAGCAGCAGAAAAAGCTTCCTCCTGCACGGTTGTGCAGTCCACACTGCTGCAGGATAAACTTCCTGCTGCGGTTAAACAGCTGATCAGCTGTTCACCATGCAGAGCACAGAAGTGGGCGTGGCCAGGAGCACTCGCAGGTGACAAAGAGCAGGGGAGGCAGGGAGCAGAAATCATGACATTCTGTGGTTTTTTAGAGCATTTAGAGTTTAGAAACATTATTTAGAATATTGCAAGAGTGTGGGAAGTTTAAAACACCTTAATATATATGTATATAAATAATACAACAAACTACTACTTAATACTTGTACTACTATCCCTACTTTGTGGTTTTTCACTTATCATGGGTCTTCAGGGTATGGATCCCCCCTGCGATAAACAAGGGACTACTGTAATGCACTACTTTGTAAAGAAAAAATAAAATATTAAAATCTGAAGAAATCCAATACTGGCTTTTGTAATCTTTTCACTAGTTAGAAAAACAAAGACAAAATGTAAATCATAAATATAACTCAATATTATATATCTAACTGCATCAGTTTCTTTTGGGAACTTGAAAGCTTTCATCATGGACACTTGTGTTCGAGTCACTTACCAAACTGTTTTTGTTGTTGTTTACATTAATATTGTGACTCTCGTGTAAATCTATTATTTTATACCAGTTGCCGTTCCTGACACAACCTGAGCTCAAATGCACAGCGTTTACAAGACCACATCTGCCCCCTCAACGTGTCAATAAAATAAATTAAGATGAATTTTTATCAGTATATAGAAAGAATAAAAGTCATAACAAACAAAAGATGAATTGTAGGTGAGACTGGACTCTTGAGCCTAAATGTGTTTGTACTAATGTTTGAAGAATTACAAGTTATCAAGGTGATCGGGTTAAACTGATGACATTTAATTTTTCTAACTAATTAACAGCAGCAACACTGTAATTAATTCATTTTCATGAAGGAATATGTTTGATTAAATCTTTGAATCGTTTCCAGCACACACATTTGTAATAAAGGATACAGCTACAGTTAGCTTAGAAAATGATTTCTATTAATTGCCTAATTGTAATTTTTACACTGGACTGAATTAAACAAAATATAAAGAGTAAAGATGCAGAGTTAATGATTAATGTTTTTGTTCTCTAAAGTAGGCTAGGTCAACTGGTTTCCTCTTGTTTTGTGCTTAAAGCTGAGCGAGGCGAACTGATGTGGTCAAACTGGTTTGAGTCTACTCATCCAAGTCTGGGAAATGACGCGATTTAACACGTTTCCAGGAACATTCACTGACTGGATGTTCCAGCAGAGGATTTCTGCATCCTTGTGAAAGGCGTCTGAATGATTCATTTAGAAAATGGAATAAAACATTTATTCCTTAAAGTATGTGAGTCTGTGAGGATTACCTGAGGATTAAATGTATTTTACTTTAAATTGAACCTGCTTGCTGCTCTTCAAGTTTTCCTTTTTTACCCCCACAGGATGTAAGTGTTTCCAGTCAAAGATGAGTTTTGTTTACCAAAACATGCCTGATTCATTTTGTTTCTTTTATTTTTGGAGACGTTTCAGAATCTTGAGTCAAACACGTTTGACGTCTGAATGAAACGCTGCTCCCTGTCCCTCGTTTTCCTCCCCTCTCTTTACCCTTCAGTTGGTATCAGCAGTGACACCCTCCACTGGCAAAGGGTGACAAATATACACCCATCACTTGGACTCCATCTGTCTCGAGCAGGGACAGTAAAAAGCCAAAAACCAGGGAGGAGAGTCAGACAGCAGGAGCCTGGAGGGCGTGAAGGATGAAAGAGGAGGAAGATTTCCTAAACAAAGCTGTGGAAATGCTGATGGACAAACTTGCACTAAATGACTGTCTCATATCAGTGGTGAAGACATTTTGGGACAAATACAGTAGAGATAAAAGCACAGACACACCTGTTTTGTTTGTTTTGTAAGCATTTCAGGGACAAGGCATCAACAAAAAGAACCAGGTGTTTCCCTGGTGATGTTTTGGGTGTGGATACAACTGCTGATAAAGCAAAGAAAACGAGATGATAAGGAGGCTGAAAAGAATCGCTTATTCAAGAAGCTTTAATGTGCAAATGGAAACGTTCAAACTGCAGCGAAACATCCAAAACCTCGTCAGAGCTGTTCTATTTGACGAGGCTCAACTGTTAAGATTCTTATCATTTTAATCATTTTCATTCAGTCTTTGTATTTGTTAAGACTTGCTCATAAACTGGCTTCAGAATACGTTTCACGTCTGTGATGACCGACCCACCAGCTTGAAGAAGTTCTTAATTAATAGATAGAAATCATAATTAATTTAGGAGTTTATTTATCAATTGATTTTCAGATTCAAACTAACTATATTTCTGTCACTCACATCAGACTGATCAAAGATACGTTTACAACGTCCTATTGTGTGACATCGTCAAGTTATGTGATTAACAACATTAAAAAATAAATATTTAGTTTGTTACTCTGGTGCTGATTGTCAGTCCAATGTGAAGTTACTGTTAACTAGTTATAATTTGTATAGTTAATAGAATATACTAAAGTTGTAAATAACGCCTTGTTAGGAAAAGTGTTATGATTGACCCATTATTAAGAACGTTTAGAGAATTTAAGATTTCCGTCACTAAAACAATCTCGTGAATAAAATGTTTATTTTTGAGTCAAGCAAAAATCTTGAAAAGCCAAATATTCACAATGCAAAACTTCAGTGTGTATGAAAGCGACGCCATCATAACCACACCAGCATTGTTCCTGCTAATCTGTCATCCCCTTTTACCAAAGAAGAAGGGGAAATGGCCTGGATTCAACCACAGATTGTCTTTTGTGGGTGTGATATTGGATTTTGTGCATCTTTCCTTCTCAAAGTGATATTTGTGTCTCAAACTTTGCTGATCTGCAGGGGCAGAGGGTGCAGGACACACCTCATGGTTCAGCAGGACCCAATTCTTTAATTCATAACGTGAAAGTCAAAGGATTCTGTGAAATATGACGGATGTGTCACTTATTGGTTTAAAAATGGCATCCTGAACGTGATTCTTCTCTGATAAAGTGAGATCTTTATACCGTTTTAAAGCGTGACTTTGTTCTTCATCTTTAAAACTTGAAACAGGGACGGAACAAATAGCGGCAGCAAATGAGCTAAAGGTGGAACAGTAAAGATACTGAACATCTGAACGTTCCTCCTGCTCCTCTTGCGACAGAAGATGAGCTGAGCATGTTCCAAGAATCAGGAGGATTTCAGTAAATCAGACTGAACAGGGAGACGGCTGAGGCCCAGGAAGCAAATTAAAACTCCCATGTGGTCACTCGTCATCTGATTGGTGTGGGAACACACTTTAGTCAGTGAGGGCATGGCACACAATTTACAGCACACACACACACACACACACACACACACACACACACACACACACACACACACACACACACACACACACACACACACACACACACACATGCACGCACGCAAAGAATGACTGACAGATAACACGCAGCCAAGCCAACATTCCCTCCCTTCTTTTGGCATCCACAAGTCAGAGCAATCCGTTCTGTGATCTGATTATGGACTTAGTGGATCTAATGTGTGTGTGGCGACTTGTGCGAGAACATATGAGTGAGTGAGACAGGGATTTAGCCTGAGTCGTACCAGGGATGTGTTTGGCCCAGCCGATGTTGACCACCAGCTCTCTGTCAGCGAGGTCACACAGTGTGGTCAGGGCCTTGATGTCGCTCTCGGGTACCATGGGGTCTGGCATGGCGAAGATGCTTTCTGGCTCGGCAACCAGCAGCAGAGATACCACCTTGTTCTCCGCTGCACCACCTACAGAAACTACAAAAAGTTTATTCTTATTATAGATGACCATTTTATTCTATGTTTTTTAAGATAAAAAATAGCATCTGGAAAGAGAAAACATGCAGAAACAAAATGAAACAAAATCTAAGGAAACAGAAAAAAGTTAATTACTAATGACATCACAACAAAAAGTCTCTTTTAGGCAGTTTTACAAAATGTAAAAAATAAATACTTAAGGTACATAAAAAGACATTGACCCAAATTCACAAAGTCCTCAAACGTCATTTCCACCGCAAAATTTTAAACAACTTTAATCAATAAAGGGTCTATAATGCAAACTTTTGTGTTTGACTATCTGCACCAGTCATCCAAAGATCATAGGAGGATGGACTAGAACAATCCACATTAATGCAGAGACAGGTCAGATTTGTCTTCAGCTGCATGAGGGTCCTAAACATTACAGACAACTGGTGTTAAAGTTCTAGCAGATTTCATGTGCATGAGGTGGAACAAAATTGTGTACCCATGGTCCCAGTTACATCAAACAATAGCAAAAATATAAAGTGTAAAAAGAAAGAGTAAATAATGATCTGAGATATAAACTAAGATATATGCTACACGAACGCCAAACAGCGCTAAAAGATCTAAGATATACCAGTCACTAATAGTGCAAAACAATACACCGAACAGCAGCAGCACGATTCTCATAGGTTCGGTTTGGCTATAATTTACACGCTAAATGCGAGCACTAACATAAACTAAACTAACACACACTTGGATTTATTCAAAGCATGCAACAAAAATACAGAAACAAGGCGCCAAAAGTGAAAAAGAAATAAATCTACAGCAGCAAGGTCCTATTGGCAGAGTGGTTCTGTTGACAATGAGGTTATCTAAAACATGGTCCAGTTAGCAGCATGATACTGTTAGCGGTGAGGTTCGGTTAGCAATGAGGTTTCTCTTAGCAACATGGTCCCGCTGGCACCACGCTACTGTTAGCGGCGTGGTGTTGTTAGCACTGCAGCGTTAGCAGGTCCCTTCAGCAGCTTAATGATAATAAGGACCGCAGCAGCTGCCCTCCTAGACTGCCCTCCAGGCCCGGGTCTAGCAGATGGAGAACATCTAGGTTTCCCTGCGGAACCAAACAGGTCCATAGAGTTCGGTCCATGCAGGCAGATGGAGGATCATGAAGGCAGCCACCATGACAGGCCCGAGCCCAAGGCTGGAAGGACTTAACCACGATGTCAGGATGGCAAGGCAGCGACACAGAAAACTCCACAAGTGTCGCGGTCATACCCGTACTGTGGATGTGCATTGTAGGCGCAAAAAAAAAAAGTTAAAACAAAAACAACAGTAACAAAATAAGATCTAGTTCACCAGGAGCCTGTGAAGCTGCGACTCAGCTGAGCGTGGCCATCTTGGAATAATAATATATATTATTAATATTATATAGAGGGCCTTGCGAAAGTATTCAGCCCCTTTGAACTTTTCAACCTTTTGCCACATTTCAGGATTCAAACATAACGATATAAAATTTTAATTTTTTGTGAAGAATCAACAAGTGGGACACAATCATGAAGTGGAATGAAATTTATTTGATGTGTCAAACTTTTTTAACAAATAAAAAACTGAAAAGTGGAAGTGTTTGAAGCCTGAAATGTGGCAAAAGGTTGAAAAGTTCAAGGGGGTGAATACTTTCGCAAGGCACTGTATATTGTATATTATTAATATATAATATTACTCCATCTTGGGAGTAATATTGCCCCTGAAATGCAGTATTTTTTATTATCCGTTTGCTTTGTGGTTTTATTGTACAGTATAATATGTACAATATAAATAAGTCTATTCATAGAAGGATGTCTTTACAACTCTTCGTATACTCACATGTTTTTTTCTGAGGCTGGTTGCTTTGTGTTTGCAGATACGGGCTGTTCTCTGCATCTATTCTCCTCTTATACTTCTGTCTGCCGCCTCGGACCCGGTCCAGACGCACACCTACATAAACACAATCACAGGACATTACTGATGATTGTGTGTCACTCCACAAATATACAGACATGGGTGCCCTGATATCATCATGCTGTATGTACAGTAAATAAACTGCATGGGGAAATATCCACTAGTTTTAACTGACATTTTGACTCACTAATTAAAAAAACAAAAACAATTTGATTAACATATGTAAAAAATAACTTTTTGTTAAGTTATAGTTATAGCGCAAATGAAAGTTCGTATAATTAAAAATTAAAATTAAGTAACAATTCAGTGGATTTTCGGTATTTTAAACATTATGTAGGTAGATGAGTATTCTTGGCAGCCATTAGCAGAGAGAATTATTATTTATTTAATGCTAACTAAACTAAACAATTTCAACTCTGTTTAGCTGTTCGTCCGATCTGAACCCATTGGTATAGATTTTCCAAATAAGTTAGTCACTTGGACGAGGCTCCATTGTGTTGAACCCGGTAAACCAATGAGTCGTTGTCCAGTCAACAGCCCACATGGATCATCGACTTCAAGGAGACCGGACGGGACCGGTGTGACGCTACGGCAGTACACATCCTGTAACATGACCCCTTACAACGTTAAAGCAGTTAGAGGCAACCGCTCATCCTAACCAGCACCCCTCGTCACCATGACGATGGAGACTTCACAGTGTGTAAGTATGTGTGTGTGTAAACTGGACGGTTAAATGAAAATGTGAATGGAGGAGAAATACACTAAATATTAGCTACCAACTGCAAAAACGACTTCATCCAGGAGGGAGAACGTGACTCAGGAAGCCCTCAGTTGTGGTGTTGGGTTACTTGGTCTGCTCAGTGTAAATAGCCATACAGTCCCTGAATAGATCTATAATGGCATCTGTAAAAGACACACTGAGGGTATTATTTCCCCTCTTGACACTTCACAGCCTGCGGTTCTTATTCCGACTTGTGTAGATATTTATGGACAGCATCAATATAAAGAACAATAAACTGTACACTGTTCTCTAAATCATGGGTTACTTGGTCTGCTCAGCGTAAATAGCCATAAAGTCCATTTTGAATAGTTTTATTAGTTCCATCCCATTGATTTGTAAAGCTATTGCGTCTTATTTTATATGTGTGCTATGACTAGAACATAATATTTCATATGATAATAGTGTGTGCTTTATATAATATTCCATGACCAGAGAGGTTAAATGGAAGAGATAATTTTGTGTAACAGAGTGATGAGCTCTAAATGTGGTCTACAACCTTCAAGACAGCAGGTCCCATAAAATGTGCACATACTGGCCAGACGTCAGCCACCATCCCTGTATGTTGCCCAGCTCGTGTTTACTATCTGCTGCGAGCTTCATTAAAAGCTGCTGCCTCCTTTGTCTCCTACTTAAATCTCTTTCCATGATTAAAACTTAATCCTCTTTTTTTTTTTTTGCTATAGCTGCTAGAAAATAAAATTTTTTGGCAAAAACTAACAAAATGAGTTGCTGAACCATTTGAATCTATTAACTTTGCACTATCTTATCTTAATGTGCGACAGGAAGTCATAAAATGGATATGAACAGCCTGTAAGTCCACTATGCAAAAACCAACTCATCATTTTTTTAAAATCTTTTAAAATGTATAGATGAGTGTGAAACCTTTGCATAAAATTAAAGTTCTGTTTGAGCTCTTGATGAATGTTGATTAGGTCCTCAGAGGCCAGGTAGATGTTTCAGTTGTATGCAGTGACTTGTAGTATGGTGTACTGAATTTTAAAATAAAAAAAATCTGAATTTGGAAAATTAAAGATTTTTAGTGAACCAGAGAAAAAGGAGGAATTCTGTCTAAAGAGTTACAGAAACAAAACTCCAGTCAAGTCTTTGTGTAATTATTCTAAAGGACAAAGGCAGTAGAAACTTTTTGAAAGTGGTAACTCAACACACCAATTCTGAGTGAAGGTGCTGAACTTAAATGAGCATAATGTACATGAACTCTGTTTTAAACAGAAACAGACATTTATTGACTGTGACATCTCATGTGGAGGCTCTGAAATTAACAGCAACATGTTGACATAGAGCTATAATTGATCAGTTATGTCTGTAAGAGTTTGGGGAGTTAGGACACATTTCTACCAGCTGGGCTGATTTCAGCTGGAAATATCAAATTGTGCAAAGCAGCTCAGAACGCAGAGGCGCAGAGGTTAGAGAGGTGGGCTTGTGATCCGAAGATCGCCGGTTCACGCCCCGGCCCCGACAACATCAAAAAAATTGTGGGTGGGGTAGGTGAAACATCCACACTTGCCCCCACCCTCATTCGCCCCACTCTGGGCCCATGAGCAAGGCCCTTAACCCCATCATGTGCTCCCTAAACAGGTCTCTCTTGAAAATGAGTTCTCGTGGCTCAGTGAGACTAACCTGGATAAATAAAGGCTAAATGAAAAAAAAAAAGAACCTTTTCATGTTGTCGAGATATTACAGGTCTCTTTTTTAAGAGGGAGTGGTAGTTACTGGACTGAGCCTCACCTTTGTAAGTAAGCTGCACCCTTTATAGCAGGGGTGCCCAAACGTTTTCCCTGAGAGGGCCACATTTAAAATCTATCAGAGGGCTGTGGGACAAATGCAATAATATACATAATAATATATATAATAACATGAAATGCAAATACTTCTTTAAGTAAAGTCCATGTATTTATTATACAGTTATTTAACCTTCAATTCTATATAAAGAACATTACAGTGTTGGTGTTGGTGAGGGCTGGGGGTCCTCCCCCAGAGAATTTTGAATAAAGTAGATGCCATTTCCTGTGTTCGGGTGCATTTTAAAAAGGTTTATTACAGTAGATTAACATGAAACAAATGATGTAAACTCTGTTATTACTGAAATCTCTGACTGTAAAGCCTTCGTAATGCAACACTGCTGCAGCTCTGCAGGTAAGGGGCATTCACTTCAGGACAAATTGAGGTCGCTGATTGATCCGTTCTTATGCCTACTGGATTGATCGACAGGTGGCGGAACTTGTGCAAAAAAAAAAAAAATCATAGATTTTATTGGCCCGTTTGAGACTGTTATCATTTATTCCATATTTATTCAATATTGTGGTGAATCTAAGGTTTGAGAACTGTTTCCTTACATAATGATGGTTTCTTTATTTTTCAGGAATGATGAATTTAAATTGAAAGATGCTAAAATCACCACTGAAACCACTTCATATTTATAATTTAATTTTAAACACTTTGTGTGATTTATGTGTGTTCTGTCAAAGGAAAATGTTATTCAGTGACAGGAAGCTGCCGAGGGATGGTAGAACGTCTATCAAAATTAAATATAAATTATTTTAAAAATACATAAATTATCTCCTCTACCGTGTAATCCGTGTAGTTAAATTATGGTAGTCAGGCCGACTAACAATAAAGTCAATGGGTGGAATCAATGAGTGTAAACACATTGATTATTCAAAGGAAATTTGAATATAGTAATGAGAACAGCTTGGCGGGCCAACTATAGCCCACGGGCCCCACTTTGGGCACCCCTGCTTTATAGCAGTTATTCTCAAATATGGGTCAGGGACCTGATATGGATCATGAAACGCTTACTGTGAGGTCTTGAGGTCATGAATCAAATTAATATAAAAACGGTCAATAGCATAAAGAAAAATAATTTGTTGTATATAGATAAAAGTAAGTGTTGAATGTAAGTAAATATGTTGAATGGATTATTAGTGATGTTTGTATACTTCATTTAGCAGAGGTCGGGGTCACAAGTCTCACTTTTATTTTGTGCGTCAAAAGATGAAACTTTTGGGAACCGCTTCTTTAGAGCAGTGAGAGTAAACATCCTATGGACAAATGAAAATATATTTGGTTCGTTTTAGCCAATAGGTGAGGGTTAAACACAAATTTTAATGTTAATATGTATAAATGACATTAATTCTGCATTCCAACCAACCCTCAAGTTTGCATTTTAACTAATATGAAAGAAAATGTAGTTTTGAATTGTAAGAAAATTATTATTTTTTTAAATCCCTGTATATGGACAAATGAGAGAAGATTTTAGGATTAATAAAAAAAAAAAAAAAAAAAGTTAAATTCTATATCTGGTTGTAACTCGCATCGATGTCAGGCGAGACAGGAGCAGACGGTCTTGGAAGTGTGTGGACAAAACCATTTCATGAAGATTTACAGACTCAGAACATTTGTCTGTTCTGTGACAGAAGACAGCATCAAAATTACCAGTAAGTGTAACGTTCCACAGTAAAATGTAATGACGACCAAGTGGCCAAAAATAACTTTGGTGGGCAACAAAAACAGACCTCCTCGCTGTTCTTCCTGGACACTTTGATTATTATTTCTTGCCTCTTGCTCTTTCATCACACAGCCATCCTTTGAGCTCATCTAGATTTTAACCAGAAATTTTACAAACAACAAAAACCAAACTCCACAGCAACTTTGCTCAAGTAGTTCAGCCAGTTCTGATGCAACGCTGCCCCACCTTCGTAACTGCTGCCACCATGTCTTCACCTTAAACAATCCCACGCTTCTCAGATACTGTGACAAATGTACGTACGACAGGCTCCACAAAAACCACAGCGACATTACATTCTCAGCATTCAGCCTCGTGGAAACTACTGAAAAGAATCTGACTGCATCTTGTCTATACAGTCCGTTAACGATGCTTATTTTGAGAAACGGCAACTTCAAAGCAAGACTAAAACAAGAAGGATGCTAGAAAATAGTATTGTGTACCACCAGTCTTATATAAAGAATTTCAACCAAATATAGACATGAAATTGGAATTTTACTTTATGCTTTAAGATGCAGTGTTGAAATGTTCATTTTGTACACATACATGTTTACTGGCCTTGAAAGTGACAGCAGCTACAACCACTAAATGAGGCTTAATCAAATCCTGCCTGGGGTCTATATGTCTTTTAGCTGTGTCTTTAATATGGCTCTGAGTCTCCCCATTAAACCTCACAGCTCCCTCTGTTCTAGTTTACTGCGGCCTCTCCGGGGGAAGAGGGGCATTACGAGACACGGTGAAGCGCGTTACGAGGGCGCTTACGACAGGAGTTACGAGGGGCAGTTCGCATTTCACGGAGGTCCAGGAATCCCACAAGGCATCTGGAGGAATTTATGAGGCAGGAGAGAAAGCGAAGGGGGTTGGAGGAGGACAGCAGATGAGAGACAAACTGGGATGCTGTTGATGCCTCCACACTTATAAAAAGCAGCTTTTTTAAAGGCAGAAAAAAATAATAACACAGACGTGTGAGCTTGAATGTGACTGACATTTTGAAAAACTTGTATACAAAAACGTGTAAATGTCATATAATTCATAACTTTCTATAAACACACAGCTGCAGGCAAAAATTTTTGTTGTGTATTTAGGGACGAGACGAGGGCATTCATGTTTACCACAACTGGGAGTTAAGGTGTAGTCAGTGTTTCACATGTTCTTACAAAGAACAGGTTTTAATCACTTCTGAGAACTTGACAAAATTTGAGACTTTACAAACATAACATTTGGAGATAAAACCTTAAATATGTTACTTAAAGACTGAAGATTTGACTACAAAATTACCAATCAGTTGGTCAAAAAGGTTGATAACAGCGACGGAGCTTTAGGGCCACGCTAAGAAAAAAAATTAAAAGCCATAAAATTACGAGAATAAAGTGGTAGCATTACGAGAATAAAGCTGAATAAAGTCTTAATATTATGAGAATAAAGTCATACAACTTTTTTTTTTTACAGATCTCGTTTATTTTTTTTTTCTATGAGTCGGATCCACGACGCGACCTGTCAATCGATCCAGTAGACGTCAGCAAATGACCAATCCGAAGCAAATGTTCCTCACCTGCAGAGAGCTGCGCTGCAGCCCATCAGAGCGTACCACCTTACTGTAAGCAGGTTCAAAGTCCTGATACTAATAATAATCTGATGCTGATGTGCTAACAGATTAACAATCTCCTTATTTGTAAAACCAAAGTATAACTTAACAAGATGCTCAACATTCTTCATTTTATCACAGTTAAAATGTGGTAAACCTGCTTTATCGTGTTGGAGTTCAGATAATATTACGACTCATTTAGCTTCAGATTGGTCATTTGCTGACACGCCTATTGGATTGATTGACAGGTCGTGTTGTGGATCCGACTCGTGGAAAAAATAAATAAATAAACAAGAGCTGTTTAAAAAAAAAAAAGAGTCTCGTACGACTTTATTCTTGTAATTTTATGCCTTTTTTTTTCCTTAGCATGGCCCTAAAGCTCAGTCGTAGATAACCAATAGTCTGACTCATAATTTAATCTAAATACTCAATTTAGCATGCACTTTAGGAAAAAAATAAAAACTACAAGTCTTTAACACTGACATTTTCTGGCAAAATTAATTAAAATCAATCAACCTCTAAGGTTTTGTTCCCAAATTTAATAAAAAGAATACAATATTTTCTTTTGAATAAAAATGTCACTTTGAACATTTATCAAAAGTTATTTATTGTCAATTTTAGCAATTAGTATTTTCTGCCAAGCTGTCATCATTGCAGCTAAATGCACCACTTTGACAAAGACAATTAATGAGTTATAGAATAAATTGTTCAGTTATTGTTTACATCTGTGAAATTTGCTTCCAAAATCTAGTGTTTATTTTCATCATACAAGCTACGCTAACAGGAGTAGGAAGTTCTTGTGATAGTTTTAAGGTTTTACTTTTTTATTTTTAATAGATTGAAGTCAGCTGAATAAAAACAAATATTTGTCTTTAAATGACCAATTGTCCTGTTCAAACGAAATGAAAGAAATCTGTAATAATGCGCTTAATTTATTCTCTACAAGCAATAAAAGCAAAATTATTATATTTGTAAATAAAAGCATAATGAAGGTACTTTATTTTATTAAATTTTTTAATCTGGCTCAAAGTTACGTTAAGGGTTTCATAAATGAAATTATGTATAATAAGGATAAAATGCTTTACATTAACACCCTCTGATGTTTAATCTGCTCTTCCTCTATTATCTCTCCTTGGCTGTTCACAGCAGGAAACAAGTGGTCAGTACAGTAGGAGGCTGCTAATGTTTTCCTTTTTGAGTCACTTCTAAATCTGGACAATATGTCACCATGCGGCCGGCACACAGCCAGACTTAAAGATAACACCTGACCACAGTCACTATCTATGGCATGACCACAATGTCATTTCAAATATTTGACATTAAGTGATGAAGTTTTTAAGATCCAAGAAGAAGCACATAAAGGTCTAAAAAAAATGGTGCTCTCAGAGTTGATTTTACATCACTTTAACTGGGGAGATTCTGTAAGCTGTGAAGTGATATTGGCCAAACTTGTCTCAAACCAGTGAGTAAGGTTGTGAAGACTACTTTTCCTGTAATAGCAATAACAACATTGCTTATTATCTCACTGCTGCTGTGTTGCTAGCATGCCTCCACAAACTGGCAGATGTCCAGAAACTATTTTGGAGGATCACTCGTGGGGCAAAGACCGACACAGCTGAACAGTTAGCAGATCTGTTGTGCATTGTTTGGTATTATTTACTACACGCAAGCACACACAATAAAATAAAGGATTTGAGTTTCACAGGACTTAATGCGACTAGAAAATAAGCAGTCATAGATTGATTGGGTGAGATTAAGAAAGTAACTGGTTATCGGGGTATCGTTTCCATGACAACCTGCAGACAAGCTTGGGTTAAGCTTTAATCTTCATATCAGTGAAGTAATAAAACTGTCAGGTTTAACACCTGATTAATCTGAGAAAAGGCAACTCAAACCAAGTTACCAAAGATAAATATTTTAAACAAATATCTAACCTTCTCTTAGCATGCCCACTGCGAGACATTTCACAAATCGACAGGCCTGGCAGGATTTTCTTCTCCTCTTGGTGATTTCACATTCATTGGATGCTGGACAGCTGTATTCAATGTTGCCTGGAGAAGGAAATAAAGAAAGAGGTTAAGAAACAAAAAAAATCTTCATGACTGTTTGGGAGACAAATTAAAATTTTGAGATGAAAATACAGTTTTGCAAATCAACATTCCAGCATAATATCAGACATTTGTTTTATAGCAGGGAAATTAAAACAATTTTTGAAGCTCTGAATTTTTTAAATTTTTTAGAATATTATACTAAACAATACTGACTTTAGGCTCTCCTTAATCTATATACTATTTCAATCAATGAAATCACATTTAGTCAATTGTTTGCCTTTCTAAAATCTAGTTCTAAACTTTATTTTTGGCCCCAATTTTTGGACTTAACTTGAAGTTGACATTTATTAGGAGCACTTAAAAATATTTGATATTTTATTTTGACAAGAACTTAATAATTAGCTTTATGGAAATTGATTCAACTAGCCAAAAGTTAAGCCTGATGGCGTTGAGCCAGGTAACGGTGCACCATGCTGCCACCTCCAATCAGAAACAGGAAGTATCTGATGAGCCAGACATCTGATCTTCTTGTCCCACCTGAAAGCTGCTCAAGGCCGCCCTTTGAACTCATTTACAGCGGCCAACATTTCGAGCCTTTAACAAGACGGAACCCACTAGTTGTTGACCTGGGCTGAGAGCCGACACAGAGCAAGACAATCCCTTTAAAACATGCACATCGTGTTCTGCTGGCTCACAGCTCTGAGGGCAAAAGTCAAAGCATTAACATTTAGCATCTTGCAGCACAGCTATCTACCGTCTCGAAACCAAAACTCCAACATGTTGACTGTATATACAATGCACTGTAAGTTTAACCACACATCAGCTGTTTGCAAACAGATCTTTATTTAAAGCCTTTCTGCAGTTTGTAGGGCTGAAGGCGGAAGCTATGAATTAACTGATCAGGGCTTGTTTATATCAAAACAAAAGCTTGGGGTACAACTCCATCTGCACCGAGCCGCTTGTAAAACTGGTTTATATGATGCAAGAAGGCACTACCATTCATGCACACTAAACTATAAAACAGAGCATCTTCCTGAGCTGGAACATGTGGGGTTTTTTTTGTCTCTCTTACCCTGGATGGTCCTCTTAAAGAAGGCTTTGCAAGCTTCACAAGAGGCCACACCATAGTGGTAGCCTGAGGCCACGTCACCACACACCAAACACAGCCGCTTTGCTACCGAACCCAGCATGAATTCACACTTCACTTGGCCTTCATCCTCCCCAAACCTCCTGGACAGAAGGGATGAGGTGAGGAGGAACGTGTTTAGACAGGATTTACATTGTAAAGAAATATGATAAAACAGACAAAAGGGAGGGAAATGCAGTTTATTAACACACCTGTTTGTTCCTTCATTATTGGCCAAGCCTGCTGTGTGACCATAAAGGCCTGGCGAATCCAGTCCAGTGTTGGGATTGAGACCTTTGGTGAGGGGACCATAGCTGGAGTTTGTGTCTGATGAAGAGCTTCCTGGACTGGGATGTGCCGGGCTGACGTCACCCTGAGAGCTGGGGCTGGAAGGTTCCCGCTTTATAGAAGAGGGACAGGTGGGGTCCAGGCCCCTCACTGACATCCTGCCTGGACGCCTGGAGGACACAAGAAAGATATTTAGTATATTAATTTATTTAGTCGTTTAGATTTAAGTATTAATATCATAATATATAACCGCCCCTAAACTCTGCCTTCGATTATTTTATTCTGGTAAGACAACAGAGGTGGTCATGTTATAGGCAGCTTAAAAAAATACACCTCATTAGTTTAGGTTTCTTATAAATATTGTCAAGGTCCAAGCAGAAGAAAATAAAGACCGACATTTGGCTAAATAAATATCCCCTTTAATTTCCACAATCTTAAGTGCTTCAGCTGCCTCCATCTCTGTGTCCACATCCTTCCACTCGTCCATCAAACCACCCGTCCCAGTCTCAGAACCAGCCGTTTGGGATCTACCACATATGCAAAGTTGCTGTCTTTTACTCTACTTGGTTTTCAAAGGAGGTGATTGCTTAAGCAAACTTAGGGAAATAGTCAAACCAGTGACAATGGTCATAGGTTTATCTTGTTTTTGTTGCTGTTTTTGTGCGTGGATGTGTTTTTCTTTGCTTTTTGCATTTTTCTCTTTCAGTTACTTTGTGCTCTTGAACTGTTAATGGCTGCACAATTTACAACAGTGAAAGGCTTGCTATTGCAACAGTTAACTGTTTTCACTTTTTACTTTGACTACTGTTGGACTTTTTACAATAAATAGTAATCTACAACAAAAATAAAGTGATGCTTTAGTCAGACTTAGTCAAATGTGCTTTTAAAAACATACTTCGCTTGTTATTATAAATATAAATAAAAGTGAAAAAACAATGTTTCAACAATATTAAAAAGGTTTATATCATATTCGATGAAACGTGAGCATTAAATGTGTCATGGCTCTAATGATAGATAAAGAAGTGACCACAGCAGACTTTCTGTCACCACTGAGAAGAGAAAAAATATCTGAAACCAGCCGAAGTGTATTGGGTCACATGGCCTGTCGCCATGCGATCTGTGCTTACAATGCATACAGGCTCCGATCACAGCATCTGACTTTTGCCCATGGATGTAAAAATAAGAAGCTTGGAACCTCTACTACTTCTTCAAATACAGATTCCTGTGCTCCAGCTCCCTGCACAAACACATTCAGACACATTTAAAAGTGTGCGTCTTCATAAACACCGTGACACATGCTTGGGCACAACCTTGTCGCCAGACAAAAATTAAAAGACACATTGTAGTTTTCCTCCTGTCACACATTGGGCGGCTGTGGCTGAGTGGTTAGAGCAGTCGTCCTCCAATGCAAGAGTTGGGGGTTCAAACTCCACAGCAGTCACATGCCGAAGTGTCCCTGGGCAAGACATTGAACACTTTGTTGCCTCCAATGTGTGTGCCATATGAATGTGATCTAAAGCACTGAGTAGTCTCTTTAGAATGATTTGTTCAATTAGCTTTGTAGAGATCTAGTAGAATGCTGTATGAATGGGTAAATGAGGACACAGATTATAGTGTAAAGTGCTTTGAGTATCTCAATAAGATAGAAAGGCGCTATATAAGTACAGTCCATTTACCATTTAAACAAGTCCATGCAGCTGTGCATTTCTCACACTATTCTCCTGGTGTAGTGAAATGGATGTCCAATCTTTTTCCTGCCATGTAAATCAGTCTTCCCATCATCAGTCATTTGGTAGGCAAAAGACTTGTTGCTTTTAACCACCCACTGAACAAACCACTGCCACGCGCTACTGACCCCTCTACAAAGCCACAAAAACAAAAATAAAAGTTGCGTGATAAGAAACTGCCAAACACAGGCACCAAAACGATCAATACCTCCAAGAAAAAACAAACAGCTGCTTGATCCTTGCAGACACAAGTAGATGTTCTTCCTTAGACGTGTTTTGATTGATTTCATGTAAATTATTTCCATTCTTCATCAGTTTCAGTATACATTTTCACATTCATCAGACCAACAACATCACTTGAAACAAACTTCTAGTCACCTGACAACACAGGCATACTAGTTTTTCTCATTTCATCTTTATGTACATACAGTACAACTGCAGCAGATTACCAACGTAGAACAACGTTGAACTACGTAGAACCAATCTCTTAAACAACAGAACATTTCTGGCCTTTCCCATTTGTAGCTCCTGTCATGCTGTTTATGTCTGCAGATTTGTTAAAGGGCAGCTGTGGCTGAGTGGTTAGAGCAGTCGTCCGCCAATACGAGTTTGGGGTTCGATTCCACCAGCAGTCACGTGCCAAAGTGTCCCTGGGCAAGACATCGAACCCCTTATTGCCTCTGATGTGTGTCCCATTGGTGTATGAATGTGATAAAGCACTGATTATTCTTTGTAAAGATATACTAGAGTGCTGTATGAATGGGTAAATGAGGGCATCGATTGTGTTGTAAAGAGCTTTGGGTATATTGATAAGATATAAAGGTGGTGGTGTAACGGTACACATGGGTGTATTGAACCGTTTCGGTACAGCATGTTTGGTTCGGTCCATGTGCGTACCATTTTGGTTATTTTTTCCACTCATTAAATTTTATTAACGAGACATTATGCGCCACGGAACTAAAGTTCCTAAGCATGTTTCAGCACGGCACTATAGTTTTGCAGCACGCGTAGCATTAGCAGCCTAGCATCTCATTGCGGTCTCCTGTTTGGGAACATTTTGGCTTTCTTGTTAAAAGACAAGTGAACAAATCCAAAGCTGTGTATCGATGTTGTTTAACAGAGATTGGATCTGCAGCAGGCAGCACGTCTAATTTGTTAACACACTTGAAACAACATCATCCGAATTTGAACATCTCTTCTACAAGGAAGAAAAGCAACTTGTTGCAAAGACTGAAAACAGCAGTATTTAAACAATCTTTATCAGGTAATTCAGATCGATCCAAAGCAATAACACAAGCTGTAGGAGTTTTTAAAGCTCTGGATCTACGTCTGAATTCTGTTGTTGATGCGCCGGCTTTAAGCATATGATTAAAGTTCTTGAGCCCTCCTGCCTATGACATCCATCACGTCAACACTTCAGCCAAAAAGTTGTACCAGCACTTTATGAAAAAGCTAAAACTGATCGTCAACAAGCCCTGGAGCCCAGATTCAAAGCCCTGCCACATCGATGATGAGAGAGATTCAACCACCTCATAAAAGAAATGATGACTGTGCAAAAAGAGGTATTGTTATTCTAAAAAAGTTACATCTGGTTCTCTGGTCATTCAAAAAACAAAACAAAGAAAAACAACAACAAATAATGTAGAAACGTTTCGTCTTTCATCCGAAAGACTTCCTTGGTCTGAGGTGCTGTATTCAGCTCAGTCTTATAAATAGCACCTTCTATAGCACCTTCTCAGAGCGGATCAACCAGTTTGCTGCTGACAACCAAAACCAGCTGCTCACATGGTCAAGAAGGACCATCAGCCTAACAATGGATCATTAGCACACTGATGGCTGTTTACTATTCACAGGAGGCTGAGTTATACTAGCAATAACAGCATTATAAGAGGGGGACAGTTGAACCCGGAGGCCTCCACCCCTGTTTAATGATGGACGATTTCTTTTCACAAAGATGGCCTCCTTTACTCCTCTCTCAAACCATCGTTCCTCTCTATCCAGGATGTGAACATCTTCCTCCCTGAAAGAGTGACCGCTGGCCTGGAGATGAGTGTAGACCGCAGAGTCCTGGCCTGATGGTGTTGCTTTTCTGTGCTGGGCCATCCTTTTGGCCAGTGGCTGTTTAGTTTCCCTGATCCACTCTGAGAAGGTGCTATTTATAAGACTGAGCTGAATACAGCACCTCAGACTGAGGAAGTCTTTCGGACGAAATACGAAACGTTTCTACATTTTTTTAATTGTTTTGCTTTGTTTTGTTTTTTGAATGTCCAGAGGACCAGATTTAACATTTTTAGATTTTTCTGCCTGGATTATTGAGCATGCATCAGGAGGTATTGTTATTGTATTATTCCGATCTAATTAACTTTTTTAATTTCAAATTATAATCTTAAATCTTTTTTCTTTTTTTTTTTTACCTCTTTGTGTTTGCAGTCTGAGGATGACACTGAGAGCTGAGAAGCTGAGTCTTCTTCCTCTTCAAGGAATTTGTTTATTTTTATATAAATGTATTTTTTACTTGGCATATTTTCAAAATAAATATTTTGTAAGTCTTTACTTTGGCCTTTTTTGTACCGAAAATTAAACGAGCCGAACCCTCCTTGAAACTGAACCGAACCTAAATGTGATTTTAG
>NC_056509.1:30040818-30047745 GCF_014905685.2 Nematolebias whitei
TGGTTCTGTGGGGAAAGCACTCACACACACACGCACGCACGCACACACACACACACACGTTTTCCTTTGTCTGTTGCTAAGCAGGTGGAATTCAGTAGGTGAATGCTTAGATTTTAAACAGCTTTCCCCACAGAACCAAACGTTAATGAGAATAATGAAAGAACCAAATCTGAAATATGTACTTTAAGGTTAAAGAAGATAAAATAAGTGATATTTTGGATTTTACGTGAAGTAAACTACCATAATCCAGTGTTAAGATAAACATTTTATTTTAGCCACTTTAAAAGACCCAGGTAAGAAAATTATCATAATAAATAGGTTTACCCATCTATTCTTCAAATCATCCTTTCAATTATTTCACAACAATTCTTCCCTGATCCCTCCGAACTTTGATGAAAATGGCTCACTGGTAGTCTCATCGGCTATCCATCACAGGTGTGTCGAGCGTCCAGAGTGAGATATACTATGCCCTCTCCTGCATCTCAAGGAGGAGGAGGGGCTGTCTGTTTGCATTCGGCTTTTATAATGAAATGAAGAGAGCTGTGATCAGATGGGAAGTAATTTTCTAATCGACAACAAAAAAGTCACACATTGGTGCAGCTTCTACAGCCCAGCACTAAATGAATAAATTACTACCACCACACATTTAAAGTTAGCATACCTTTAGCGTCTTAGTATCCAAAACAACTAAATGCAGCTTGACAACGAAGACTAAAGCGCAGTGCGAAGCAACAAGAAGACAAAAAAGAAAATAATAAGAGAGCGGGTGGAGGAAATCATGAGACAATCAGACATAGGGAGAGGGACAAAGTAAGGAGGGACAGAAAGAAACAAACTCATTAACCTGAGAGGGAGGGCTGAAAGAAATGACGGCGAGCAACATGTTTTTAAAATGAGAAAAGCATAATGCAGACATTAGAAGGACTGAGATGCATTAAAGAAAACACAAACAATCTTCAAATCCTGTCAGAAGAATAGAATGAAAGAAATACTCTCATTCAGATCTCCACTCAGACTAACTGTTGAAGTGGTGATTGAGGTCAGTGGGGTCTCAGTAGTTTTTTTATTTTTATTTTTTTTACTAATGAGCCAGAGATGAGCAGGGATCAGTGACAACCTCAGCCTATATCTTAGCAGCCTACAGGCTTGGATGAATCCACGAGACCAGGTGCTGGAGGCTTTTTGTGGAACCAGCGGGCTCCGGAGGGATGATGTGCAGCAAACGGGGGAGATCATCTGCAGCCATCTTTCCTCTTCATCTGATCGCTTGTGTCACGAGCAGTCAGCCAACCTGTGTGTCCACATGTCCTTCTTGTCACATCTGTCTGTCTTCTAATTGTCTTTATCTTTTGCCACTGGGGAAGGTTAATTTCAACCCTGAATTGCTCAGTGGAATGAGCTCCTCCTGATTGTTCCACAGCAGATAAAAGCGCAACAGTGATGATGATAAGGACCGTGATTTTTTTTTTTTTTTTTTGATTACAGCAAAGACAGGCAATCAAAAAGCACCTCTGCAGGCAATTTACCAGCTGCTCCACACATCTTTCACAACTGTTTTGTCTGTGTCAAAGAGTGAGGATATACTTTCACAAGTTTTGTATTAACTACACAGTTAAGCTGTATCAAGACTATAACTATCAAAGAAATAGAAATAAAGATGCGCACTTGGAAACTTTGTTCCAAGCTTTGCTGAAGTCCAAAAAATAAAATAAAATTGAAGTTTATGGATTGTTGATTATGTATTTATTGCAACAATTTGTTAATTATGATATATTTTGTTTCTTCACCTTAAAAAAATAAGTTATAAAATGAATCATTACAACTTTAGGAAAGTTTGTGATATTTAAAAAAAAATGTTGATTCTGTGAGTAAAAATGTGTCACTTATTTGCGTTAATGAAGTGTAATAGTTCATCTGCAAGAAGTGGGGAAAGGATGGCTTGAACTCCAGGAATTAGTCAGGTTCTTTTTAGAGAAATTGTGAGAAAGTACCACAAAACTGTCAAACCATAAAACGTTTTTGTGGAGTTATAAGACATCAGTAACGCAGGTTCAACACAACATGAATTAAATTAAACTTGTTCTCATAACGGGAAAATGACCAATAAATTCTGAAGACCGTGAATGCAACATTAGCTTAAATCACTTAACCTGTTTGACACGTGACTGTTAGCTACAAATTTTCACCAAAACGTTAAATTTGTTTTATGTAGTTACTTATGAGAATGTACTTACTCTGTGTCAGAGTGATAGCTGAAACACTCCGGGAGGTAGAGGTCGACTAAATCCATCTGCACTCTGTCACCATACCCACTAAAACAGGATAAAATGTTTCCGTTTGTCTCCTTTCCCCTTTTTACTTTCCCTATACTGTCCTCGCGCGCGACGGTTTTGGACAAATTATAACTCAGTTTTTTACTGTTTTCTTCCTGAAACTTTATCCTCATTTACTGCCTTCTTCTTCTCAACTGTACGAACCCGCTCCCAGCTCGGCTCATCGTCGTCCCTGACTGTGGCGCTCCTCGCTCCCACGAAATCAAACCACCGAACCCCTGAGAGGTCCGAACCGTTGTGACCGCTGACAGCAGCTGGGCCTCATCAACACCCTCCCACCCCCGCGCGCCTCTTCATCTCACAGCTGATTGGCTGTCCGCTCAGCCAATGAGCGCCTGAGCTGCTGAGGCAGGTGGATGTGACAGAGGATGTGGTACAAGCTCATCAACAAGAAGACCAGATGATCTCCAAGTTTCTTAGATCTTTAGACAACTATCTCAAAATTACTGTACATAAAACCAAAAACTACATTGCCATTATGCAACAAATAAACAATGATAAGCAAAAACTAAATATTTAGAAAGTTGGCTTTAGTTGAGTTTGTCCTTTTAGGGTTCTGAACCTACCATAATTAATTTATAAAGCAGTTAAAAACAGCAACAAGGCTGACCAAAGTGCGGCACAATACAAACAAGGCAGAGCAAGTTAAAGTTCATGAATCTACAGAAGTAAAAATAGGAAACAGACAAATATAAATAAATACAAACACAATAAGGTCAAAGTTGGGGAGTGGTGGTGCAGAGGTTAGAAGATGGTCCTGTGATCAGAAAGTCGCAGGTTCACCTCCCGGTACCGTCAACATCAAAATGTGGGTGGAAAAGGTGAAACACCCACACCTGCCTCCACCCTCATTCACATCACTCTGGGCCCCTGAGCAAGGCCCTTAACCCCCACCATCTGCTCCTTAAACAGGTCTCTCTTGAAAATGAGTTCTCGTGGCTCAATGAGACTACCTGTATAAATAAAGGGTAAATTAAAAAAAAAAAAGATGACGTCGCAAGCTGGGTTAAAAGTCAGGGAGGGAAAGTGAAGGAGACTGCCTAAAAGATCATTTTAAACCCTGAATTTCACATGAAAGAACAAGAAATAAAACTTTACATTGGGTTTAAACTTTAGAGGGATTTATTTTCTAATTTCACGTGAACAAACAATTGAATGAGTTATGTATAAATAAAATTTGTGGCAAAAGGTTGACTGATAGATTGTGGAAAGGGTGTTCAGATACCCAACAAATAAAACTATTTTTATTGGCTTTATTACGGTAAAGTTACTGCATCCTATCATTTTATGAGGTGATTAGACTGATTCGTACAATTTTAAAATATTTAATAAGCATACCTTGACAGATGCTTACATGCTCCTGGATTTTTGATGAGAATACTGTGATTAATATTAAAACGGATGTTTTAAAAAAGACTTATTAAGCTCAGGAGGAGAAAATCTGTAGGAAACAACATTATCCCTGTAACCTGTTAGATATCTGACTGTACAGTAACATCCCACACATTCAATTTACATTTGACTTATTATATAAATTTATTTCATGCACAAAGGCAAAATATTGGCCAGTTTTTTTAAATAAGATATCTTTAATTTTTTGCAGATCTTCCAAAACATCTAAATAAACATTTGTTACAAACTATTTTGGATCAAACTTTAAACAGACGATCTCAGATCACTGCCAAAGACCCCTTAAAACACCTTTAATCTAGTCAGACGCTGATCTCTAAATCCAAACCTTAAGATTATTCTTTCAGTACAAACTCATTCAATTTGGATGTCAGTTTTAATAAAAAATCAACAGCTTTCTGCAGGAAAGCTGCATGTACAAACAAACATATGGGCATCCACACACTGAACCACATCAACTTAAATTTGACTTAAGCCTTAACGGACTTACCTGCTGCAGCTCTGTTATCTGAGATAATCAGCTATGGCTGTGTGCCTAATGTGGTGCCTTCCTCCTTTCACTCACAAAGCGCACGTGCAACTTAACGAGAAGCAGGGTAAGTATCCAGCATGCATGGTCTAATACTTTCATGCCTTCTGGCCAGAAAAGCTCCCTCCAACAAACTTCCACCAGTTGATAATGACAACTGTAGCAGGTTTTACAGCTCCTGACGCTTTAATTTAGAGAAGGAAGGGGCAGAAATTATTGTTTTGATGGTAAAGGTTGCAGGTTTTGTTTATTTAATGTACAGTATTAATCACAAAGTAAACTGCTTTAATCTGAGACCAGATTAATGCTCTGAGTTTATTTCCATTAGTAGTCCCTGAGACACACAAACATTATATACAACGCATACACAAATCATGTACTGTATACAATTACACAAACATTGTACATGTCTGTGAAATAGCAACAAGAAAGGGAAATCATGTGAACTAAGGCTAATTAAGAGTCATACATTCATTTTAGAGCATAACTAATATATTAGCAGTATTTTATCAGATGGTTGTGGATATACTAATTACATTTGTGTAGTTTTTTTATGTAAAACTTTTTGTCACCTGATTCCCCCGGAGCTGCCTGCAGAACATTGTTTGAGCTCTAAACTGATAACGCATCCACGTGGAAATGTCAAACTGCTCAGCTGGACACCTCATGGGTCAAGGATGATCCCTACTCATTTCAAGGTCATGGTGTCAAAGGTTAAGGTCACAGGTGACCTCTGTGTAAAAACTCTTTCTAACCTTTTCTGCTCAACTATAATAGATTATTGTGGTTGAACAGATGCAGATTCATTGTGTTTTAACTGCAAGTTTCTTTTAAAATTAGTTTCCACTGAGCCTTCTTTGGATGACTTAATGTCGTTGAACAGGGGTGTCAAACTTACTTACAAAAGGGGGCCAAAATTTAAACTTTTTTCAAACTAAGGGTCATTTTCAGAAACTACATTAACTCAAATCAGATACCAGCATCTTTTATTGGTTGCAGGTTCCTCAACAAGAGTTTGATTGGTCTCATTTGATGTTCTCTGTTGTGCTTTCAACATTATAACCAAAGATCACTGAAAAAAGTAAAGCGATAAAAGTATTTTACATTTCACATATTGTCTTAGGGGCCACCAAAGATGTCAACTAGGGCCACATTTGGCTCCCGGGCCTTGAGTTTGACACATATGTCGTAGAAGAACTGCTGGTGAGGCAGTCTCTCAGATCCCTGGGATGTTTGGATTTGACGTTACTCCTGGAATAAATCCTTCAAAAGCTAAGAAGCTGGGTCTGCCTATCTCGACACTACAAAAATTATTATGAATTATATTATATATATATATAATTATTATACTATTGAACGAAATGATTAAAAGTAAAGTGACAACCTGAGAAATTTTAAATAAAAAGTCCAAAAAAATAAAAACAGCCAAACACAACAAAACCACAGACAAGCAAACTCGACAAAAAGTTTATTGTTTTTTTTGTTGTTTTTTTTCTAAAAAGCTGATTTATTTTCATTCAACCTTTATTTATACAGGTTAGTCTCATTGAGCCTCGAGGATTCATTTACAAGAGAGACCTGATTTAGACAAAGAACACAGATGAGGTACAGATCATGTAAAAACAAATAAAATGAAAAGTAAATAGAAGAAATTATATAAAAACAAGAAAAAAAGCTACATTATAAAGTGATGGAAACAAGCTGTTATTAACAAATATGCAGTTTTTAATGTTCAAGTAGCAACAATCATCTTCTTCTTTCGGCTGCTCCTTTCTTCAAGGGTCGCCACAGCGAACTAACTCGCATGAAGACTTGGAAATTGTTTTTATGCCGGATGCCCTCCTGGACGCAACCAATAAACTCCATTATTAAAAATTTCCAACATATCAACTCTCATAAACTGTATGTTTACCAGTAAAATGTGACTACAGTGATACAACTCCTACAGCTTGACACTAAAAGGGTGTTTTTGCCTTTATAGAACGCTATTTTCAAATAGAGCGAGAAGTTTCTTACAGAGAGAAGATTGTAAGGTTTGGAGGGAAAAATTAATTGACATACCTTTGCTATAATCTTGGGCATACAAATATACGTCTTTTAATGTTAATATTGGTTATTCAACAACTAGAGCAGCAGCGAGTCTTGCTGAGAGACACTCAAACAGGCTGCGCGCGCTCCCTTTGGTAGAAGGAGTTTGGTCCCGTTTGAAAGTCAGACATGTCTGTACTCTTACGACGATGCTTAACAACGTAAAATTTCAGTTACAGAGAAGTTGAGGTGTGGCGCGAGGGATGGGGGTGATAATGTATTGGTTGTCTCCCCTGACACATGATTGAAAAAGCTGATTTACCCGTAGAAGTGGAACCCAACATGCACGGCTGCAGTTGTAGACAGCAAAAACATTTTTACTCTGCTGAGTCTGAGCTGAGGACAGAAGCTCGATGAGCGCTGCGGAGGGACACTGTAACAAAGCACCCAGCTGCCATGACACCCCCCTCCCCCCCCAACACACCAGATGTATGCATTTCTCTCTGAAGAACATGGAGAAGTACAGACAGATCCACCACAGCTGCATGTATGTGCTTCTCTCCTTATCCGTAAACTCACAGCCACCAAATCTCAGCCTCCAGGGACAGCTGTCGCTTTGCCTTCCAA
>NC_056509.1:30047845-30098467 GCF_014905685.2 Nematolebias whitei
ACCCACCACCACCGCCGGCGCCCCCGCCCCCCCCCCCCCCCCCCATCACACACATTAGCATTAGCCTACGAACTGGAGAGTGTAATCTGCTTAGTTTATGTCGGACTCTCAGTCATCCATCAATTATTGGGACAGTGGAAAAGACTATTGATGCTGTGGGCAAACACCCTCGCCCCGCTATCCCAACAGCACCTCCCAGACTCCTGATTGGTAAAAGTAGAAAGAGACGGAGGAAAGGTTGAAAAATAAACTTCAGAAAAATCACAAGATATCATATTATATAAGAAGAGTTTTCAGTTTAGCTGTCCTAAAATAGATGGATGGGAAGGAAATGATACACAAACGGGCTGACAGACGAGCGCTTGGCCTGAGATCAGTTTCTTATTGATCTGTGGCCCTCTGGATGGAGATCACCGATCCCACTGTTCCCACATGCCCACATTTATGGCCGAAACTTTAGAAACCCTCTGAGAGAAGCTTGGAGAAACATGGAAATGTCACTTTGAGCTGCTGGGACCTGCTGCAGTGGGTCAGTGGTCTTCAAATGCTGTTCATTTATCTGCAGATCTCACAGTGGAGGAGAAATGTGTGGACGCTTTCAGGCAAACAGGATTTCGCCGGGACTAATTTAAGTACTTTTTTATGAATATTTGAGGGCAAAACACTCAGTTGATTTTCCACCCTGCTGAAGGAGTTTTCCTGACATTTAAAAAACTCAACACCTCTTTGAAACCGCCGCTTTGAATAATAATTTACCACTTTCCTGCCATATTGTCTTCTAGATGCCCATCCGGAGGCCTTTATAGGGCGATTAACTGAGCTTCTGTTTACAGCATAATATGGATTACCACAGCAAACACCCCTCATATTCCCAACAAGCGCTGTTGGATTAAGTGGTCAGCTGCTGGTCCACCCTCCTCTGTCTTTATGTGTCTTCTGCCCTGGACACAAGAGGATCATCTCTTGACTCTTAAATGTGCCGGTAATTACCGGTAATGTCTTAAACAGGAAGCTCAGAGGAGAGCAGCAGCATGTGGAAAAATATTCATAACTTTTCTGTATATATGCCTCATATTAATGCATCAGGTCTTTACTTCCTAGAGCCACCATCCTGAGTGCTTTACAATAAAATACAAATAATAAGAGATTTGTTATGATTAGCTAAGAAATAAAAGTATAAATAACCTTCTGGAGTTCATATTTTAACACTAACTTTCTCAGTAGTGTGAACTGCATTGAGCTCCATTTTTCTTCTGTATGTTTTTTGGCGTGTAACTTCTACAATTTTTGTGCCATTTCAATAATTCATAAATCAAAACGTCCAGCTCATTCAGGACATTCCTGATATAACTGTTGGAACCATATTTTTCGGACTATAAGGCGCACCGGATTATAAGGCTCACAGTCAATTCTTGAGAAAATTAAAGGATTTAAAGTGTTTCCTTATAGTCCGAAAAATACAGAGTTTGTGCAATTGTTACCCTTTTTAAAAAATTAATATTTAGCTTTTTCAGCCATGTTTTTCTCATTAAAAATGAATGGCGCTCTCCTTCCTTTGCACTGCTTACAACCTTTTACTGCTCATTTCGGCTTTTGTTCTGGTTCAGCTTTTTTTTCAGCTTCTTTGTGCTGATTTCATCTTCCTTTAACTATTTTCAGCTATTTTTCGGCTCCTTTCACTTTCTTCCTGCTCATTTCAGGTTTTTTGTTTTTTTTTACCTTCATTCTGCTAATTTCAGCTTTTTATGATGCTTTTAGATTATTTCCGCTAAATTCAGCTAATTCTGTACTTTTATTTATTTATTCAGCCTCTTTTAGCCTATTTCATCTTATTCTGCTCATTTCAGCTGTACTCAACTTTTTCTACACATTTCTGCCATTTTTCTGCTGCATTCTGCTTCTAACTTATATTAATATGTATGTATTTTCACTTAAAAAAACATCACATTAATATTTTTTTCCGCTGCTCCCTTCATCAGGGAACTAACTTTTGCAAAAAGATCTGAAGCTCTCGACCTTGACCTCTCTAAGGGATTTTAAACAACTGCCAAGTTTTTTTTTGATTGTCTACTGTTGTCATCTGTGCTCTTTGTTAAAAACAGGTCTCTCTTGTAAATGAGTCCTCGAGGCTCAATGAGACTAACCTGTAGAAATAAAGAATGAAACTCACACAAAGACTTGACAATTGTTTTCACGCTGGATGCTCTTCCTGATGCAACCACAGACCACCGAGCTTCCACAGCCCTCTGTGTGGAGCGGAGAGCTGCCATCTAGGGCGCCGGAGCTTTAGGACCTCTTTCAGGGTCCCCAGAGTGGGGCAAACAAGGGTGGAAGCAGGGGTGCTTCATTTATCCCACCGGTCCAGGAAGTTGAACTGGGGACCTTCCAGTTACTGTTACAGGCTTCCCTTAGAAGAAAACTACTATGTGGATTGGAGTCCAAATCTAAACAAAATAGTGTTGAAACAAGTCTGAAAGGACTTGTGACCTGTTTCTCTATCTATAAAAGAAAAGGGAAAATTCTTCTGCAAAACTAACATTACAGACACAAAGTGAAGTCAAAGGGAGAATACAAATAAATAAATAAATAAATTAATTAATAATAATAATAATAATAATAATAACAATAATAATAATAATAATAATAATAATAACAACAACAACAACAACAACAACAATAATAATAATAATAATAATAATAATAACAACAACAATAAAATAATAACAATAATAATAATAATAATAATAATAATAATAACAATAACAATAATAATAATAATAATAATAATAATAATAATAATAGCAGCACGGTGGCGCAACTGGTAGAGCTGCTGCCTCTCAGCGAGCAGGTCCCTGGTTCAAACCCCGGTCCAGGGGCCTTTCTGGGTGGAGTTTGCATGTTCTCTCCGTGCATGCGTGGGTTTTCTCCGGGTACTCCGGTTTCCTCCCACAGACCAAAAACATGCATGTTAGGCTGATTGGTAACTCTAAATTGTCCCTAGGTGTGAGTGAGAGAGTGAAGTGTTGTTTGTCTCTATGTGGCCCTGTGATGGACTTGCGACCCGTCCAGGGTGTACCCCGCCCCTCGCACAGTGATTGCTGGACATGGGCACCAGCGACCCCCGTGACCCAAAATGGAATAAACGGGTAAAGATAATGGATGGATGGATGGATAATAATAATAATAATAACAATAATAATAATAATAATAATAATAATAATAATAATAATAATAATAATAATAATAATAATAATGGTTCGACTTGATTCAGTCCACAGCAGACTTTTGTTCTTTTGTTGTACATTTTGGTCAAACGGTTCAAGTTCAAGTGAAGTTTATTGTCATTCGCATCACTTATGGTACATGATGCTAAGGATTATTGTGCTGCACTTTTCTTAGACATGTCTAAAGCTTTTGACACTGTGGATCATAACATCTTGTGTCATAAGCTCTCAGAAATCGGTTTCTCAGAACACACCATTGGTTGGTTCTCTAACTATCTCTCAGACCGGAGGCAAATGTGTTCAACATAATGGTACTTCCTCCAGTTATTTAACAGTCAACAATGGTGTACCACAAGGCTCAGTCTTAGGACCCACCCTCTTTACAATCTACATACGTAATGTAGGTAAAAACATCCCTGATGCATCCATACATTTCTATGCTGATGACACAGTTGTTTATTGTTGAGCTAAAACTGTTGCAAAGGCTTTCCAACTTTTGAAATCTGCATTTGACATCATCCAGACAGATTTGTTCCACCTCAAACTTGTCCTAAATGCCGACCAAACCAAAGGGATGCTTTTTTTCTAATAGGAAGTTGGTCCCAGCAGTTCTTCCTCTGATTTCATCCTCAAATGGTGTCCCGATTGAGTTTGTTGATTCCTATAAATATTTGGGTATCTTGGTCGACTCGCATCTCTCTTTTAAGCTCCAGGTGGAAAACTTGTTAAAGAAACTGAAAGTTAAACTGGGTTTCTTTTTAAGAAACAGATCCTGTCTAACTCTGAATGCTAGTAAACGCCTTGCAGTGGTGGGATGTAACTAAGTACAAATACTTCGTTACTGTACTTCAGTACATTTTTCATGTATCTGTACTTTATTTAAGTAGAGTTAAATGTGGGTACTTTATACTTTTGCTCCACTACATTTTACATCAAGTATCTATACTTTCTACTACACTACATTTCTATAATGCATTACATTACAAGTTACATTCATGTTTTTTATTTGTTTGTTACTTTGAAAGTAACCACTGGTGAGAGGGGAGCTGGTCCATTGAATCACTGCAAAGTGGGCAGGTAACGTTAGGCCCACCTTCAAGAAGTGCTGGGCCACTGACATATATTCTAGTATATATGTCACTGAGCTGGGTGCACCCACAGCACCACTACACCCAAAATATATTCCACCGCAAGAGAGTCAGCCAGAAGATATGCTCCACCCATGGCCTTATTGAAAGACTGCTCAGTACAACAGGACAGATTCTCTCTCCCAAAAGAGCCAGACTGGACTCAAAAATCTTTGAAAACCAACTTCTTCTGAACTTGAACAAGAAATTCTTGCTGCAATATTAAAATGTGTCAGTTTATGGGATGTTAGGAGACAAGAGATGTCTCTAAATGGCTCGACACTCAGGTCCAAGTTTTAAAAATGGTGTCAGGAAGTTAAAATATTGTTCAATATTGACCCATTACAAGTTGACTAGACATTATTTTAACTAGAGATGATGACAAACTGGAGTTGAAATATCAGTGGAAATGATCAGAGCCTATTTCTTTGTTAGGTCTAACGCTCCTTTTGTTCAGGCAGACAACAACTTTTACTTAAATGTGTTTACTGCAGTTAAAATGACACATTGGTTTTTCTTTGTGTTAAATAAAAACTTTCAAAGGTAAAATCATTCCTCTTTCTTATTTTGCTTAATGGCATTTAACTCTGCAGGTCATCCCTGAAATTCTGACACACAGAATCACAAGTCCAAGTGTGAACTGTGTCACACAATAAAAACATGTATTATCTGCAGCATTGTTCATTAAAATGACACAACACTATTAATGTATTACAGAAAATATACATATGCTAGCCATACTTAAATATATGTAGACCATTGCATTATGTAATACATTCAGGAAGTACTTTTACTTTTAATACTTTAAGTATTTTAAACACAAGTACTTATTTACTTTTACTTAAGTAAAAATGTTAATGTGGTACTTCTACTTTTACTAGAGTACATTTTTGTCTGTTTATTTGTACTTTTACTTAAGTACAGTGTTTGAGTACTTTCTCCACCACTGACGCCTTGTATCTGTGACTTTCCTTCCCTCCATTGACTACGGTGACATTATTTACATGAACGCTCCTACAAGAACCCTGCAGATGTTGGATGCTGTCTATCATGGTGCACTAAGATTCATAACTGGCTGTGATTATCGTACCCACCACTGCACCCTGTATTCACTGGTTAACTGGACATCATTAACTTCACGCAGACGCTCTCACTGGTACATTTTCATCCTTAAATCACTTCTTGGTCTGCTGCCTTCATACATCTCCTCCTACATGTCTCTGCGTGAGTGCAGCTACAGCGTGCGCTCTCAGGACATTATTACCTGCAGTGTTCCCTCAGTGCAGACTGAACTAGGCAAAAGGGCCTTCTCCTACTCCGCTCCTGTTTCCTGGAATATCTTACAAAAAGATTTGAAGCTTTCGACCTTGACATCACTTAGTGGCTTTAAGAATCTGTTGGACTCCTGGCAGGGACCAATGCAGACATGTTCCTGTTTTTAGTTTTCTACATTTGCTTTAGAATCTAGCTGTTTTTTGTTACTTTTCTTATTTTTTTTTAGCCATTAGCCATCCTATTTGTAAAAAAAAAAAAAATCTGTATGCCTTTTTATAACTGTTTATTGTTGTCGCTGTTGTCCATTGTTGTCATCATTCTTTGTTGAAATCCGGTCTCTCTTGTAAATGAGTCCTCAAGGCTCAATGGGATTTACCTGTCTAAGGTTGAATGAATGAGGTGGAACTAAATTATGTGCACAGCGTCCCAGTTGCACCCAAAAATAGAAAAAATATAAAGCATAAAAAGAAACAGTATATAAGGATCTAAGATATACGCTAATAACGTAAAACAATTCGGCATAACAAAAACAGCCCGAACATGAGTCTGTGGTGAGCAGATGTTATGAATGAATACAGCAGTAAGAGATAATCAGCAGCATGAGGGTCAATATTTAAACACACCTAGTAAAGGAACATTACCACAAGTTCCTGAAACTTTGTGAACATTATTTTAAAGCACTCAGTTAAGGACCAGGGCGTCAAAATGTGAGTATGATCAATAAACTGCTGACTAATATATGTTTTTAAGACGTTTAAAATCTTCTGATGCACCTGAAAACAAGAAAATGTGCAGAAATTTCTATTATAAAACCCACACTAGAAATCCGATGTAAATATTGACCTTCAGGGTAATTCAGCCCGTTAGGTGATATACGTCATGAATTTGTTCTTTATGATGAATCAGCTTCAGGGTGATGTGCTCATCCTATTAACTGAAAACTAAACATTAATCAACACCATATTTTTTGGACTATAAGGTGCATTAAGTGAAACAAAACAGTCAAACTTTATTCATCTCGTTCACAACAACCACATAAAATCGGTTCGAGGTCAGTAAGCACAACCAGAATTAATACATAAGGCTCACTGTTGATTTTTGAGACAATTAAAGGATTTTAAGTGTGCCTTATAGTCCGAAACATACGGTAAATTAGTATTATTAGCTTCATGATATTATTTAAAAGATTACGAGCACGACTTGTCTTCTTCCTCTGCTCACCTGGTTCCCAGACGCCGTCCTCGCTGAGGAGCCACTGATGCGCGTTCAACACACACATGGAAACCTGGGAGTCAGCAGCACACACGCTTCATGCTGAAGTCAGGAACCTTCACATCCTCACACCCGCACTGAGAAACAGCACTCTGTCTCATCACGTCCATTCATTCATGTTTATACAGGTTAATCCCATTGAGCCTTGGGGACTCATTTACAAGGGAGACCTGATTTCATTAACAAAGAGTAATGACAACAAAAGAGGCATAAAAATTCAAATTTTCACAAACATCACTTTTATCTCCACAGGTGGCAAATTCAGCCCTCCAAACAACTCTAATAAGACAAAAACAGCCATCCTGTTGTGGTTTTAATTTAAATAATAATATAAAAAGAGCCAAGGCGTCCTGTTTCACCCTCTGGTTTTATCGTTATCATTTTTTTACACAATCTGTCAGCAGCTCCACAGGTGAGCCATCTTCATTCCCTCTTCCTCTTAAACCCTCCTACCTTTCTACTCCATATCATTTTCAGGGTGTGACCTTAAGTGACCCCCACCCCATCCTCACACACACACACACACACACACCTCCTGCTCATCCCCTCACCCATTCATCCTGCTCAGCACACTCCACTGAATCCCAGCCACTCCAACCAGTCAAAACGTAATTTTCTGCAAGATTGCACATAACGACTTTATTGCGTATGTGAAGACGTCCGATTATGCGCGCACAACTTCGGATGTGTCAACAGAAACAGTGAGGAAAAGGTCAAAATAAGAGCGGGACGCATGTACAGTTCATATTTACGGACACCTTTTGGACACAGAAACAAAGAAAGCACTGCTGCAGATGAACAGCTGAACATTATTTTTATTTTTTTTTGCTGAACTGCCTCCAAAGTCCTACAGGAAGTACTGACGGGTGCCAATATAAGAGATGAGTTCACCTGAGATCATTCACCTGCAGGCACACACACAGATCTGTTCCCAAGCAGATAATAAAAACACACATCAGTCTACTTGTTAGTGCTCAGTACTCACTGTCAGGTTCATCCACCACAGCTGGCCGGTCAGTGCTCTGCTCTACAGCTGCAGTCAGTCAGTCTCAAGGACAAACACTCCAGCCCTCCTCGCCTCCGGTCTCTGTAGCTCAGCGATGCAGCAGCAGCACACACAAATTCACAAACGCACACACATTCTCCTCCTCTTTGCTTCCTCTCAGCATCTCACTCTGATCCAGTGCTGAGTTCACCTGCCTGGCGTGCTCACAGGGGAGTCCTGAGAGAGTGTGTGTCAGGCAGAAAGTACAGAGAGAGAGTATGTGTGTGTGTGTGTGTGTGTTGAGGAGGACCGAGCCAACGCTCCCCCTTAAAAGCAGAGGGAGGTGCTGAGCAGGAGGAAGGGTAGAGGACACACAGCACTCCTGAATTCCCATAGATACAGAGGAGGGTTTTCTGTTGCAGCCATGCTAAAGAAGGAGGCCGGCGATGCACGTGTCGTATTTCAGGGATGTTGAGTCAGCATGTGGATGTGATGCGTGCACGGACAGAAGCTGGGAAAATTTTACTTACTCCTAAATGAGCAGTTACGGATTATCCTCATCAAGCTTTGCAGAGAGTGGTGAAGGCTGCACAGAAGTCTGTTGGAGTCAGTCTCCCCACCATCACAGACATCTACACCTCCAGATGCAGGAAGAGGGCCACCTGCATCACGAAAGACCCCACTCACCCAGCATACACACTTTTTGCCCCACTCCCCTCAGGCAGAAGGTTGAGGAGCATTAAGTGTAGAACCACTAGACTGAGGAACAGCTTCTACCCTGAGGCTGTTAGACTCATGAATCTCTAATCAGGATTATCACTGTGAAAAATCAAATCACTGTAATGCCACTTGATTGTTGATATGTGCTGCTGATCTCATGCTGCTGATCTGTTTTATGTTGCTGTGTTCATTTGTCCTCATCTGCTCACACAGCCTCATGTTCGTGCTGCTGTTGTTTGGCACATTGTTTTGTACTATTAGTGCTTAGTGTATTCTTAGTGTAATTCTTAGTTCATATCTTAGATCTCATTACTGTTTTTCTTTACAGTTTGTATTTTGGTTGGATGCAACTGGGGCCCTGTGTACATTGTTTCGTTCCACCACATGTACCACATGCGGTGTGAATGACAATGAAGACAACTTGACCTTGACCTCAAAAAGGAGCCGTGTGAGCTTTAGAAGCAAACTGGAAAGTTCTTCTGAGGGACACATTTCAACTTTGAGGCTTCATGCACTGATTAATACTTTAAAATGACTACAGACTTGATTGTTGTAGCAGCAAGTCGGTTATTTCAAAATGAAACTATAATACGTGGGGGGAAATGATTGTTTATTAACCTTTATTTAACCAGACAAATCTAAGATCACAGAGCTCTTTTGCAAGAGGTGGCCTGAAGGCAGCTGAACATGTAAGATTTTAGACTGTGGGAGGAAACCCACACAAACATGAGAACATGCAAACTCCACACTGAAAGTCCAAACTGGGGATTGGACCCAGGACTTTCTTGCTGTGAGGCAAGTGTTAACCACTAACCACCATGCAGCCCAAATTATCCAAAGCAGCAAAACATGGCTGATAAATTTATGAGACAACTCGAGAACCAACACACTTCTACTTACCATCAGTGTTGCCAGATTGAGTGGTTTTCATTCTGATTTTGCTGGGAACTTTGCGAAGATTTTTGTTGGATTGTTGTGTTTTGCCACATTTTGTTAAATTACCTTGGCTTGTACTGAAGTGTGTTCATGTTCAAGCAGCAATTATACTTTAACAATATATTGACTGGGTGGATTTTTGTGTGATGTGGCAGCTTTTAACAGATTTTTGGGCTGGAAAACCTCATCTCTATCTGGCAACACTGACAGAGTTCTTTAAGTATACATATAATTATTTAAATTTGACTCTTTGTTTCCCACTGAAGTGATAATGTAAATGTTTTTGTCTCTGTGGGTCTGTTAGCAAAACAAAGTGGCCTCCCTTCTTTAGAGGACCATTTTAATGAAGCACCAGAACAGGGAACACCATGGGAGACCTCACCCACCCCGCCCTCCAACTGTCCTCCTTCCTCCCTTCAGGCTGGAGGCTGAGCCACCTGAAAGCTCCAAACATCCAGGCTCAAGAGCAGCTTCTACCCTGAGGCTCAGGAACTCTGAGGTTTAAACTGCACTTTATTGTGTTTTATTGTTCTTATGTTTTTTAATTACTCTTTGTTTTTAAATCACGTTAGGCTGTGGAGTGCAGCTTATTTATTGAAGTTTTTTTGGTTATTTATTGTTGTGATTTTTAACATTACCTGGGGAACAAATGTCATTGTCATGTTTTCAACATGTTGAATAAACTTGAAACCACTGGATGGATTTTAAACAAACCTTAAATGTTTAATTATTAGATGTACGTCAACAACTGATTAACATTTGCACTCATCAGGGGTGGAAGTAACAAATTACAAATAGTCACATTACTGTAATTAAGTAGTTTGTTTGGGTACTTGTACTTTTACGAGTATTTCTTTCAAGTGTGTAATTTTACTCCTACTCAAGTACAATTTAGACCATGTAATCTACGTCACTACTTTTAAAATCACAAGTCTCTACAGAGTACGGCCACAATTTGAATTAATTTTCAAACCGTTCATCTGCATCTTTGTAGCCATTAAGGCTCAGATCACAAACGCGCCAATTACCTATGACGTAAGCAAAGGACAACTCCGCAGAGTCATTTTATTTAGTCTACTCTTCGCAGCCAAACGAAGCCAGACAGACTCTTTAGAAACCCAGCTCCTGCTGACACTGAACAAAAGGTTCAGAAAGTGAAGGGTGACAGAAATGTCAGAGGTTAAGACACTTACCTGCCCGTTGTTCAGTGTATTTGGAAAAGTTTAACTGTTCTATGCCGGTTCCAAAACATTTTTGTCTTTCTTTTAACAAACAAAATTCCTGCTTTATCTACATTTGTTTATAAAAGATATGGCCTTAGTGTAATTTTTCTATACTTTATAGTTCATCTGAGAAATGTGCTTTGAATGTAGTTGTTATATATAGTAAATCTAATTGAATTACTTTTATTGACAACACAATAAAACATCAATTGGTTAAAAAGTAATTAATACTCCGAGTAGTTTTTGAGTACTTTATACTTTTACTTAAGTATTTTTATAACACCAGTACTTGTAACCGAGTACAATTTAAGCAGTGTAACTGTACTTGTACTTGAGTACAAATTTTCAGTACTCTTTCCAACTCTGGCACTCATGCAAGATGGCCGCCACAGCTAAATGACTTCGGCAAACGCAAAGAAACGGCAACAACTCTGTTTTATCAACATCAGGCTAAAGTGTGGCTGCAGCTGAGAGTCATCCACATCATGTACGCTGAGCTCCAAAATACTGTTTGGATTTTCACTTAAATTTGTGTTTTATGAAAGATGATTAGGGCCACGTGCATTTTTTTTTTTTTACTGAGAATTCTGACTTTATGCAAAAAAACAAACAAAAAAAAACACTGTTCATTTTAGCCTTTACCCTCTTCTGTAATTAAAAATAAAATAAAGGTTGAATGAATGTAGTCCAGAAGATTATGACAATGCCAAAAATATATTGTTTCCTGAATTCTGAAATTAAAGTCAGAGTTCAGATTTTTTTAATTATTTTTCCACAGTGGCCCTAATCCTTTTCTGTAATTGTGCCTCGTTACAGCTGAAAGGTGTTAGTGGAATTAAAATGTGTGCTAATAAAACAGAGCAAATGAGTTGCTCTTGAATTTCCCTGCAACAGCTTTTTAAGTTTTTAGCTGAACTGAAAATACTCACCTGAAACCATTTAAGCACAATTTCATAAAGTAAGTCTGCACGGTTAGAAGGAGGCAGATGGATGCCCATCCTGAGCCCGGCTCTGCTGGAGGTTTCTTCTCGTTAAAATGGAGTCATTCCTTTCCACTGTCGCCAACGTGCTGCACAGGGAGATTGGACAAACCAACAAAGTATCTGCTCGTGTCCTTGGATAACTTTTACCGATTGGCATTTGATAATGTGAATGTTTTTGTACAGTTCAGTTGAAGTTCAGTCTACGGTGTTTAATAAAATGTTAAATTTTATTTCATGCTCATTTTGTTTTCTTTACATTTTTTTCATATTCAAAAAACTGTATTCATTACTTTTATTGTGTATATTGCACTTAAACACTGAGCTCTGAATAAATGATCAAATATATTTTTATCCCACTTGATGAAGCAGAAAGGTATAATTAGCCTCACAAGATTAAAACCAGTTTTGTCCCTTTAAAATCTTTTTTTTTTAATTAATCCCAGACCTTTTTGTGTTTAAAAGGCAGGTTGTTCCGATGTGAAAATTACAGTATAAACATCCAACAACAGCTGAATAAAATGCTGCCATTACTCGCTAAAGACATGACAGCAAAGGTACAGAACATATTTTAATAAAAGTTACTTGACACGTGTTTCAGGCGTTTCCATTTCAGTCTGATTGGGCCAAAGCCCAGAAAAAAAGGTATAACCAGGCAAAATAGGTCAAAACATTAAATAAGTAAAAGCAACATGGCTTACTTTACTCCCCCACTGCATCCAAATATGCCCCAACACCTCAATATAAAGTGTAAAATGTCACTTTTCTTAGCTACAAATGTAATCTGGGAATCATCTGGAGAAAAACAAAACAAATCATAAAATAAAAACACTAAATCACATGTACAGAGGAGTATTTTCTTGTTAAGCTGCAGCAGAAATGTGCAGCAGCTCCAGCAGCAAATACATGTACAGTAAGACCACATGCAGCAAAAACTGTGATTTGGATTTTTATATTATCGTTTGGGGTGAAATAAAAAACGGTTTCCTGACGTGACTTCCTCCGTTACACGAAGAGTAAAAACCTAACAGCAATTAAGTGGAACCTAACTTCATTATATAAAAAAAAAAAAATGGTGTATGGCCTAGTCAAACCTTTGATTCTAAAACTTGTGCAAAGTTGGACAAACCAAGTCTCACTAACAGTCTAACACCTCTGACTGCTAACAAACTGAATGCTAACGAACCCTGCTCTCGGTTTACACTCGGTACGTCAGCTTCCACACCTCACACACCTGAGGTAACGTGATTAAACCATCAGTGTCATCTCCAACATGGAGTTTGAGCAAATGAAGTTGTTTCTACAGCCCAGTTTCTGTCAGCGAGTCACATGACGAGAAGTCCTCCAAGGATAACTCAGGCTTCTTGTAGCTTCCCCAATATGGGAAAGTCTTTCGGTCACGGATGCTCTTGGTTATGCTCCGAGCTTCTTCTCTTCTTGGAGCTCACATGGCTGGATTTAATAGGACCTTTATAAAAAAAAAAGAAAAAAAGAAATGGCCCTGAGGAGAATTCCCTTCCTGTCAAAAACAGGATGCTCAGTTGAAACCTAAACCCGCCCCTTTGGGTCTCTGAGTAGCTCGGATGGGCTCGGTGATACCCCGTCCCTCTGGGCCCAGGCCCATCCCTGGGCTCCAGCCCATGCTCTGCAACATGCGACTCCCCATGTTGGAGTCAGAGATGGGGGGTGCGTTCTCACCAACCACACCTGAAAAGACAATTAACAGATTAGGAAAAAAAACAAACAACAACATTTGATGCTAGAAAATCATGCAGCTGTGTTGGATACTGGGAAGATAATATTTGTTGAACTACACACACATGTTCTCTTATTACAACTGTCCATTTATTGATTCTGGGCATTTAGAGAAGCTTTAATACTCATGCCTTATTGACAATTTTGTATTATCTGCATGCAGTTTGTGTCTACAGTTTTTTTAATCCTTTGCCATATTAATATTACAAACAGTGATATTGCAAGATCAACAAATTTTCCATATACACCATATTTTTCGCTGTATATGTCGCACCTTTTTGCATAAATTAGAAAGCTGCAACTGATGCAGCAAAGTGACTTATTTATGTTTTTCCCATATTTATAGACCAATTTTTGGCTGTGATTTGACAATTTCATTCATTCTGACATGGAAAATATTAAACACTACAATTTTTAGCCACTAGAGGGTGCTTGACCTATATGGCAAGCCAAATGTCTTATTAATAGGTAAAAGTGGCTATTAATAAGACATTTGGCTTGCCATACAGGCCACCTTTGTCTGGCTCCAGGACTCCTGGAGCAAACGTGAAGTCAGCTGCATTTCGCCGTGCAGCCCAGGTGAAATGCAGCTGATTTGACCGTTAAAGTGCATTTATTAAGGAAAAGTTCAACTGAGAAACACCTCTGCGGAAATGTCGAGCAAACAAATTATTTTTAGGTGGTTATCTTGGTAAATTTAGAAGAAATGAACAGTGAGTTCTCCCTCTGCGCGCTCCCGCAGCTGCGAATCGACTTTTGAAATGCAGGTGACTTGACCGTCAAAGTGCATTCATTAAGGAAAAGTTAGACTGAGACACACCTTTACTATAATTTCGAGCAAACAAATAATTGTTTTTCAGTGTTAATCTGCTCCTGCGACTGCCATTTGGCAGTCAATCGATTTTTGGCCCTTACTAGTAAACAAGGACTCACTGACAGTAAAATGTAAACGTCAGAAGACGTATACCAAGTGGAGAATAAATGGCATGTAGCCTAACAATAAAACTAAAAGTTAAATTATCAGTTAAAACAACAGAAAAACATTGCAACAGTTTTATGTAAAGTCAATATTCCTTCTAAGAAAATGCCTCCAGTGCATCAAATCTGAGAAACTTGCTATTTTTAAAAACATTACACAGCTGATCCAGGGTTTAGCTCACAAAATTCAATAAAGTGGCTGTGGGAACTTTTCTTGGATTTCCTTCTACTTTTACTTTTTTACTCCAAATGAGATGTCAATGTCAATTCATTTCTATAGCACATAAAAACAAAAGCTGACCAAGGTGCTTTACAATGAAGTCAAATTACGACGAGAAAAATATACATCTTGTGCCACTCGGAAAACATAAAGTTAATAAAATACACAAGAAGAATAAAATCAGCTCTAACTGGTTCAGACTCTGCATGGATCAAACGCCGAGGAAAACAGATGAGTCTTGAGCAGAGATTTCAAAGTCTCAACACTCTCTGCAGTCTTTAAATGATCAGGTAAACTGTTCCACAATTTTGGAGCGGCAACCGCAAAAGCCGAGACGAGTATAAAATAATTTAGGTTGATGCAAATGAGTGAACGAGTTACAAGTCTGGTGTCAGTTAACGGAGTCTGTCTGCATACTGGTGTAGAATACCTATAAACCATGGAGTTGGCTTGTAGCCACACTTCCAGCTGTGTAACAAAAACATGCAGGAAGGTGACGCACATCAGTGTCCATTTGGACAGTGGTCATTCGGTCCTCTCTTTTCCAGGAAGCTCTGTTTGCTCACAGAGCCCAACTAATTACTGTTTTTAATCCTCTCTTTATTTGCTAGCAGTACTGAGTAAAGCCGCTCACTCCGATCAGGACTAGATCTCTTCTTATTTAGAACAGTTTTTAATAACTGGCTCAAAGGCTGAGAATGGTTCGTTTAACCAAAGAACAAATAAGATACAAATATACAAAGAAAGAGTGCCAGGTGTGTAAGTTGCAGACGGATGCACGTCCAATTAAGAGTTGCAATCGGGCCTAAAAAAATCCGGCCCGGCCTGAACTCGTAGTTTTTTTTTTTCCGAGCCCAACCCGATGGATTAACTGTAATTAGAGGCCCGAACCCGGGAAAAAAAAACAAAACAAACAAACAAACAAAAAAAAATTATTATTTTTTTTTTTTAATTAAGCTTTTACTGCTTTTGTAAGCAAATCGGTTTGGCATGATATTTTAAAAATGTATTCCAAAGAAAGGAAGATATAAGATTTCTTCTTTCATCAAATGGATATTAACATACAAAACAAACAGCCTAAAAAAAATCAACTCTAAAAATCGGCCATTATACTGATGAATAAAAATATTTTTTGAGCAAAATTATTTTGAAAAATATAGAACAAGGCTATTTTTATTGAACGCTCTGCTCACTTCGGCTTTTATAGATGCTGCTACTTCCTTCACCGCAGATGAGCGCAGATGCAGAGACTCACGCGGCCGGTGATCAGCTGATCCATCTGATCTAAACTGGACTTTTTTTTTTTACTTCTTTCAACCAGCAGGTCGGACCTGCCTCCTCCTCAACAAGTATATTAACACAATTTTATATTGTGCATTCTTATTTAGTTTTCTTTGTGCTTATGATTCGTAAAACCGCATCAAAAGCCCGAGAGGCGTAGGCTAGAAATGACCAGTACCTGAGGGGGCAGCGGTACCAAGGGGGGCTGCTTTTCGCCTCCGCTTGATGTCCCCTGTGCACAAAGAACCAAGGTGCCCGCTGGTTTGTCTGCAAAAACAGACAGGTGACAATTTGTTGATCTCTAGCAACACAAAAACACAAATTATCCTGAAATGTTCCTGAAACAGGAGCAAAGTAAAAAAATTCCTAAATACGTTGAGCCCCTGGTTAGATTAGCTGTTCCTTAAGGTAAACTTCTGACCTGCTTGCTGTTTTTACTGAGCAGGTCCTCCGATGCCCTCTGTCTGCACGCGAGTCCCAGTGCAACTGAAGTGGCAAAGAGGAGAGAACAGAAAACGTATTGTTTGAAGCACTTAGGAAGTACCACGAGCAACAAAACAAGCACCACCTTGATTCTTGCATGAAATTGAAGTTTGATTTATGCATTTGAACCTGTTTGAGACAAGACTCACCTGTCCGTGTTCTCTCCTCGAGCCTGAGCTAAACCAGGGTCTGGGAAAGATACGACAGAACGATTAAAGCAGCTGTAGAAAATGCGTTGTACGTGTAAAAGCAGACCACAAAAAATATATATGAGCAATGTGAAACAGTGAATAAAATGTACACAGCAAAACTCACTCATGTGAGTCCTGGGCTTGTCTGCTCAGCCTTTCGCTGAAGCCTGGACCGGAGCTTCCATGCAGCCCCGCTTCAGATCCCTGCTGGGTCCCATGAAGACGACTCAACCTGGCCTGAAACCCTGACAACCATCACAGTTTTACTAACAAATTAAGTCAAAACATAATTTCTGAAATTAACTCATTTGTTTGTAACATTTATATGCAAGAAGGGGTTCATTCTGAATTATGGAATTAAGAAAAAAAACAGCTTTATGTTGCTGTACAGGTGTTGTATTTTTAGTGTTTATGTGAAGTGACTGCCCCCTACTGGCCAAAAGTAAGATTGCAACATTACTACAAAACACACTGGACACGTAATATAAAGTTAGCTCCTACTTGAGTCACACTATAAAGCCACTTTGATGTAAAGATATCTACATTTTGTTTTAATCACGTTACAGCTTTGAGTGAAAGTGCCCCCCTCCCAGACGGATGGCAGCTTACCTCTCTGTGCTCCAGGGCTCAAGAGTGGAAAAGATCCCGTGAGAATACTGTTGAAGACTGGGTCGGCGAGGTCCAGCTCCTCTGATGCCGTTTCCCTCTCCCACCAGGGCACCACTCCTGCTATCCCACAGGCCCCACCGGGCCCATAGCTAGTCCCCGGGTCGGCCTCATAGAACCAGTCGCTCTGCTCGTCATCGCCTGGGACAAAAGACAGAAAATGAGACGTCGCAGGAAAACACTAAAATCTGACAATACATTTTTATGAAAGCTCATTTTTGTCAGAAAGCTTTACATGAACAGTTTAAAAATCATTACATCCTCACACCTTTGTGCATTAAAACAGACTGATTGATCTTATTGATCCTATTATTCCAAGTACAAACCTTGCCTCCCCTCATCATTTGTATAGAGACCCCCGTCACTGCTGTTACTCACACTGCTGGTCTCACTGAAAAGGAGACAAAAAAAATCTAAATAAATCAACAGCTTCAAGGATTTTTTAATTAAAATACAACGAGTAAAATTGGCTAAAACCTAAAGACCTAGTAAATGAATCAATGTTAGAACAAATATTAGCATATATTTTATTCTTACTTACAAAATCTCTCTAAAATCTCCCTTTTCACTGTAAGAGATGCCAACCATTCTGTAAAAATCAATTAGACCTCACTTGAGCTTCAGTACCGTTTCCTTAGGTTCAAATGACCAAATAGGATCTGCTAGAAAAAAAAAGAGCGAGCTTCACTTCTTCACTGAGCTCACACTAGTCTTAACTATTTAATGTAAAGAAGTTTGATATTGAATAACTAACAAAATTCTGAACAGAGTTGGTTTGATGAAGCTTAAACCTCTCAGATATCAAGTACCACAACAGCGATTCTAGTTTTTCTGAGACTTGTGACAAGAAGTCTGGAGAGAAAGTATCACACAAACATTTGTTGAGCCATTTTTGAGAAAGCAGATAGACTTCCCTATAGAAAAAAGTTGAGGAAAATGTTTTTTTCGTGGATTTTCTAAATCAAATTTTGACTAGAACTCATACAGAAAAGCATCAGGCACTGGCATGGTTTTGTTTGCAAACTAATACCTCATTACAGTAATTATTATTATGTTATTTACAGGTACATGAAACAAACAGACAAAAGAAAAACAAATGCAGACAGCCAGGAATCTATTTTAAATAAGCTTGTTGAAATATTAGCTACTCTGCTCCAAGTAAATTGGTTCCATTTGAAAATAAATTTAGAAAAACATCATAAAAAAAAGCCTTTCCTCTTTTTGAATTACTTATGTTTTTAAAGGAGTAAACTAGAAAATCCATAACTGTAAATCTGCCTAAGCAACTATTTTGTAAGGGACAAAATCTGAACTCCAAAAACTCCAATTAAATGAAACTTCTATTTTTTAATAGCCCGTCCTACATCTTACCTGATGTTCTAAACTAAGACTCAAAAACACACTTATGTTAATAAGACAGAAGCAGAGAACTTGAACGTCACTTGGGAAAAATAATAAAAAGTAAAACACTAACCACCGGTCACTCATGTCCTCATCTGAGCCCTTTTGTTCCTCTAGCTCCATCTTGTCTTTGAACCCATCCACTGGAGGAGAAACTGGGTCTTCACTTTCAATCACCACCCCCTCATCTGCAGCTTCCACTCCCAGTCTGAGGGTCCCCAACTTCCTCTTCTTTACCTGACTCTTCCCTCCCCCAGACCCCATCAGGCCATCTCCACAAAGCTCCAGGGCACCCCTGCCCTCGCAGACACTCAGTTTGTGAGGCCTGCCACCGACGCGAGCTTTGGGGACAGGCGGGGGCCCGAGCATGATGGAGGAGTGTGGCTCTGGGTCCGCAGGTGGGTCAACAGCCATACGTTTGACCTTACGCCGCCGCCTGAGGCTGCGAGTCCCCTCTGCTGAGCCCAGGACAGCCAGGTCGTCTGGCCAAAATGGACGTTTGCTTCGGCCCAGGTCAGCAGCATGAAGGGGTCGTCTTTTAGGGCCAAGCTGGTCATCGGAGTCGCTGTTGTCCCGGGCGTGGCTATTGGCAGCAGAGACTCCTCCTGAGCCGGCACGGTAGTCCTGCAACAAATGTCCCAGTGGTGAAAAAACAGACCATGATGCAGCTGCTAAAATAAAGTGTGACGTACTTCAACCAGTATAAACGTATGATATTCCCGACACAGCATGTACTGCATCTTAAGTGAAAGCAACTTAATGCTGATATCTTTTGGCCCGCCATCCCTTCACCTGGCCTCACCTTATGCTCCTCCACGCTGGACTCTGACCCCTCACTGAGGTGACCCGCCTCCCACGGCGGATGGGGGTTGTCCGAGCGTCGTTTTCGCCCCCTCCGTTTCCGAGCCTGCCTCTTCAGCAGACAGCCCACCGCCAGAGCATGGTCACCGCCGTCACCGAAACCGCCGCGAGCAGCTTGCTCCGAGCTCTCCTCCAGTGCTGACACCAGGTCATGGACCAGCTCGTCCATAGTCCGGTGAAAGTGCCTGTGATGAGGGGACAAAAACAGGGAGAGATTACTACTTTATATATTGTGCTACACACAAATACTTCTGTAACTAAAATTCCACATGTTTGAACACGTCATTATGAATAATATAAACAGAACCAACGATTGTGTGCATGTAAACAACATGTTAGACTCTCATAGCTGGAACAAACGACAGAAAACCAGGAACCCAGAAGACAGACCTTACTGCCAAGCACTCACGATAACGCTGGCAGCTGTCATTATCAAAATGAGGGATTACTCTGACATTACAATACCATTTTTAATCTCCTCGAGCAAATTTAGACTAAAAACATTGCTAAACTTTTCAATACTCACGTTACTAAAGATCTGAAAGCACAGGTTATATCTATGTGGTTTGAGACTGACAGCTAGCGGTGTTAGCCAAGCAGGCTAACGTTATGTCGCTAAATAGCTCGGTTCGCTTTTATAAACGCCAAATGCGACTTCTTAATATTTATTTAGGTGCTGCTAAAAACTACGTTAAATGTACTAACTGTTGCTGATATAAATTAAGTATGACAACCGCTTACACGCTCACAAAAATCCTTAGCCCTAGCCTGTTAGCATAGCATTTTTTTTTTTTTTTTTTACTCCGTAGTCGGCTGATGAGACGTGAGCAACATGTCACGTCTGAGATTTAAGACCACCTACCAGCCAGTTCCCGCTTTGCCGATGGTTTTTAGCTGACCTGCACGGAACATTAAAGCCACCGAATGCCAGGTATATTTACCCAGAAACAACAGACAAATCGTGAGCATACGCAGACAACATACTGACACAAAAGCTAACGATCGGTAGCTGGATCAATATGCCACAGGAGGACGCCGTGAAGGCAGCAGAGTGATGGCTTCAGGTGCTGCGGGAGAATTTGAGATTCACAATGTCATACGAGAAAACGACTGTTGTTGGAGCAAACTATAGCAATTAAAGAAAAGTTGGTCAGTGTTAAAGTTTGTACAACACGAGTTTAAAGATAAAGTATGTAAATACATGACAGAATGAACCTAAAGAAATCTACGCTATTAACTTTAAATCAAAGTTTGAAAACAGCACACGAAGGCAACATTTAATTCTTATTTGCATGTAATTACCACTATTGAACACTAGATGGCATTGAAATTTAAATATGTCCTTGCACTAGCTTGGGAAAAAAAAACTATTTATTTTGCAAATTGCACAGATTTAACTTTTTTTGTTATAGTTCTAAAAAAAAAATTGCACAAATTTTATTTCAACACGTGTTTGAAAAAGCAGAAAGTGATGGAGAAGTAGTTTATGGTTGTAACAAAGAGCAGCCTCTATTAGAGTGTTTTTATTATGTATTTATTAATTTATTTTAGTTGATGTTTTAAAGTGATGTGGTTGGAACCTGTTGATAAAATGTAACATAAGCTTGTTGACGTTTTTGATGCAATAAACTATTAGGAGAAAATTAAAAAGAATTGCGCAAATTTTGGGATATGCTTTTAGAATTAAAAGTTTTTGTTGTTGTGTTTCGGAGCTGGGATGAGGTTGAGTGGGGAGGTGGAATTTTTTATTTCTCCAAAGGGAGATAGGCATAGAAAAGTTTGAGAACCACTGACTTTAAGGGATAGTTCAGGACTTTTGAAGTGAAATTTGGCTAAAGTCTTATGAACAGTTATTATCTTACCTGTCATAGATGTTAAACTGTCACAACCTGGAGCAAATAGAGAGCAAGGCCACGACTACAATGAACTGCTTCCAACTCAAAACCACTTTTACAATCTCAAAAGTTTCACAGCATTGATAAAAAGACTGTTTTATAAACCTTAAACTTTCATTAGTTTCAGATTACTATATTATGTCAGAAACATATTGTTTCTGCTCAAGACTGCTAAGAGAAGTTCTATTGTTTTATATAACTTTAGCAATTTTTTAGATGACAATTGGTTGTGATCCAACCTAAACCAGGCAGTCTGGTCAGAATTAAGCTCTATTTCTCCAACATTAAGTTTATCTAAAACAGGTAAGATATTGAGTCTGTGTAACCAACATTATTAACTTGTTTATTTAAACAGTATCAGCAGTTATGAAGGGTCTCTGTGCACGAGTGAAACCAAAACTTCACCCCCCTCAGCAGATGTTCTCATCTGTAAATGTGATAACAGTACTGTGGTCATCAGTGGGGGAGGGGGTATACGTGCTGGGTTTCACTGTTTTCCTGTTAAGTGATTGGAAATTTACCCACTGAAAAAACTATCAAGGGTGGGTGGAGGTGAGGATTGGTTGCCTAACTGGTGTTTGGTCATGTGGGACTGGAGACATCCACCTAGATAAATATTCTGACCAAAGAATCCCATCAAATGCCAGAGGAGTCAAAAGATCTCATGCATGACGACCATTTGAGGGTGGGCTCAGGTTTCTAACGGGGGGGCCCAGGTAAATTTAGTAAGACGCTTTTCACTTGCACTTGACCGTCAGACACTTGTGGAAGCTCTGAGAGCGGGCACACTTTCGAGACTGGACTTGAGGAGTTCCTGCATGTTACACGTCTGCTGGGAGGCTTTGGACTCAAAATGATGGAATCATGATATCAGCTGTGGATGAAGAGAAGTTGGATGAAGCTGCTCAGCAGGATTCCACCGACACCACCTGGAGCTGGGTGAGTCCACTGTGAACCATCAAGGTGTGTGTGAGGTGGTGGTGGTAGGTGTGGGGGGCATAAACAATTAAAGGCTGACTCAGCATTCAAACTGCTGTTTATTATTTTTCTGTGAGTTTTTGCAACCTAATGACTTTTTCGTGCCATGGGTTATTTTAGCTGTTCTTATAGGAACACGTTCAACTCATTCAAGAGGTGTAAACTGCGCCTTTTGGTTTTTATACTTTTCAGAGACTTCAAGTTGATTTACAAATATTTTCTCCATAGAAATACAGTGAGATCTGTTTTCAACTTCCTCTAACATTACTTTTAGCTATCCTTCAGCCACTTTTAACTTTTAGCTACCAGTCTTCTTATCCCATTTAAAACTTTGAGTTAGCCTTTTGCTACTTTGAGCTTTTATTTAGCCTTTTAATAATTTTAAGTTTATAGTCAGGCTTTGGCTACTTTTAACTTTTATTTACCATTCTATCCTGTTTAAAACTTCAAGTTAGCCTTTTGCTACTTTGAGTTTTTATTTAGCCTTTTAATAATTTCAAGTTTATAGTCAGGCTTTGGCTACTTTTAACGTTTAACTACCATTCTGCTACTTATCCCATTGAAAACTTCAAGTTAGCCTTTTGCTACTTTGAGCTTTTATTTAACCTTTTGCAAATTTTAAGTTTATAGTCAGGCTTTGGCTACTTTCAACTTCTAGCTATTCTTTGATACTTTTAGAATGTCTATACCTTTAGTTACTGTTCTGATACTTTTAGCTACCACTCTACTACTTTTATCTTCTGCTACTTAGCCCTTTTAAAACTTCTTTTGACACCTTTAGCTTTTAGCTAAGCTTTTGTTACTTTCAGCTTCTAGCGAACCTTTTATCAAAAGGCTAGCGAAAAGCAAACATTATTTAAACTATCTAGATGTTTTAAATAGTTTTTGCTTTTAGCCAGCCTTTTGTTTCTTTATAGTTAACCTTTTAGCTAGCTACTGTTTTGCTCTTCTGTAGCTTTTAGTTAGTTAGCTTTAACAGCTGTTTCAGCTTCTTCAGTAAATGTCAGCAGTCGATCAGCTCTCAGTGCGTTCAAAAAGAAAATGCCATTTCTCCAGTTTATATGAGACCCATCAGATTGGACTCAAATGTTAAAGATCATTTTGTACAGTTCTGTAACTGGTTGTTGTACGAGCCGGGTCTGTGTGTGTGTGTGTGTGTGTGTGTTTATATAATCCCATGTGTAAAACGACCTGCTTTAAGTGAAACCTGGGAAGGGGGGGTCGACATGAGGTGACAATCCGGGTGGAGTGAAAGCTGGCAGGGATCAGGTGATCTCCTCAGTCAGAGCAGGAGAGGCCTGCAGCACAACAACACATTCATCACACACGATGACAACATGCAGCACTGACTGATGTGATTACACAAAAGTTGTGAATCATCTGATCCCAGATGTGTTCATTTAGAGCCACAAGCATCAGCCTCGAAAACAGAAGATGATTCAATTTTTCCTTATTTAACATTTAAGCTATCAAATCCAGGTTTATTTAAATAACTTTATGTGACGTTTCCTCCCCTTTTCAGCAACACAAGTCCTCAAGTTTCTTTTTGAATTCCTGAATAAACGTTTTCATCAAGCTGAATCTCAGGCCAGAAATGCTCGAGCCAGTCCAAGTGTGTCCAAACATTATATTTTATATTTCTCCGAGTCACCTAAAACAACAAATACTTGTTTGTGTGTTGCTTTTGACGACTTTAAGCCCAGTTGTGTGGACTTAATCAAGACTGAGGTGAAGTAGAAGAACAACACAAGCTGGAGGTGCACAGCTGACAAGAAACGTGGGTAAATATAACAAGTTGTTTAGTGGTTGAGCAACGTAACAAACCATGTTCTGCAAAAAAATTCAAACGCTGTCATCAAGGATTGCTTTGTGACAGCTGAACTGGAGCTGATAGCTGCACAACAATTATATTTAGAGTTTTTAAAAAGCAAAAACAAACACTTTTTATTCTGACATACGTTCTTGTTATATCTGAATCCAAATCGACAATTAAAGCAAATACGTTGATTCTGTTGAAAAAAAGAAACACCCATCTCTTGTGGATTTATAGTAGACACCCCACTCATACATGCAGAACATTAAGTTGCCACCATGTGTTGTGTGTTCTGCGTACATCAGCCGAAGGAGGAGCGTGTTCTTAGAAACATGTCAGTGAAGGCAGCTGCGTGTCTCATGTATCCGTGCAGCGTTCACTGACACTGACAGAAAGATGGATGTGGGGGCAGCCTGCTCACACGGAGCTTCCAGTAAACGGATCACCATGTTAGTTGTCACATTTTGTGTTTAAAAGATAGCCAGGATGCTCTACATGCGTACTATTACCTTGTTTGAAATACTTAGAAGGTTGTTGAACATTGTTCAGTCAGTTTGAATGTGAATGATTTTCAGATCAATTTTGCTTCCCCGTCCACAATTCTTGTGCCATTTCAACAATTCTTGCATCAAAACGTTCAGCTCATTCAGGACTTTCCTGCTTTGGCTTTTGTGCAATTTTTACTTTTTAAAATATTCAGCTTTGTCAGCCATGTTTATCTCTTTGAAAACGAATAGAGCTCTCTCCTTCAAAGCGTTTGTGCTGTTTATAACCTTTTTACCGCTCATTTCAACATTTGTTCTGGTTCAGCTGTTTTCAGCTTCTTTGTGCACATTTCAGCTGTTTTGTTATTTTTTCAGCTTCTTTCAGCATTTTTTTCAGATACTTTTTTAGAAATTTTTCTGCAAATTTTAGCCGTTTTTCTGCCATATTTATTCATTTTTACTAATTTCTGTCTTTGCACTTCTTTAAATTAATTCCAACTTTTTTTTTTGCTCCTTTCAGTGTCTCTCTGCTAATTTCAGCGCTTTTGTGCTTTTTCAACAATTTATTTATTTTTGTTGCTAATTTGAGTTTTTTTCTCTAATTTCAGGTTGTTTGTAATCCGTTCATCTTCTGCTTATTTCAGCGTATTCTGGTCATTTTTGCTGTATTCAACTTTTTCTACACATTTCTGTCGTCTTTTTCTTCTGCTTTCCATTTTTTCTCCCACTTTCAGCAAATGTCAACTAAAGTGTGATATTTATGCACTTTATTTAGATTTAACGTTGAACCTTCACCAAGAATAAAACAGTCAAAGGACGGAGCAACATTTTAGCCACTTCTCCATTGTTACATTTCACACTAATCGCTAAGTTTCCATTAGGTTCTGTTCAGTTTGGTTTGGCGTAGAATAGGCCCTTTCTCTATGGTTTCCTCTTCAGTTCAGTTTGACATCACACCAGTTAAGAGTGTCTCCATTGCAGGTACCTGCTCGTTTTATGGTATCACCTCATACATAGTTCCAAGTGTACTGCTGTAAACAAACAGTTTTGACGTCCACAGACTGCAGCCGCTAACTGGCCCAATTCATGGAGCAGAAAATGAGCTATGACAATCCTATGTCTATTGCCAGTGAGCTATTGCTGGCACGATGGATCAGTGGTTAGCACTGTTGCCTCACAGCAAGAAGGTCCTAGGTTCAATCCCCAGTTGGACTCGGGGTCTTTCTGTGTGGAGTTTGCATATTTGCTTGCGTGGGTTTTCTCCGGGTTAGGGTTTGACTGCCTTTAGGCCCAGGCCTCCCTTGCAAAAGAGATCTGTGATCTCAATGGGATTTGCCTGGTTAAGTAAAGGTTAATAATAAATCCCACCCCTTTAGTGGGTGATCCAGTAACAATGGAGACACACCTAAACCTGAGAAGAGCCAAACAGAAACAAAACGATGGAACTGGTACTTAATGGAGAAGCTAATTTTCTTCAGAGTAGTTTAAGATTTTGTTAAGCTTGGTTAAGTTTTCTGTTGTTAAAAATTTAATAAATCAAATGTATCCATACACACATTAAAAAAACACATGTTCAATTCTGCATGTACAGATAAAACAAAATAATACAACGATGCTGATATTAAAGATAAACTTATTCACACATGAGCCCGAACAGACTGTAGTCTGAAACGCTGGCTTGTTTCTCCCGCCCTGCTCACTATGACATCCATTTTTCATGTAATTTAATCAAGAACGAGCTCATAAATCCACAAAGTCAGCAGAGCCTGCAGGTCGTATCAGCAATTTAATGAAACTTGTTAAGTTAGAAACTTTTACAACTAAACATGAAAAGTTGTAAAACCTAACCAAATACTAAATACCTATATAACCATAACCGGGACATCGTAAAATGTTTTACACAATCTTAAATACTCAGCGATTATCTGTCTGTTTCATTTTGTGTCTGATTTATTGTCATTTTTGTTTAGTCAGGGCTCAGTGTCAGGGTAGGCCATGAAAGAGAAACCAAAGATGCACATTCTTCTTTTTCTTAGCCTATTCGAGCTGCTTCACAGTCTGGAAAAAATAATTAATCTGTGTGTGTGTGAAAGAGAGAACATACTATCACCCTGCCTAAATAGGCAGAGCTACATGTGAGCATGTTGGAGCATGTAACCCATTCAGCATTTGGACTGTTTGCGTGAAGGACGTGCACCAAGAGAGAAAACTGGTCAAGATTCTGGATTTAACACTGCACAATCAATAATGTGTCAGGGCATACACGATAATGAGGTTAATGAGATTATTTTTGTATAACGTATGTTTTGTATCTATTCAGTAAAACTGGGGCCACAGTGAGTGTTTGCTACAGTAAAGAAGCCTGTTTATTACAAGAAGTGTCTGGTTTTCAAAGTGTTGAGTAACATGATGCTGAAACCACCAGCCACTTCCTCTCTGCAGAGTTTACTGAAGGGTCTCCTGAAACAGCCAACATGGCCTGTGCTGCGAGGCAGGGCTGTGATTGGGCAGAAACATCACCTCACTGCACCACACTCACTGGGTGACTTTAAACTCTACTGTATGGCAGACCGTTGTAGAGTCTAATCAAGCACACCTGTCTCCACATTCTCTTAAGAGTAAAAAAAGGGCTTTCTTAGAAAACTTAAAAGTCAGTTTTACAAAAAAACTAAAAAGACATTCTCGCCACAATTTCTGCAACTGTTTTTACAAGTCATAATACTAGATTCATGAATGTGCTTCTCAATGACATTTTTGCTAGAGTTAGTTTTAAACATTCATTATGACATTTAAAATTTTTGAAAAATGCTTTTTTTTTGTAGCTAAATCAGAAGTTACCGCCAGTAAAATTTGAGCTGTAGGTTTTGACAACCCACTCCAACAAATCCATTCATTCATTCAACCTTTATTTGTACAGGTTAGTCTCAGTGAGCCACAAGGGCTCATTTAAATTCATTTAACTCATTCAAATAAACAGATTAATCATTAAAAGCATTGCTTTGAGCCATAATAAACATTCAAAAAAAGAAGAGACCTGGGGGGTGAGGGAAGTCTGAGACTGTCATCAATGTATGTTCCCATGCAATGGCAAAGTTGGTTCTCTGTATATCTGTAAACAACAAAGTCCATGCTCAGTAATCAATTGATTATTGAGCATGGACTTTGTTGTTTTCAATCAGTTGGACACGACTGTCAACAAGGAAGAGGGCGGGCAATTGAGGAGGGGGCGTGCCAAAGACACCATCTTAGCACCAACATAACTGGTTTGTTCCACTTTGGAGTAAGCTGTTGGGGGAAGAATCAGTTTTGTGTTGTGTGTTTCGTTGACTGATGAAGCCTTCTGGATCGAAGGCGAAACATTTCAGCACACACACAAAAAAAAGAAACTGTCCAGATGACCTGACTGAAAAATGTTGGATCTATAGTACAATTCTCATCATGTTGTTTTATCTATCAAATCTTTTATTGTCTATCCACAGCCAACATTTCAGATGTTTCAGGCATCATTCACAAGTTGAATATATTCATGTGTACTGTGTAAAATATGCAATGCATCAAGATCCACATCAACCCAACGAGTTCTGCTCCGCGCCTCTTTTGTTCCGCACAATTCTCGCTTCCTTTTGTGAAACTCTCGTCCGAGATTTATAAATGGGCAGAGGCAGCATGAAGCCCGACTGATCTTTGCAGCCATTTTGCAGTTAAGATAAGATAGAACTTTATTGATCCCGCAGGAAATTATTGTGCCAGAGTTTCAGTACAAAGGAACATACCTAAGAATCACAAGATATAAAGACTATAGTAAAAGACTAAAGACTATATAGATGTAGTTAATATCTTGGATGTTATCATTGTTTTTCTTTTACATTTTATTGTTGGATGTAACTGGGACCCTGTGTACACAATTTCGCTCCACCACATGTACCACACGAGGTGCGAATGACAATGACGAATCTCTGACTCTGACAACAGAATGCCAACCGTTAAGTTTGAAACAGATTCTACAAATGCAAGCAATTAAATCTAAACAGGTGCAGACAGAAACGTTAAAGAGTTTATTGTAAAACAGGATTAATTTTATTGTGCTATGTGTAGAAATGGGGAGGAGTTGAAAAGCTTGATAGCCACAGGGAGGAAGGACTTCCTGTGGGGTTCTGGAGCATCTCGGTGGTCTCAGTCTCTAGAGCTGGACGGATGCTGATCTGGGTTAAAGAGCCGAACCCTCACACTGAATCAGAACTCACAATCTGAGGTCTCAGTTAATCCTCCATGGTTTATGGAAAACTGCTACTAAGTCAGTGATTAGGTATAAGCAGAATTTTAAAAACGTATTATATGATAATTCGGCTTTCCATATAGAAGCTACTGGCCTCAACTCCAGTAGCTGCAAACTGCTTTAACGTCTTCAGACAAAGAAGGGTTAAAATGTGTTTTTAGCTTAGGTGACGTTCAAACGTTTCGCACACACCAATAAAAACAAAGCCGAACGAGTTTTCACCGCGATTATAATCCCATTCACGTGTACAACACGGATGATGCAGCTGGTTGTAACATGCGCGCGATGCCACAGCGGCGAATAAAAACAGTGGGATTGGCAAAATCAACTGCTCGACGCTGATTGGTCAGAAAGCCCGATGACGTCACAGTCATGACACGCCCCCATGAGAGGAGTAAAACGAAGATAAACACAGAAGAAACGAGTCTTTCACCTGAATGGTTCGTCTCTGCCTCTGGGACTGGGCGACACAAAGTTTGGACTGTATGGGACGCTCTGTAAGGAAACAGGAGAGATATATTTACATTTTAATTAACATTTAGTTTAGTTGTTATTCAGGAACACTTGCCTCTGGGTTGGTGTTTGAAGTCTGCCAGCATTCAACCTGAACAGGTATGTGTGGGTGATTACTGCTTTGCTTCTTTTCTCTAGATGCCTGCTATGATTAAACCGATTCAAATTCACTTCTCAGCACAAGATTCCTAATTTTGGATTTCATGTGTTACCTTAATTGTGTCAGGCATGTGCACTCAGATGTAAGTATTTCCACATTTAAAAAAAACCCATTTACATGCTGGGGCTTTTATTCCAGTAAAAAGTAGGAAACGTCTGATATTTACCTTGTGATGCAATCTGAGACAATAGACTCAACCTATTCATCATCTGCTGAGTGGTCCTGTCACTTTCCTACAAAACTCTTTAAACCACAGATTTCATCACTATTAAACACCAGCTCAGCTCAAGTGTAAATAAATCCTTCATAACTCTTACTTGAAACTAAAAGCTGAGGAGTGTGTTTTGAGACACTCTTCCTCTTTTTTTTTAAAGTCTCTGGCAAGTCAGACTATTTTTGGCCGGAGCTGCTCAGCACCATGTAACTGCAGTCAGCATTAAAAGCCCTGTGAAAATCAGCTGCAGGAGACAATGTCTGTTAGTGCCTGAATGGAAAATGCAGTGAATGACTGAACACACTTATAGGGGGTACTTTTAAGGAAGGCAGCATGGCTCGTTAGACTGATGTGCTGTTTTGAAATCAGGTTCCCTGGGTTTTTCTTTAAGGAGGGCCTCTTTTTGGCTCGATCATGTGATGGATGGCAGAGGTTTGTTGGCTTTATTCCATCTGTTTTCTCTGGCGCTGCAATCATTTAGAGACCTGCTGCCAAATAAGTCAAGGTCAGCCCTCGTCTGTTAATGACTCAACTTATAAATCTCCAAAGAGACACCTATTGATTCAGTTACCAAACCCTGAGAAATCTAATTGGCATCTGGTGCAGCGAAATACAACACAACCAAGCCCAGTGTAACTGATGTCCTTTCTTTGCCTCATCTGGTGTTTGTAACGCTCATTTGAACATGCAAACAGCATTCAAATGTGGAAAAGGAGTCTAATTATAGCTTTTTGCGTGATGTTTAATATGTACAGTATTTTAGAACAAACCACTACTTTCACATTTGGGAGTCAAAGGTTGTTTAATAGAGGCTATGATAAAAAAAAAGTTGTTTTGTAACAGTATCTTTTTATATTCTGATGCTCTTGATGTCTTGGCGCAGCTTCAGCTCAGCTAATATAAGACATTGAAGGTCGTGATATTACAGACACTTGAGAAGTACAGACCAGTCTAACTTAAGTCTGGAAAACAGTTGGATAGGATTTCCAGACTAATGAGTAAGAAGAGATGGAGGTGGGATCAGGTCCCACAGTATTGAGCTACAAGCAGCTTACATTAAAATCTCATAACCATTGTTTTTACGTCACCTTTATTTTTAATCAGTACAGTAATCTCATTGATACACAAGCCCTAACTTTTAAGAGAAAAATACAAAACAAACACAATCTAACACTGTTTTTACAAAAAAACATAATACTGTACATTAGAGTCATAAAAAACACAAATGATTTCTATAACTGTACCACCGTTTTCGATGAAGTTTGAATATGAAACATACTGTACAAAAGGTTTTCATGAGATAAAATGTGATATTTATAAGAAGAAAGATTTTATACAGATTCTTTATGTGGATTTACTAGTAGAAAAAACTTCTAAGGCTGTATTTTTTTTCATACTACAGTTTTCAGTACTTAGTTTAGTCACATTTACAAAGTGGTGGAACATATCGTTAATTTTCAAATGCAGACTGCAGATATATATAACTGACTAACAGTGAGAAAATAAACAACTGTGTCATCGTACATATTTATATATACTGTATAAGATGTGTTAGTACCATTAGATCCTACAGTGATGATGCAAATTAAAAGGGAGCAAGTCTGAAAACAAAGCCTTGAGGCACACCTTTTGTGGTATCCAAATAAATGAAAAAGAGAGACCACTAAGTTGAACACATTACCTATGACCAGAAAGATAATTTATTAAACAGCGAATAGGATGCCACGATCTACAGTGTCCAATGCTTTAGACAGTTCTATAAAAAGGCCAGAACAAAAGTCTTTGGCATCCAGAATAAAAAACACCTAACAACAGTGAGAAAGTAAACAACTGTGTCATCGTACATTATTTATATATACTGTATAAGATGTGTCAATAGCATTAGATCCTACAGTGATGATGCAAATTAAAAGGGAGCAAGTCTGAAAACACAGCCTTGAGGCACACCTTTTGTGATATCCACATAAATGAAAGAGAGAGACCACTAAGTTGAACACTTTGCTTATAACCAGAAAGATACTTTATTAAACAGCGAATAGTTTGGTCTGAAATTAGGATGCCACGATCTACAGCATCCAACGCTTCAAACAGATCTATAAAAAGGCCAGAACAATAGTTTTTGGCCTCCAGAAATAAAACAAAAAAATAAATAAAATCTCAGTGGAAGCAGTTACAGTGTTTCTGTGCCCTAAAGCTGTTAGTCCACTCCTCTTTCATTTGATTATTCACAAGTTCCTCAAACACCTCAAACAGGATGTAGAGTCTAGAAACAGTGTGATATATTTTTAGTTGCTTTGTGTCACCATCCTGATTGAATGGCTCTAACTAAATCAGTTCTTTCTGTCCCCTCCTCTCATTCCTCTATTCACCTGAGCAGACCCGTCAGACCATGAACTACGTGGGCCAGCTGGCGGGCCAGGTGTTCGTGCAGGTCAAAGAGCTGTACCGAGGCCTCAACCCCGCAACCCTCTCCGGCTGCATCGACGTCATCGTGGTGCGGCAGCCCGATGGCTCTCTGCAGTGCTCGCCCTTCCACGTTCGTTTCGGGAAAATGGGCGTCCTGCGTTCCCGTGAGAAAGTGGTAAGGTTTTAAGAAGCAGAATTAGGAGGAAAGTTCTGGCGTTCTTAACTGTTTTTTTTTTTTTTTGTCTCTCTGCTCCAGGTGGACATAGAAATCAACGGAAAACCGGTGGACCTTCACATGAAGCTTGGGGACAACGGAGAGGCGTTCTTTGTGCAGGAAACAGAAAATGATCAGGTAAGGATAACTGGAACATCGTGAACTGTTTACCTGAAAGTCTCTACGATTTAAAAAACAACAACCTAAACTCCACCCCTACAGACACACCCTTTTTAAGAAGTATTTTTTGCACCTTCTACTTTTGACACGTACTGTAAGTTTAAAGGAGGTCGGTGTTGGCGCAACAACCTGAGGTTATGTTTTCCTTTCCTTTTTGAGCTACTTGTGTTTTCCGGTGAGAACTATGAAGGAAGTATTTACTAACCCAGATACTCCGCATGCCAGTAAATGAAACACTGCAGCCGAACAACTGGCTCATTAGTCTGAAACGTTTTCTTCCAAATAAATAGGCATAAAATTAATGTACATAATTAGAGACTTTAGCTTAGCTATTAGAAAACACCTTATATTTTGAGCTTCCAATATTCCAAGTTAAAGGAGCCAAATGCTTTGACAGTAAAATGTTTTTTTTTCCACCCTTGTACCCCCATGACGGCATGTCCAGCCAAAAGTAATAAACGAGCAATAAAGCACTGAGGTTTCAGGGGCCGGCTCTAACAAGAGAAGCGGGTGGTTTATTTTCCCCTGAGTGGTGTCAGATTCCCAGGCTTTGGGAGAGCAAGGGGGTTAAAGCAAGGGGGTTAAAGCAAGGGGGTTGGAGTATTGTGCCTCTGAATCCATTTTCTTTGCGCGGGGAAGAAAACGTGAGACGTATTGTCCAGACCTACCTACATATCACATGGTTAGGCTTTAGTTTCCCTTCCCTTTTTCTATTTTTTTCAATTACGTATTTAGATCCAGCTTCACTCGGAGGAAATATTCCTAGAAAACATATTCATTTACTAGAAGTGCTGTCAGTAAAATGGGCTATAAAACTTCCTTACCCTCTTATGACCATAATTATAACAGGGCTGCCTGATATTTTTTTGATTTTATAGTTGTAAAACTGTCAAAAAATGTGTACTGAGTTTGTATTTTGGCTTCTTTTTCCAGAACAACCTCAGCTTTCAGTGTCTGGTAGTTATTTAACAATTCTTTCTATTACTATTAAAGAGAACATTTTATAGATTAAACAAACAAAAAAAGATCAGAATTGAAATTTTCAAGTTTATTACTGAACAGGAACTTCAAAATGACAGGGGCAAACAATTTCATAAATACAGAAAAAACTGTGAAGCCTGCCTCTATTTTACCAGTTTTTATGCCTATTATTATTATTTTTTAAATTTCAGGCGTTTTTATTTGGTGTGGTAGACCCTAAAAAAAGGATTTATTGTGGATTCAATGTGTTAAGTTTTAAGGTCGGTGTGAATTGCAAAGCCAACGAACGTATTTTAGTTAATCAATCAATCAATCAAAACTTTATTTCAGACATACTGGTACATGGTCCATAGTAAACAAAAACAGGCAAAAAAACAAAACAAAACCATAACAACAAGACACAATAAAATAGAATGTTCATCCATTGCCATATAAATTAAGGCACCAGTGATTTCACAGAATAGAAAAGAACCTAATCGAGCTTTGTATGGGGTTGGTCAGAGTATTTAATGAATCTATTTACAGAGTCTGTTAGCCTACACTAGTACACATACATCTGTTCATAAGGTTTCGAAGCACAAGTTGGTATTGGCATTTACGAACATTTTATTAATGTGCACACAATCCTGATAACAAACTTCAAACTTAACACTTCAGATTTTGCATCCAGTCAAAAATGCTCCTTCATTTAAATGAACTTCAAATAAGATTTTTGCATTTGAAGTTTTATTTTTTTCCCCAAAGTTTTAAATTATTTAAAACTTTTGCTTCACATTTTATGCTTTATAGTTGTATTTGCTTGATGTACATCATAAAAAACGATGACAAAACATTCATTATCTCATTTGTATTTCTGCTCCACACAGGAAGTTGTTCCTTCCCATTTGGCCACTTCTCCCATCTTGTCAAATGGGGCCATTTTGATGAGCTCCCCCTTGTTGGGGAAGAACTCTGGGTCTGCTGTGCAGAACTTGGGCCCCCTAAGGAGCAATGGAGAGATCAAGAAGAGGAGGAAGAGGAGGAGGAAGAGTCGGGCAGACAGCACGAGGAGGGAGGAGAATGGCGACTACTCGGTGGATGAAGATATGTTCTCCATCGACATGAGCTCGGATGAAGAGGGGGAAATGGAGAGCAACAGGTAAGGAGAAAGCAATAAGAGAACTACAATGTAGGAAAATTGTTCCACAAGTGTAAAGAAATGAGGATATGACAGAACAATTAGATAAATAATGTGATGCATCACTTATGAGGTTTAGAAGCAGCTCTATAGGAAACAAACACAGTCAGATAAGAAAAAAACAGACTAAATTTTATGCTACAATAATAAACACCTATTTAGAGATTGATTTTTTGTGTTTGAGGGAATTGTGCTGAAAGAAAGCTGCAAATATTTGTTTCTTTTACTCATAAAAGTTTCTAGAAACAACAAACTACAATGTCATCCTTGTGCGTTTACGTTTCAGGTCTTCTCGAGATATTTTGGGAGACGAGACAACAGCTGCTTCCAGCGGTGGTTCTTTCAAACAGGGTGGTGTCTACGCTCGTTCAGATGGAGGGTGGAGCCCAATCCAGAGGTGCTTAACTCATAAAATCTACTCTTGTTGAAATGAGATGTTTAATTTTTATGACATTGTTTTGTTCCTCCCTTTCTCAGCCCTGGCAACTCTCGCCCCACCTCTCCAAAGAGTGACTCCGAGCTGATCACTAATCTGTTGGACTCGGACAGTCAGAATCCAGCCATGCTATGGGCGTGGGGAGAGCTGCCGCAGGCCGCCACGGTACAGAAACGTGCACCGTCAACACGTCTGAAAAGCGTTAGGAGTTTCTCCTTTAACACCAATCTTCACTTTTTCAGCCTTCTTTCCTCCCTCTGAAGTCGAACCCACAGTCTGTTCGTGTTTTATCCATCCCCGTGGCTGAGAACACACACTTCTGTGTGATCCCCCACGAGATGCCCTCAGAACAACGTGGAGCCTGCTCTGAGATACCAACACCCCCGATGCTGACGAAGGAGGACACAGCAAGGATGGAGTCAGTATCCATGGAGGTGAAGACCCAGACGGTGACTTCAGAGACGCAGACGGTGGGCGACATGGAGGAGACGGCCCCTTCTCCTCTCGGGAAGACAGACTCTCCATCTAAAAAGAAAGGTGAGGGATGCTGTAAAAAGGAAGCTCCCTGATGAAATTCACAGAGTGAACGGGGATGTTTCAAAGTGGCAGAAAATCTTTCATCGTTCCTGTTTATAAAAAGCTGCTTAACCAACAGAATTACATTTATCTTAGATAAACCTGAGAGTTCTTTTCTTCTGTGCATTTTTTGTCTGCTGCAGACAAAAGGAGCCGCCATCTTGGTTCTGATGGAATTTACCTAGATGATATTACAGAGCTGGAGCCTGAGGTGGCAGCACTGTATTTCCCTAAAAGGTACATGGACAGACAACAAACATATCATCTGTAAGAATATGGCTGCACAACATTTGGAACACATGCTATTGCATTATTATGTTTATTATGACTACTTTTACTATCACTATACTATGGCTGATAACATCAGCTGTGTTAAACCCACTTTTCCTCACTTCAGCATTTCCACCCCCATCAGCGACAGTTTTATTTATACACAGTGGCGGCTGGTGGAGTTTTCTCTGGTGGGGAGGGGGGTATAACTCCAAAATAGACATAAATAAATAAACATGTATGTATGTACAAACAAACAAACAAAAAACTCACCAGTTCCCACTTTTAGAATATGCAGTCAGCTGAACGTTTTTTCTACAAACAGAGACATCTAAAAGTTGAGAGGCATATCAGTCAGAAATGGCAACATAGACATTAGATAAAGGGCTTTCAATGGCTTAAAGCCTACCTGCAGCAGCTAGCGTCTCACAAATAGCCTGGTTGGGAGTGGCACGATCTGTTCTTGAAGCACGTTCCGTACCGTGCATTCAGCTCTGGGCGCAGGAGAGGTGCGCCCAGAATGGTCCTATATCTTGTAATGAAGAGGAGCTAACTGCGTGTGTTCAACTTTTAACAACAGTCTATGGGCAGATTTTTGCGCCCCAGGGCGGAAATACATCACCAATCAGAGACAACGTTTTTGAACTAAACAACTTTATTCATCATCAACTTTAAATGTTTATCTTACACAACAAAAAATATATGCATATATATTTGCACCCCCCCCCCCTAATGTCGGCGTCATTATGTGCTAGTGTGCAAGCTTTTTTTCATTATCACACTGTTGACCTTCAAACAGAGGTTAAATGTGTGTGAGGAATTTTTTTTGTCTCCAAACCCTATGTGTTTTTCACCACTTTATATTGTTTGTCCAAACAGGTCTTACTTGTAAATGAGTCTTCGAGGCTCATTGTGACTTATCTGTTTAAATAAAAGTCGAATGAATGAAAATTATTTAATTTTAATTTTATTTTTTTATGCCTTATTCAAGGTAATGTGATGAGTGTTGAGTGGTGGGGCGGCACCCAAGCGCCCTCTATTGGTCAGCCGCCACTGATAACACATTTAAAACAACTGAGGTTGATCAAAGGACTTTACAGTCAAACCAGACAACAATACAACAAAATAAATTATAAACTAAAACCAACAATAAAAGGACAAAACAGTACTGAATAATTTAACTACAATCATCTAAATCGGTATTTAGGAAAACGAGCCACCATTTGATTGCTAGATGTAGTATTAGCATACAGTTTGGGTCTGCAGTCTTTTACAGTATTGATACATTTTTTAAATATTGTGTAGGTTCAGTTAAGAGTACATATCACTGTCTCTTAGCAGTTTAATATGATGTGATAGGTTTTGATCAACACTTGTAAACACTTCCTCCTCCCCTGTAGTGACAGTGCTTCAACTTTGAGAAGCATTTCCGACCCGGGGCCTCACAGCACCAGTCAGTCCCCGCAGTCCGTGGGCTCAGGAGGGGACAGCGGCGTGGACAGTTACTGCGACCCCATGTCCGACCTCCCATCTACCGCTGTCTCCCTGTGTGGGGGACTCACCGACAACAAGGAGATCTCTACAGGTACGCTGACGTGGCACAGGACGACTCTAGGGTGTGACATGAAGCTCAAAAACTTAATGTGTGTGTGTGTTTTCCTCTACAGAACAGTTTTACAATAAGCTCATCTCATATCAGCAGTTTATAGAAAACCCCTCCATCATCGACGACCCCAACTTAGTTGTGAAAATTGGCTCAAAGTAAGACATTAATGAAATGCATTATAATGACAAAATTAACATAATTCCTAGTCCAAATGAAGTTATTTGCTACTTAAATGTATCTTTGTTTGCATTTCTTTACCTAATTGGTTATACATTTTATTTCTCACAGGTACTATAATTGGAGCACTGCGGCTCCACTTGTGCTCGCTCTGCAAGTATTTCAGAAACCCCTGCCAAAGGTAAAAGGGTGATGGCTCATGTACTCGAATACTAATGACTCACTAAATCGATTGTAATGTATGTTTTAAGTGCCCCCTGCTGGTAGGAACCGGTACAGTATTATGACTGCTCTTCCTCTGTTCTCTTCTTTTTTCACCACTTTACGTCGTTAAATAATTAGAGCCTTTTAGTTATTGTGTGAATACTTATGAAGCATTCATTATGATTCATTTCTCTTATTTTTCTGCATCTTTCTTTTTCCACAATTTTTGTGGCATTTCAACAAATCATATCAAAATGTTCAGCTCATTCTGGAGAAGGGTCCTATGACTTTTGGTATTGGTGCAACTTTAGCTTTTTGAAATATTTAGTATTTTCTGCCACATTTTTTTCTCATAGAAAATGAACTGAACTCATTTTACATCCTTCATATCTTTAGATCTGTTTACAACCTTTTACTGCTCCTTTCACATTTTGTTCTGGTTCAGCTTCCTTGTGCAAATTTAAACTTTTTTCCAGCTACTTTCAGCTAATTTCAGCTGTTTATTCTGTTGTTTTTTGCTCCTTTTCAATTCTTTCTGCTAACTATAGCATTTCTGTGCTTCTTCTAACTTCTTTCTGCAAATTTCAGCTTGTTATGCTCCTTTCAGCTCATTTCTACAAGTTTCAGCTTTTGCTGCTATTTGTGCTACTATTTAGCTGTTTGTATGCTAATTTTAGCTTTTTGCAACTATGTCCACTGTTTTTTGCACTCATTTCAACTTTTTTAAGCCTAATTCAGCAAAAATGTGCTCTCTCCACTTTCTTCTGGTAATTTAAGCTTCTTTCTGCGTTTTTAGCTATATTTTGGCTTTTTGTGTGTGTGTGTATGTGTGTGTGGCTAATTTCTTTCTTTTTTCCAGATAATTTCCTCTTCTTTGTGCTAATTTCTGCTTCTTTCAGCCTAATTGGGCAAACGTCTTTTTTTCTGCTTTCTTCTGCTAATTTAATCTTGTTCCACCTTTTCATCTACCTTTTTAGCATTTTTTTAGCTAATTTCAGCTGTTTTCAGATAAATTAAATTATTTTGTAACTTCTGCAACTTTCAACCTAATTAACCTTGTTCTCCTAATGTCAGCTTGTTATGCTCCTTTCGACTTATTTCTGCTATTTTCAGTTATTTTAGCTACTATTTGGCTGTTTTATGCTACATTTAGCTTTTTCAGCCAGCTCCACATTTTTGTAGCTCATTTCAGCTCTTTCCACTTCCTTCTGGTAGCTCAAGCTTCTTTCTGCCTTTCCAGATATTTTTCAGCAATTTTTATTTGCTAATTCCAGCTTTTTGTTGCTAATGTCATAACTTTTGTGCTAATTTCTGCTTGTTTAAACCTAATTCAGCAAATATTTATTCTTTCTGCTGTATTCTGCTAATTTAGGCTTGTTCTTCTTTTTCAGCTAAAATTTAGCATTTTTTAAGCAAATTTTAGCTGTTTTTCCAGCAAGTTCTTCAGCAATAAGCATTCACACTGCATTTTCACAGGAAATGCAATTTGTCTAGTTAACACTCATCCTCAAAGTTCCTGCTTTGTTGTCTGACTGTTGTCCCGGGCTACAGCTCTTTATGTCAGAAAATACGTTTATCTGACTTTTCTTATCTTCCATCCTTTTCTTTCTGCCTTCCTAATTCTTCTTCCTGAATCAATCTCTCTTTTTATTTTTACCACTCAGCTGGTGACTCGTTTCTGCGTTGTCAGCTGATTTAAAGTCTTGCTTTGCTTTAGTTTTGTTGATGGTGTTTGTGTTGTGGATGTTTGAGTTGTACCTGCTCCCCTTTAGACCACAGTGGAGAAGGTCATGAAGGAGAAGATGCCCAAGAAAGGAGGAAGGTGGTGGTTCTCCTCCTGGAGGGGCAGAAACAATAACGTGAAATTAGTAGGTTCTGCTTTTTTTCTATTGTATGAAATGGAGGAAACGCACAGCTTTCAGATTTTTATTTAGTTGACATTTACTCTCCTTTTAGGATTCAGTTGCCGAGCACGGAGCTTGTGGTTCTGCTGAACAAGCTGGAATCATGAATAGCAGGTAGGAAATTTAATCCTAAAACTTTACTGATTAATTTTTATTCATAGTTGATTATTAAACTCATGTTGTGGACTTGACTGGATCTAGACATAAAGAGGAGTCATCATCTAGTGATGAAGACCTCCTTGCAGCAAAGCAGAGCTCTCCGATCCTCCAGTCCGAGCCTGGACTCCCATCAGGAGGCGTCTCTTATAAGAAAACACTCCGCCTGACCTCTGAGCAGCTGGTGAGGACCACAAGTTTGGAACTCGTAATTTTTCTCCCCACAAGTTGTTTCATGCGTTACTGTCTTGTCGCCGCCTCCTCTCACTCTCATGCCTGCAGCTGTCTCTTCAGCTGCTGGACGGCCCTAACGACGTTGTGTTCAGCGTGACCACTCAGTATCAGGGAACATGTCGATGTCAGGGAACCATCTACCTCTGGAACTGGGATGACAAGATTGTCATCTCTGACATCGATGGAACCATCACCAGGTGTGGGATCCGCATGTTTACTTGAACAACTTGAAGTTGCATTAAGCGAAACAAAACAGTCAGACAAGTCAAACTTTATTCAGCTCATTCAAGGTCAGTAAGCACAACCAGAATTAATACATAAGGCGTACCTGATTATAAGGCTCACCGTTGATTTTTGAGAAAATTAAAGGATTTTAAGTGCACTTTATAGTTGGAAAATTATGGTAAGTGCCACACCCTGAACAAGGCAGTTAAGGCATTAAGAGCAATATAGTTTCCAGTTACATCAGAAAACAGAAGACATTTTTCAGATCAGAACCTCTTCATGGAGGAACATGTCCAAAACTTGTGTGAGTGCATGTTAAATACATGTGCCAACATGGTTTTAGTGTAGTGAGCTCCAGGCCGGATCTGGCACTGAAACGGTGCCAAGTACAGTCCGTCTTTCACACAATTTTCAAACAAAGTGGATTTTAATGTTTCAGTGTCATCTTTATGCTGTGCACCACTTTAATTACTTTTTAATGGCATGGGTAATTTCAAACGATGAAATAATCCTCTCACATTAGTTTAATTTTTTCTCCCACTTATTCATTGCAGACTCTGTTTATAATTCTGTTTAAAGATTAAGCCCCATCATGTGCACTAACATTTATTATTGATAAATCTTTCTAACCTTTTTGCAACCTTAAATTCATGTTTTACATTAAGCTCTTGTAAGGTTGTAAAATATTACTTTTGGCAATAAAACTTGTAGATTTCATTTCCAGGTCAGACACGTTGGGTCACATCCTGCCCACCCTTGGAAAAGACTGGACCCATCAGGGAATTGCACACCTCTACCATAAAGTCAGCCAGTAAGTGCTCTTTGTTATAATTAAAGCATACAGTCACATTCATTATATCTAATATAAAATGGCTTAGAATAAAGATAAAGTTACAAATTACCCAAAACGTTGGACTTTTTCAAGTAACTGACAAAAATCTTAACTTCTTCAGGAACATTCCTCCATGTCTAAAACCTGCTTTTTAAAAATCTATTTATTAAATAAATACAATTCATTTAGCCAAAACTTTGCATGCTGTTTTAAGTTTGCTGCTGTTCTGAGGTGGAAATCCTTTGTGTGAACCAGTGAATTTGCTCATACCATGAATCATGCGCACATGTCAACAAGGTTAACTTGAATCTTATTGGAGGTTGTCTGAAAGTGGGAACAAATATAAAAACGTTGACAGAGTAAAATTGCTTCGTTTGGGTGTCGAGCGTTTTTCTTTGTGGATTGATCTTTTTGTTGCTCTGTCAGAAATGGCTACAAGTTCCTGTATTGTTCAGCTCGGGCGATCGGCATGGCTGACATGACCAGGGGCTACCTCAACTGGGTCAACGAGAGAGGCACCATGCTGCCTATGGGCCCCGTCCTCCTGAGCCCGAGCAGCCTCTTTTCAGCTCTGCACAGGTGAGTTCAAATCCACACAAACAACTTTTATTCTGAAATAAACTCTTAATGAGGAGAAACTATGACCACGTTGGTTTTGTGTGTTTGTGTTTGATAGGGAGGTGATTGAGAAGAAGCCAGAGAAGTTTAAGGTGGAGTGTCTCACAGATATAAAGCACCTCTTCTATCCAAACTCGCAGCCTTTCTACGCAGCGTTTGGCAACAGGCCGACGGTACAGACTCATATCTTCACATTGTGTTTAACCGATTGCATTCGATCCAAGCATAATAAATTATTGAATTTGACGTTTAAATAACGTGCATCGTTTATTCTAAATCTGTTTGTAGGATGTGTATTCATACAAAGAAGTAGGAGTGTCACTCAACAGGATTTTCACGGTAAACCCTAAAGGGGAGCTGGTGCAGGAACACGCCAAGACCAACATCTCATCGTAAGTTTACTTCATTCAAAGAACAAATTTTTCTGGCTCGGAAGCGTTCAGTGGATTTATTACGCCACTCCCTCCTCCCTTCTTCAGTTACGTTCGTCTGGGCGAAGTGGTGGACCATGTGTTTCCCCTCATAGCCCGATCCTCTTCCTCAGACTTCCCCTGCTCGGACACATACAGCCATTTCACCTACTGGAGGGAGCAGTTCCCTCGAGTGGAAGATCAGGAGACGCCTCCACAGATTCCCAGCTCCGGCAGCTGATTAAGCCTCCTCCGAACCGGTCGAACCACCTGTGACTGACTGCCGGAGCGACTTGGACAGATGTGCAATCGTGAGGTGTATTGTTGGAAATTCTTGAAGCACTTTTCCTGCATCGCAGAGGGGTGAACAATCTGCCATGATTAGTCTTAAAGACAATAAGGATATAATGAGCACTTTTATTAAAGAATTAGATGTGTATATTTTTGGAGATCTAAAGTTATTTATTTAGGCAGCTTAGCACAGATTGCGCAATGGTTCCCAACTCTGATCCTTGCGGAACACCATCCTGCATGTTTTAGTTGTCTCCTGCCTTGACACTTGATTTGAATGGATGGGTTGTTAACGGGCTTCTGCATAACTCGAGGAAGTAATTAAATCACGTATCAGGTGTATTGGACCAAGGGAACAATTAAAACATGCAAGGTGGTGTTCCTCAGGGATCAGGGTTGGGAACCACAGTTTTATGAATGCATTGAGATGAATTTAGTGGCTAGATTAGTTTTTATTTAGACTTTTTAGACTGTTTGTTCTGTTCAGCTGAGCTGCGTGTATGCCAAAGAGCAAGTTCCTCAAACGTGCCAAACGTTTATTGTGAATCGTTTTATCTTTTCTTTAAATGTCCTCAGTCAGCACAGAAACACATTTCTTTTCTTGCACTTGTATGCAAAGTATTCATATATGTGTGCAAGAATTTTGGTGCTGTTTGGAAGAAATCGATCTAGTTAAAATTATAATTTTAATACATTTAAATGTTCCTTTAGAACACAGTGGAATAAATTTAGATTTAGATTTATTGTCAGTTTGAAGCACAAATCTTATGAGAGGCATTAGCTGTCTCTGAGGTAATCATATTTTTTTTTATGTTTTTTTATTCAAACCACAGCCTGCATGAGTTCCAGTACATGGTATGAAATGCTCTTTTCATTGTAGCATCTTTTACTCTTTGCTTTTAAAGGACAATCAGTCATGGTATTAACAAAATTTTTTTTTCTTGTAGCAAACACTGTAAATTGATCTTTATGTCCTTAAACACAGTGTTCAAAGCAGGAACCATTGTTAAGATCTCCTGCTTAATTCATCAGTTGCGAGTAAGAGCCTGATCTGTCATGATATTAGCCTTCAGTATTGTTTATGAGAGAAGATATGGTCCATAAAATCTGTTATTCTTTCCATGAAAGAGCTAAACAGCTTGAAAATAGTTAATTTTGGCCTTTTACTGTGAACATGATTTGTGATTTGTTCTTCATCGACCGGTTTGTTGTTAAAGTGGTCTCATTAAACTCAGTGAAAGTACTACAGTGAGTGTGTTGCCATTTTTTTCTGTGCTCAGTTTTACTTTTGAAATTAAATACCTTCACGTCATCACAATCACAGCAGAAGAACATGAAATATTGTGACGCTTCAATTAAAATATGGTCACTAATTTGTAAAGATTTAGAACACGGTGAATTAGAAAAAAATAAATGTTTGCAATTTGTAAAGCTTTTTGCTGAGTTCCAGTAGAAAAAAAAAACTTTAGTTATTTTAAGTTTCTATATGCTCTTTATAGGAGAAAAACACCAGCATTTAAACTATCTCCTGTCTAAAGGAAGTGCAAACAAATGAACACTACAATATAAGATAATAAAGTGTTGAAGTTTTAAAGTCCAACAGATACAGTTCAGACATCAAAATATATAATTTTTTTTTAACTCTGATTATAACAAAGTTGATGTTGAACCATTTTGCATCGGCCCATTCATAAACATCTTCTGAAATTTTCTAGCTCATAATCTAGTTTCACCTCTACTGTTGTTTAATAGTTTGTATTTATAGTCAGTATCCAAAGAAAAACGGATAAAGACCTATAGGAAGCATGACAATACACTCTTAAATATGGGAATCACATTCTGTTACAGGTCTTCATAAAAAATCTTACTGCTTAAATTACTAGAACAGCGACTCACTATACTCAGAATATTGTCCTCTTCGTTTTTAAGATATACATTTATGCATTTAACTTCCCAAGTACCTGTTATGAGTGCACTGTCTTTTTGCATCAAATGTTTAATTCTGTTAAACTTAGAACTGTTGTCTTTATTCAGGGAGACCAACTTTTAATGTTTTTTCCTTCAAATTTTTTGAATTTTATTTATTTTCTATCTATATTTTAGGGGATACACGGTGGTGCAACTGGCAGAGCTGCTGCCTCTCAGCGAGCAGGTTATCCTGCTTCAAATCCCGGTCCGGGGGCCTTTCTGGGTGGAGTTTGCATGTTCTCTCCATGCATGCGTGGGTTTTCTCCGGGTACTCCTGTTTTCTCCCACAGACCAAAAACATGCATGTTAGACTGATTGGTAACTCTAAATTGTCCCTAGGTGTGTGTGAGAGAGTGAATGTTTGTCTCGTTTGTCTCCATGTGTCCCTGTGATGGACTTGCAACCTGTCCAGGGTGTCCCCGTTCCTTGCACAGTGATTGACGGACATGGGCACCGGCGACCTCCGTGATCCAAAAATGGAAGAAGCGGGTAAAGATAATGGATGGATGGATGTTCAAAAACAAGAAAACAATATGAGTATGAGGTTTTCCTAAGCTCAAATAAATATCCACTCCAAATAAAAACTCTGGAGGATAACATTATTTGGCCGGGGGGGGGGGGGGGGGGGTGTCAAAAGGGGACCAGCAAACTCCTATGGGGGTTCATTCATTGCCCGCGCTGGCCCCCTCTTGGCAACGCCCCTGATTCACTCCACTTGTCTTGACTGCGCAACAGTTCGGAGGTTTCTTGCAGAGAAAAGAGGCGCACCACTACAAGCGGGTTGGGAGGAGTTTCCAGAACCGAACGACCTCATTGGAGCAAGCTGCAGGTTGCAGCGCGGTCCGCAGTGTGCAGTGAAGTAACCTCTCATGAGAAAAAAAACCACAGTGAATGGATGAGACAAAGCCAGCCGAGAAGATCGTTAGTAAATGCACACAATGTCAAACACGGTAAGACAACGCCATTAACGCCGTCTTGTTGTATCCCTCCGCGACACTTGTTGCATCTTAACGGTCACCGTGAGCTCCGACTTTACACGTTTTAAAATACAACAACTTTATGTTTGTAGGACTTTTTGAGACGATTAGAAGTAAATTACTGTCATGTGGATTATTTAGGTACGGAGAGCCACTTTATCTGCGACAGAAATCCATCAAACTTCGGACACTAGTTAACGTTATTCGGTGTTACAGCTTAATAGGTCAGAGTTCAAACAGAAATCACTCGGTGAACTTTAGATGCAGTAAAAATATCTGTCGTAATTAGCGTGACAAGCTTTATCTTTTGTTTTAGGACGTTACATTTAATGTTACGACTTTTATTGTGAAACGACGTACAGAATTGAGCTGTCAAATGAAAAGTTCAGCTGAAAACTTAATGTAAAGAAACTAGAAACTGGCCCATCTTTCTTTTGTTTTTGTTGTTTAACGCCTGTCATGGCTGCATATGATGTCACAGCTGAATTCTAAATGTCTGTTTTAGGAATTAAAAATAACAAAACGAGCACAACAATATTTACATCTCAGCTGATGCAGATATTAGCATGTTAGGATTAAAAAAAAAAAAATGCTGTAGAGTAAAAATAACAATAGAAAAGACATTTAGAAGTGTATTTGAATCTCATAGTTACGGTAAGTGATTCTGATGAATAGTTTTTTTACTCATGTATGCCTAAAATATTATATATTTGTATATTTTTATTCATATTTTTCTTTAAAGCCTTATTTAGACTTCACACCGCTACATTGTTTTGTTAAATGTGTCAGCTTTTAAATAACTGCACCATCACCCTACTTCAGTACAGAGATTTGGGCGTAGTGGTCCAGCAAGATGAGGAGGACTTTGTGGACATATTGGAGGAGAGGAGGCTCTCCAGTGACCTTGGCTTTGCCTTCAGGACGTTCAGTCCTCCATTGTACAAAGGAGTCCCGCCCTGCACTAGTGTCGAACTTCACCGGGCGGTGCTGGAGTCCCAGTATCTGCGCTACGTGACCAAAGAGGTGGATGTCTTTTGAAAGATGTAGCAACAACAAGACGTTTTCTACTGTGGTAGCATCAATCAGGCTAATACTTTCCCATTTTTGTCTCCTCAGGTTTCCATGGAGACGGGGTCATCCGAGCAGGAAGTGAGAGAAAAAGTTTGTGAGATTCTGGAGGAAATGTCTCAAAATCTGCAGCTGCGGTTTATCAGGCTGATGGCCTACACATTTACAAAAGTGTTCAAGAAGCTCTTCAGTGCCATCTTTGTCAACATGGAAGGACTCAGCACGGTCAGTTCAACACAAGAACAGCTATTGTCCATGCAACACACTGTGGTTCTTGAAAAAAGAAGGACTTTTTATATATTTGGGCACAAATTTGATGTAAATCTCAAGTAATTTCCAAAAAAAATAAAAAAATCTTTAAATCTTAAGGAAGAAGAACATAACTAAATATCAGAATCAAATATACATTTTAGTTTTTCATTTATTATTGAAGCATCCAGTATTGCATAGTCAGAGTTTCCTATCAGGCAGGAAAACAAAAAGGTCACAAAAATATCTCAAACTTGAGTACAAGTACCATTGGTAGTACTCGGGATCTTTCTACTGGTCCTCAGAAGCAGTTTTGGTAACAACTGTTTACAAGGTAAACAACATGCTAATTCAATGTCATAAGCTGTGATAAAAGCAGAGGGCCACAAAGACGAGTGGTACAATGTTGGCTACAAATAAAACGACTTGGAACAAAACGGATTGAGGATACTTTCAGACCTTTTGTGGAAATTACACAATGATTTACTAATGAGGTAGTGACTTATTAAGGAGCTCCACTGACGTCTCTACAGGACCTGTTGACAAAAAAAGGTACAAAATGGCAACAAAATTGGATTCAGTTGTAGAGGAGCCATGACCACGGTGTATGTGGGAATAAATGCACATACCGTCACGTCTTAAAATGTACTCTTCAAACGATAGTTATAGTTAGGAGTTTGGGCAATTTGCTTGTTTATGTGTGATAAGTGTGTAAGTCAGTAAGCTTTTAGTCCTCGATAAAAGTTTGAGAACCACTGCTCTAATGAGCATTTACTCAAACAATCCACAGGCAGCCATAGCACCTGGAGAAAACGTTTGTGCAAGTTTACCTTCTACCCAGGTGATGAGCTTATTGATATGTTTCTGTAAAGCATGGTGTATGATAATATATGTGGCTAAAGAAAATAACCAGGCGTAACTTTAAACAAGAGAGTAAGGTTAAATAAAATGCAAATCCAACCAAATTTTTATTAATAATTAAACGTTTCAGATTCCAGTCTCTCTCTTAACAACTATAAATAATAAAGTACATTCTGTTTTTTTCCAATTTTTTTGTTGAACAAAAAAATTTCATAAAAAAAAATGTTTTCTTCCAAACGAATCAGGTTACAGAACATTCTCTGTCACTGGAAATCTAAAATAAATGTCTTCCAGGTGATCAAACCGACATGTTTGCACATTTAAAACTCAACTGAATAAGAAAGACAGTATTACTTTCTGAACCAGATTAAAGCTTCACATCATTTTTGTCTTTTTCTGCACATCTCAAAGCATCACATTACAGGACAATGTTTATTTTCTGTAGGACTTCAAAAAAAAATTACACTAAATTTGCACAAATTGCTGCGATGCATTCAGGAACTAATTAAATGTGCACTGGGTTGGCTGGTGACCGGTCAAGTTTAAAACCGACTAATTCTGAGCACTAGCTGATGTGATTTGTCCATCTCTACCCTGCAGAGAATGAAAGGAACTTAATTTTATCACTGAAACACGGTGGTGGTAGAATCATGATTTAGGCAAACTTTACTGCATTGCATCAGATCTGCTTGCCATATTGGTAGAAAATACATTTCTTAAATAAACTGGATAATTCCTAAGGAATAACGACACAGATGTCAAAATGCTGAACTATTTCTATTTCTAGTTAAAAGAGCCAATAAAAAAATCTTGTTTTAAATGTTTAATTTAGTTTTCTTTATGTGATCTGTGCACGATTAAGTTAAAATTTCAGTCACATTAAAAAAACAGTACCGTACTCTAAAGCAAACGTTTCTTTTGTGATTTTACTCTCCGTTGCTGTAGCTCCAACAAGCCACTCAGGAGAATCTGGTGATCCTGATGCCCAATCACAGGAGTTACATCGACTTCTTGATCATCTCCTACATCTTGTTCAGTTACGACATCCCTGTGCCCGTCATCGCTGCAGGAATTCGCAAGTATCGACTTAGGAACGACACAGTTGGAACCATTAAAAGAATCAAAGCGTAGATGCAGGCTCCCACTTCTTTGTAATGTTTGCTTCTCTCCTGCTTTAAAGCTCTTGCAGGGATGAAGATCGTCGGGGAGATACTGCGTCGCTCTGGAGCGTTCTTCATCCGACGCGCCATCGGCTCTGACAAACTCTACTGGGCCGTGCTGTCAGAATACGTCCGAACTATTGTCAGAGTACGTTACATAATGATCTGACACAACAGCCTTATTATAATCATTTAGAAATGTGCTTTTCTGTGTATTAATTAGTGTTTTTTCCTGTAGAAAGGATTCGCTCCTCTGGAGTTTTATGTAGAGGGATTCAGGAGTCGGACCTTGAAGTCTGTCCCACCAAAGTTAGGTGATTGTTCATTTTTTAGCATCTTTTTTCTGAAAATTTATTTTACTTTGACAATGTATGTAGATCACAAGATCTATCTATTCTAGAGCAGATTTGTTGACTTTGGAGCCATTCTAAATTTAGTCCTTAAGTAGAATGTTCTTACTCCAAATACCAGTACACAGTTTTTGTAAATGTATTGTATTGCTTTAGATTTTAGAATGAAGGATAGTCATCATGTATTTGATGCCTTAGTTGTACTCTACAGCTTGTACAACACATAATACACTCACTGTATATCAGCCAAAATGGATAACAGTTCTCTTTAAGATGAAAATTTAAAATGAAACTAATTTTAAGCCATAAAATAAAAACAAAGGTTTAGCACTTTTACACGTTTTCTCATGACTTTGTTCACTCCAAGTGAAGAAAACGTTGCTGTGCGTGTGTTCATGTGTACGTGCCTGTGTGTGTCTGCAGGTATGATGCACATGGTGCTGGAGCCCTTCTTTAAAGGAGAGGTGTATGACATTACACTGTTACCCATCAGTATCAGCTATGACCGAGTGCTGGAGGAGTCGCTGCTCGCGCACGAGTTACTGGGCGTCCCCAAACCCAGAGAAAGCACCACGGTATGTTCTGGTGGCATAAATCTGTTGATCAAAAGTTGATAATAAAACTTCACAAGGCTCCTGCATTCGATTCAAAAGATGCTTTTAAAAATCTTTATAGGCTCCTGCTGAATGTCATTATGTTGCAAGTGCAAAGAAAGTGCAACTGGTTCATGATTGTGAGAAAAAAAACATTAACGGACTCACCTCAAGTAAAATAGCTTCTTTTGACCACTGCAGGGCTCAGATTGATACGTCAGTTAGATTAGCCACCTAGCATGAAGATTTGGACTTGGTTAGATGATCTGATACATTTGGAGCTAAACACCATTATGTCTAGAGCAGGGGTCTGCAACCTTTACCATCAAAACAACCATTTCTGTACTTTTGTTCACTAAATTAAACGTGTCCAGAGCCGCAAAACCTGCTGCAATTGTCATTATCAAGTGGTGGCCCATGGGCCACTTTCAGTTTGTGAGAGGGTGCTTTTCTGGCCAGTAGATGTGAAATTATAAAACTAAAAACATCCAATGATTGTTAACATTTATTGATATTTTTACATTTTGAGACAAAAGAAAAGGCTGGATTCCATCCATCCATCCATCCATCCATCCATCCATCCATCC
>NC_056509.1:30098867-30115950 GCF_014905685.2 Nematolebias whitei
ATCCATCCATCCATCCATCCATCCATCCATCCATCCATCCATCCATCCATCCATCCATTATCTTTACTTGTTTCTTCCTTTTCAGGTTGCAGGGGGTCACTGGTGCCCACATCCAGGTCACAAGTCTATCACAGAAGACTGGGTTCTTTAAAGAAAAAAAAAAAAGCCAGTTTTTAAAAAACTGAAAAAAAAAGCAAACTGTGCAGACTTCATCCATCCATCCATTATCTTTTACCGGCTTCTTCCATTTTTGGGTCACGGGCTGTGCAGACTTATGCATTTTTAAAAAGAAATTGTGGATTAATTGAGTATCCTACTTTGAAGAAATAAAGCACAATGTTACAGAGAGTATAATTTACTCTGTGTATTAGTACTAGTATCCACATATTTGTAAAGGAAATGACAGGAAAACTGCTAAAGCTAGTCATTTTTTTGTTGTGGGTATAACATCCTATAAAATTCAGTTTTAAGTTAGTTTTGGTCAAAGCTTGAAAGAGCCGCTGCGGAGGGACTAAAGAAACACATGTGGCTCCAGAGTCGCAGGTTGCAGAGCCCTGGTCTATAGGAAAACACCAAAAGCAGTGCTTTTCTTTCAGTTGAGGTTATTAACACGGAGTGACTATTTTAACTCCTTTGCATTTTGTGCTCCCACTCCACGGATCAGCTCACTGATGCTAATACTGTTAGCTGCATTTGACCTAATGTAGCCCAGCATCTGTTGGTACAGCACTTTTTTCCCCAACATGTCTTGAACTCAATTCTCACTACACAAAGTTCAGGAGGAGGAGAGCAAATAAAGTTAAAAAAAAAGAATAATTCAAAGCAACATCAAAACTCTTTATTCCAATCACAGCCTTTTCTTTCTGTACTGGACGTTTTCTGAGAGTTTATACCATAAAATACACACACGCAAACAAAAAATGATATTGGACTTTTTTCTTTAGAGCTGTAAGTAAAGAAAACATGTAGGTTGTTTTATTTGCAGGTAGGTTGTTCAGGTTGAGGGGCTTATAGAATAATTTACACCACAGTTAATAAATGATCTCTTCTAGGTCAGAACACACTCGTCTTTAAACTCTTCGTTCATTTGGTGTGAACGCCACAGGGAAGTTTTAATACGTTTTTTAAAATGATGACAACAGTTTGTGTGTCCACACAGACACAAGCAAAGTTACCGCAGGAGTCAACATGACCACATTTTGTCACAGTGACACGCACGCACGCTGACACAAGTTAAAATCAGGACTTGCAGAGCTGTTGTGGCTGTAAACGATAACATTTTGATCTTATTCGAGTTCGTCGGAGGAACCGTGTCATTTGATTCTGCGTCTCCTCCTTTCTCTGCAGGGTTTGCTGAAGGCCAGCAGAGTTCTGCAGAAGCGTTACGGCAGCATGCATGTGAACTTTGGTCGTCCCTTGTCTGTCCGACAGCTGTGTGAGGGCAAGATAAATCGCTGCCAGTACAACCTCATACCCAGGTAGGGAAAAATGCTTGGAGGAAAATAAAAAGAGCTGATGAACAGATTTAGCATGTCTTTTCTGAATTTTTTTTAATGTATTTTGAACTGATTTGATCTTTTCTCAGAGATCTTCCTCAGAAGCCCAGTACAGAGACTCAGGCTTGCGTGAGCTGGCTGGCTCATCTGATGGTCCGGATCCAGGAGGAGGGCACTCTGATCAGCCCCTGGTCCCTTATGTCCTGCCTGTTGGTCCAGGTTCCCCCCTCAGTTTTAACAGAGGAGGGTCTGCTGTGGCTCCAGCTCACAGAAAGAACCCTCTGGCTCAGGAAGCTGGCGCTGGACTTTGGAGCTCAAATAAACTGGCCTGGTGGGTTTGGTAGTGCACAGTTAGCTCCCATTACAGTTATTATCCTTATAAATTATATTGCCCTCAAGATTAGAATTAAAACTGGAAAAAAATATATATATCAAGATTTATTTATTTATTTATTATTTAAGATATTTCATTTGACCAGTAGGTGGCGCTTGTTTTTCAGTTTTCTAAGTGAAGTTAAAGCAGAGCAGGTTTCCTTCCTCCACCTTTAGGCTTTGATCTGCTCTGGAGTAGATCAGACAGATTAGATGAATGTGAGTTGGCACAAGCGTTCACGTTCACTCAGGACACGTTCAGTGGATTACTACACGTTAAGTAACTTATCTTGAGAGGCCCCCCCCCCCCACTGAACGGTCTCACTTCACAAGTCTCCTTCAACACATTCAGACACATAAACCTCCCTCTGATATTCCCTCATGAACATAAACAATTTGTTTGCATGTTTATCAGAGCACGTTCCTGATACGGATGTGATGTCCTCCTCTGTGGCGCTCCATCGCTCTGTTGCTCAGCGTAAAGCGGGGCGTGTCTACCTGGTTCGGGAGGAGGAGCCTGAGCGGAAACACCCCGTCAATCCAGAGGAGGGCGTGACGAGGACGGCAGCCGCCGCTCTGATGCTGGCTTCATACCGGAATCAGTCTCTGCATGTGTTCACCCGTCCAGCCATGCTCGCTACGGCTATGAGCGTCACAAAAAGCACTCAGAGAGGTGAGTCAGTCAGTGTGAGAGTTATTAAAGCGCTGTGTGATACGAGCGCACTGAGATCCACTTTTCTTTCCACAGACGAGCTCCTCGCGCACTTCTGCTTCTTACTCGATGTTTTTTCAAACGAGTTCGTTTTCATCCCTGGCAGATCATCACAGGTAACCACATCAGCCTCTAGCTCAGTTCAGCTTTATTCTCTGGATAAAGCGTTATTTTTAACTCCTCATTTCTCGTAGTGGGCATGCTCAGTTCAAACCCAAATGATCAGTTACCACCTGCTCCACAAATCAAACATCAACTTTCAGTAACTTGCTGCGTTTATGGTTGTAGATTCAAACTAGATACACGATCCCTCGCTGCTTTGAAAGACTTTCCAAACATCTGCAGTGTCTGTGTGCTGCTGCCGTGTTAAAACGAACTTCTCACTTTTTGAATTCATTTAAAAAAATAAATGTGAATTCACCAGATTTTAATAAGGTGTCACTAATAGTGTGTTGAAAACGATGCTCTTCTGTTGAGTTATTACACATTTACACACTTTATATTGTTGCTAATATTTGTGTATTATTTGTAATGTCAGATTTGTGTTTATCTTCCTTTTCATCAGGATTTTGAGGAGGCGTGCTGTGTTCTGAAGAAATGTGGAGCAGTCCACACGAGTCACCATGAGGTGATGGCTTCAGAACCAGGGCTGGAGGTGTTGTCGTTCCTGCAGGAGCTGCTGAAACCCTTCATAGACTCCTATCAGGTGCCTTAATATTTCTAATAATCTTGTTTTAATTAAAGCAGTAGTTCAGACTTTTTACTAGTGGGGCTCTGTAAAAATGTTATGAACAGTTAATGTCTTACCTGTTGTAGATGGCTCCTTGAACAAACTCAGATCAGAAGTATCCCTTTAAGATTTAATAGACAAGTCATATCAGTCCATTTCTTTCTTTGCTCTCTTTATTATCTTTATTGTTGAAACATAAAATAAGTATCCAATTAATGTTTTGATGTAAAAGACTGAAAGTGTCCACCCCCCCCCCAAAACCCAACTACTTATGTGGTGTTGCTGGTTTTAGCGAAAAGTGCCATAAAAATGCATTCAGTCAATACCAAAGTTAGCTTTTATTCATTTATAATCATTAAATGAGTGTTCAGCTCTAACTGGATGCAGAAGAGGAGATTTAATCAGTTTTTTATGTCCAGCTGATGTTCAGGTATCTCTGTGAAGAGGCAGATCACGTTTTCACAGAGAAACAGTTCCTCCAAGGTGTTCGAACCCGAGCTACAAGTCTCATCCTGTCGGGTATAAAACAAAAATAATAATTAGCTCTAATCTTGAAGATCATTTCCAGGTAGTGCATCTTCTAATAACTCACACGGTTGTTTATTTTTTCTTCGGTGCAGGTGAACTTCATACCTATGAGGTCCTTTCATCAAACATTCAGAAAAACGTTTTGTCGGCTCTTCAAAGACTGGGGGCCGTGACGAAGATGAAGGCGTGAGTGATCCGTTCCTGGAGTCTGTTTTATTATTTTCTCAGGTTGGTGAGCAACGCTGGATATTGATTCTCAAATCAGTTTTGTATTGTCCGATCACAGATCTGAGAACAGCGAACACAAAGTGAACAAGGCAGCTGTGAGAAGAGCCGGAGACGTGCTCTGTAAGATAAAGATTTATTTATTTATTTGTTTTTGTCTTGCATTCAAGTTTATTGTTTTAGCTTGTTATTGTGTGAACGCTTATGAAGCATTCACACTTTTGTGATCCATTTTTCTTCCGTATATGTTTTGGCGTGACTCTTGTTCTGCAGTTTTCAAACCATTTCAACAAATCATAGCTAGCTTTTTTTTTTTAGCTAATTTCAGCTGTTTTCAGACAAATTCAAATTTTTCGTGGAAATTTCAGCTACTTTCAGACTAATATTAACTTCTTTATGCTAATTTAACCTTGTTATGCTTTTTCTGCTACTTTCTGCTATTTCAGCTCTATTTAGCTGTTTTAATGCTACTTTTTGCTTTTTCAGCCAGTTCCACTTTTTTTAAACTCATTTCAGCTCTTTCTGCTTTTTTCTGGTAGTATAAGCCTTTTCAGCTATTTTTCAGCCATTGTTGCTCATTTCAGTTTTTTTTTTTAGCTAATTTCTTCATTTTTGTACTCAATTATGCTTATTTAAACCTAATTCAGCAAATATGTGTTCTTTCTGTTTTCTTCTGCTACTTTAGGCTAGTTCTTCTTCACTTCAGCTACATTTCAGCATGTTTTTTTTAGCCAATTTCAGCTGTTTCTCAGCAAGTTCTTCTGCAATCAGCATTCACACTGCACCTTTGCAGGGAATGCACTTTCTCTAGTTAATTTTTTGTTTTACCACACCGCCTGCCTGATAGATTTTATTTCTTTCCTCTTGCTGTAGGTGGAAAAATTCCTCCGCAGCTCCTTCAGGCCACACCTGAAGCCAGGCTGTAGTCTGAGCTGAAGCGGATCCGTTGTGGTGTCACCTCACGGTTCTGTTTCTGACTCGTTCCACCGTTCTGTTCTTTCAACCTTCAGTCAGTTTCTGCTACGGCAAAAAAAAAGAAACAAAACTTTGACACAAAAGTGTCGGTTTTAAAATCTGAGTTTTCTCTTTAACAACAGGAGTATAAAAAATCAAAACAAGAAAACAGAAAAAAATAAATCTGTCAATAAGAAAATAAAAGTAGAAACAACAAGAAATAATAATTAAAAAAAATTGCCTGGAAAAGGAGGTATGAAGAACAATTATAGCAAAAATGAAGAAATAAATAAAAATGTGGTTTAAATGTGGAAATGACAATTTAACAGCAGATAAATGTTCAAATAACAAAAATTAATGAAAAAAAAAAGCAGAAAAAAATAAAAGTCCCCAACCCAACCCTGGAATAAATAAAATAAAGATGGAAAATATCAAAATACTTTACTGACCTTTTTATTAATTTTCCAGTTTAAATTTTGGTATATATTTTAAATAAAGTGTTGCTAAACCTTTCTACATACAAGTAGAAGTTAGTAGTTCATACAGTTGCAGTATATACTGTAGTTACATCAATATATTTTATTGTTTTTATAGCTTTAGCTGCTGCTCTTGATTTTTTTCATTTCTCACAGCTGAGAAACTGAAAACATAAATTAATGTTCATAAATTTAATAAATGTTTAAGAAAATATTTGATAAAATATTTTCTTGAAAACTGACTAAAATTAAAAAAGTGAACCCTAACAAATGGAAATTAGAAATATTTCCTGCTGAATTTAATCTTTATATTTAGATATTTTATTTTATTTTACCACACATCAGAATTTATCCTTGTTTGTTTATGTTTAATCTTTTATTTCCTGAAGAATCATTACATGCTGATTATTATTATATCTGATAAGGTGAATTATGTTGATGTGATTTATCATATTTTGGTGGACTGATTGTTGTAAATGCACTTTAAAATAAACCTAATTACTGTATTTGAAAGTTAAATCACTAAACTGATTTAAGACGCCTAACTGTAAGCTAGTTTTATAGCTTTAAATCTCTGAATGATTTTGTGGAAAAATGAAGTATTTTATTAAAACGAGAGATGTAATTTGTTTCAGACATTTATTTGAGTTTCTTTACATTTCAATAAATGCACATCAGATGTAACAAAACGCACCATGGATCGTTTTCCTCTTTCACGTTTAACTTTCTTTGATTCTTTGTCAACCAGAGGTCAAAGTTCAGCTTCCTGTCAGATCAAATTAATCGTCTGCACCTCGATCCAGTCCGAAGGCCTCTCATGTGCCAGTTAAGTGGTGAATATCGCGTTAGCCGGACGGAGATTATCTGTACACAGGCGGCACGTCGACCTTGATGCGCAGCGCGCTCACAGGGTCCTGACAGAACACGGAGATGTACTCTAGAACTTTACAGTTCATCTTTTTCTCACTCTCCTTGGCTCTGGTCCGCTCCCTGTCCCACCTCTCCTTCTCACCGTTCATCTGGGAGAACAGGTTGATCTGGATGGTGCGGAGGGTGGCGGCCAGGATGTAGAACCCCCCTTGCAGCATGTGGCAGAAGGCGGCGCCCACGCTGAGCGCCGCGCCCATCAGGTTGGGCACCGTCTCGCACACCACGCACACGCCCTCCAGGAAGTGCAGCGTGCCCTTCTTGGCCAGCGGCTGGCCCTGGTGGACGTAGCCTTGGGGCGGCGGGCTCTGCTGGGCATGGGTGAGCAGGTACCTGACGCCGTCGGCAAAGTGGGTGGCGGCCCTGCGCAGCGGGAGCAGGGCCAGGTACAAGTGGCAAGCAGCTTTGGTCAGAGCATGGAAGAGCAGCCGCAGCTCAAGCACGGCGTTACCTGGAGATAAGACCGTATAACCGGGTCAGATGGAGACTAATTTACCACGGTGACTAATGTCACAAACCATTACAAACAGCGTCTGCCACTGGATTAAAGTCTGCAGCTTTGTGCACGGCGGCCTGCAAATCTCACCGCTTCAATGCTAATGTGCTCTCTGCCTCAAAGTCTCATTTACTGGAGAGGAAGATGAAACGTGTGAGCTAGACTTGAAACTTTCAAGCGTTTTAACAATAAATATACATGAGATGTTTTTCACTAATGTTAGACCTGTCACAGAACTGGATGGAAATTCTATTCAAGCTGTAGATTTATTGTCTTTGCTGTCATTGGATATGAATCTGTTTATGTTCTTATAAAAAGTCCAAGTGCATCACACACATTTCTGATCCTTGGTCAGTCCATCTTTAGAGAAATGTTGGCCTAACCCTTGCAAATATTTTAAACCACTCTGACCACGTTTTCCAACTAAAAGAAATCATATTCAGTCAACCTAAAAAAGACATAAGAGACAAAACAAATGTCCTAAATTTCTACTGACTGTTTAGTCTTACCGTCTATAAAACAGCATATCCAGAGCAGGGCAATACACGCAGTCAACCAAGTCCACCAATCCATGTAGCCTCCCCCTCTGTCCTGCCCTGTCCCGTCCTGGACCCTTCCACAAAAAGAAAGAGCTATGCAAAGACGAGCTGTGACCTGGCCAAGCCCTGCCCCGCCTGTCGTCGAACACTTAATACCCAAGCATCCCGTACTCGCTTTCTGAGAGGGTGTCTAAGTGGACACCTTAAGAGCACATCAACTGTCAGCAGCGTATTAAGACCTGCAGCTCCACTGCAAGTCATGGCCTAGAGCAATCCGCTCCTACAACCACTTTATCCTTTGTATGGTCAAGCAAATATAACCTGTGCTATAGATCAACTCTTCTGAGTATCCACTTTTATCCACAAAATGTGGATTTGTATTTGAGCTCTTATCCATGCCAGGTGCCCATACTGTAAATCTGTGTTTATATTTGTGGAGTTCTCAGACAAGCTTTGCTCAAGGAGGATCAACTCTGTGTGCAAGATTGGGTTTGTTCTGAGTATGCACCATTTACACAGCAGCGCACATAGCGCCATAACGAGGACATTCCAGTCAGAGTGCCACCATCAGCAACAAGGCTCTGTGTGGAAGACAAATAAAATAGGGTTGTTATAATGCAGAGTCTGGAGTATATCATTAGAGCAATGAAAAGGATCAGAATATAATTGGCAGAGTATAAATGGAAGAGTGTCAGACTGTTGAATAAACTGAAACATGGCTCCCCTCAGGGCTGTGTGTTGAGTCCCCTTTCTCTGCTCACGTATGACTGCGAACCTACCAATAAAGGCTGTAATATTGTAAAGTTTGCAGATGATACAGTGATGGTTGGATGCATCACAAACAACAAGTCCAGCTACAGGCAGGAGGTGGAACACCTGGAGAGCTGGTGTAGGAAGAACAAACTTCACATCAATGTGAAGAAGATGAAAGAGATCGTCATGGATTTTAGACAAAACAAACAACACACCTTCCCCCCCCGAACATAGGGATGTCTGCGGTGGAAGTGATATCTACCTACAAGTACTTGAGTGTGCACCAGAACGACAACCTCAGCTGGGGCAACAACACCACCAGCCTGATCAAGAAAGCTCATCAGAGACTCTACTTCCTCAGACGCCTGAGACGAGCTGGTCTGGGAAGCTCAGTCCTCACCTCCTTCTACAGGTGTGCAGTGGAGAACATCCTGTGCTCCAGCATCAACATGTGGCATGGAGGCTGCAGAAAGAAAAGCTTTGCAGAGAGTGGTGAAGGCTGCACAGAAGTCTGTTGGAGTCAGTCTCCCCATCATCACAGACATTTACACCTCTAGATGCAAAAAGAGGGCCACCTGCATCATGAAGGACCCCACTCACCCAGCACACACTTTTTGCCCCACTCCCCTCAAGCAGCAAGTTGCGGAGTATTAAGTTTAGAACCACTAAAGTGAGGAACAACTTCTACCCTGAGGCTGTTAGACTCATGAATCCTTATTCAGGATAATCACTGTGAAAAAAAAAAAATCACTGTAATGCCACTTTGATTGTTGATGTGCTGCTGATCTATTCTGTGTTCATTCGTACTCATCTACTCACACAGACTCATGTTCGTGCTGCTGTTGTTTGGCATATTATTTTGCACTATTAAGTGTTTAGCGTATTTCTTAGTTTATATCTTTGATCCTTAGTACTGTTTCTTTTACAATTTATATTTTGGCTATTGTTGGATGTAACTGGGATCCTGTGTACACAATTTTGTTCCACCTCATGTGCCACATGTGATGCGAATTACAATTAAGAACCTTGAACTTGAACATATTTTTGATAATAAAAAAAGAGGTTAAATCGTGACCAGTTTCTTTAAGGGGGAAACGTTTCGTCTTCCATCCGGACGTCTTCATCAGTCTGTGGCCTGCCAACCAGATCTGTCCCATAAGCAGCCTTCATTGCTGTGTTGGGATCTCAGAAGCAGCTTTGAACACATGCAAAAGGACCCATCTGTCCAAAACAATAAATCATCATGTATAACAATCGATGTTTAAGGACATATGGCATTTTTTCTGTGGCTGTGTGGTTAGAGCAGTCGTCCTCCACTGCAAGACTTGGGGGTTCGATTCCATCAGCAGTCACGTGTTGAAGTGTCCCTGGGCAAGACACTGAACCTTGCATTGCCTCTGATGTGTGTCCCATCGGTGCATGAATGTGACAAAGCACTGATTAGTCTTTGTACAGATCTAGTAGTGTGCTGTATGAATGGGTAAATGAGGGCACCGATTGTGTTGTGAAGAGCTTCGAGTGTGTTAAGATGTAAAGGAGTTAAATAAGTACAGTCCATTTACCATTCGATCGTGTTTCAGTTCATAGCTGGAAGTCTTCTCATTCATCAAGCCTAATCTGTCGGCTCAACTCTTTATTTGTGGTGTAATTTTAGACGTTTACAGGATTCCCACTGTTGTCAGTCACTAGTTTGCTTTCTTGTAGTTATAAATAAAAACAGTAGGACGTGATTCAGTCGATGTGTCAGGAGTCCATGACTGATGTGAAAACAATGACGACGAGAAGTCTGTCTCAACCAAACGGGAGGAAGACGGGCAGCTGTCAAAGTGTAACATTAAGGAATGAGGGAGGCTCCAAAAGGGACAGACTCGTATTTCTCTGAGACAACTGCAGGTGTTGCTATATGTTTAATATATAAGTGCAAAAGCTGAATTTACATAACCCATCATTATTTAGGCAAAGGTTGAGGCTAAAAATCATCAGGTCCAGGAAATAATCCAACCTTTACAGGATGCAGAAAACGGATTTATGAAGGTTAAGACACAAGGTTGTGTTTGATTTATAAAAACTTTACCGTAACAGCTTTATTCCATGTTTCTTGTCTAAAATCCATCTTCTGTGAGGAGGTGGAGTGCTTCCTCACTCAGCGGGACGTTGTGGAGCTGAAGAGGAAGCAGCTTCTCCACGAGCGCTGGACCGAGCTCTGCAGAGGAGAGTGGAGGAACATGTGTCCACTGGACAAGAGACACCAGAGCTTGTGCAGCCACTGCCTCAGACGCTGCACCTCCAACGTGAACCCTTCATGCTGAGAAGAGCTGAACCACGAGGCTGCTCCAACCGTTTGAGCCTCTTTTGTGGCAGTTTTGTGTTTGTTGAAACCTACAATCCACACATGTACGATCCTTTTCTCTTCAGCATTGAAAAGCCACAACACTTCCAAGGTTTTTGTTGTTCTATAAACATTTCATTTAACGTTCAAATTGTGCTGCTGCCAATAAATGCTGCACAGATCAAAACAGCCGATTTAAACTACACGTCCTGTTTTCAGCTGTAGGACGAAAATAAGAAAAGAGCATCCTCTAATGAAAGCAGGTACATAAGCATGGATTTATCTGCTGAATTATCAAAATTCTAGACAGATTTGTTCACTAAGGGGAAAATGTTGAACTAATGTGAATTTAATGGTATCTCATCAACACAACTTCTGACTTGGTGCTTGTAGAGTTTTATTTTTGTTCAAATCAGTGCCACTTTTTGTTTCCTGTTTAAATGAGTCCTTCTTTCGTAGGATATAAAAAGTACAGGAGCCTTTCAGTACCACCAGTCTTTCAGTAGGGCTGCGTTGTCTTCAGCTAACCAGCCGGCACCTGCGTCCATGACAAATCTACCGGAGGACGAGGCTCAGAACTGCTGCAGTAAGTTTGTCTATGTTTTCTGTTGGATTCACAAATGAACAAAGGTTTTTCTCATCCAGACTTGACAGCGTACCATTCCACATCTGTGCAACTTCTGATGGTAGGTGTCATCGGCCCGGCTGCTGGTTCTCCTCCTGTTAACATCAACCAGCAGCAGCTGAGCCGCTCCAAATAAACTTGTGCATATAAACTCTCATCCAACACAGTCTCCAGTAGGAAACTACTTGAAAGTGTATTTTAGTGACATAAAAAAGCAAAATAATTTATACATATTTTATTTAAGCCACTTTCAGGATTCGGTGACATTTTTTATCATCAAACCCCTTCATATCAGGATTACAGTGTAAAGTTGTGCTCTCCAAACGTACACCTGAGGCAGAGTGGAACTATACAGCAGGTATAATAATTCCTGCATTAGTGGTAATAAAACAACACATCATATTAACGTGTTTATATAAATTTGACAAACCCCAGCCATTTAGCAAAACTAGAATATAAAGTTCTCTTTTTAAGATTCTGATTCAGCAGCTCTTTATGTTTCGGCTGGATGGCGGTCAGTGATAAAACGTCTGGTTGGCTCGTGGAAGTAATTATTCTGACTATTTTAATGAACTCAGGCACTTTCAGCGCACATTTAAAATCAAATAAACCTCTAACGGTTGGTGCTCATTTGCTCGGCTCGTAAAGCTGGAGGTCCAGTTTGACTGACACTTCTCCAGTTGGGACTTCGTGCAGAAGTAGGCGACGGTTCGCTGCTCCTTTGCCTTCCGTGTCTTTCTTTATGGTTGCCACGGGAACCTCGGTTCGACCCAGAAAATCTGAAGGAGAAAAAAAAAAAGAGGATAATTTCATGCTGCTGCTGAAATAACATTCAAGTCCAAGACTCACCATCTCAGTGTGTCACACCGAAAGTGTGAAGCAAATACCTCAGTAGATACAGAGGCTTACTGTCCTGAATTTGATCAGTTTGCTAATAAAAAAATGTAGCGACGATAAAAACTGAGCAAGACGCAATATTTTAGTGAGCTCAGTTTTATTTTCTCTAAACTATTACCTATAGTTTTAATACTAACATTAGTTTTATTTTTATTTTTTAACCATAAAAAGTTTTTATGCTAAACATGTTTTTATTAAAAACATATTACGTTGAAAGGCTACTATTGGACTTTAAATTTGTGGAATAAATAAAAGAAGGTAGATGCACAGTAAAGCTTCTACTTTAAACTCATTGAGTTTTATTTCCCAGTCTGGGAAATCAGAGTTTGGACCGATAGATCCAGACTGAAAATCCCTTTAACAAGCAGTACGCCAATGTCCCCCCGTCACAGAGAGATTTAAATACTGAATATTTGTAGTTTTCAATATGAGTGTTTTCTGGACTGGGATTGAACAGGGAATGTAAATAAACTTTAACGGATGAAGATATTCCAGTGGGTAGGAGTTACATTGTGTATAAGATCAGTGGTAGGTTTTTTAACTTGTCTGAGGTGATGCAAAGTAATGGATCCTGGTGAGTGCAGAGAGAGCAATGATGGGGCGGTGTGTGTGTGTGTGTGTGTGTGTGTGTGGAATGTAACCTTGTCACCATAAATGAATCTTCCACCACCCCAATTATTTGAGGAAATTAAACTTTTAAGCAAAATAAAAACTAGAAAGCATCATTTTCTCAAATGATCGAGGTGGCTGGTTTACATACGATATATATGATGGTCATCTTGGATTTTGATGTGTCAGCCCAGTTTTTGACAGAAACTTTTCTTACACCTAGATACAACCACTCACTAAAATTGAAATCTGTAACACACTTATTTTTCAAGTTATCCAGCTCACAAGACAGATAGAAGGAAGATATTTCCAATTGCCCTCTTTGCTCCGCAATGGGGGATGGTGCAATTGTTGCACTTTTCCCTCATAATATGACATTTCATCATTCAGACCCAAATGTCAGATTACAGACTACATGCTTTGAGATTACAGTAGTCCCTCGTTTATTGCGGGGGATCCGTACCCTGAAGCCCTGCCATAAGTGAAAAACCACTATATATACTATATACATATATATATGAAGGTGTTTTGAACCCTTCTTACACTCTTGCAATATTCTAAACAATGTTCCTAAATGCTCTAAAAGAGCACAGAATATCATGATTTCAGCTCCCTGCCTCCTCTGCTCTTTGCCACTTGCAAGCATTCTTGGCCACGCCCACTTCTCCGCTTTGCACCGAGAACAGCTGATCAGCTGCAGCAGGAAGTTTATCCTGTAGTATGGTCTGCACAAAGGTGCAGCAGGTTCTAAATAGTTTTACACAATTTATTTTAAATAAAAATTCCATGCCGATCGTGCGGCTCATCCATCAGTCACCCAATTGTGTGTCATGTCAAATCTTATTTTGAAAAACCGCGATAGAGCGAGTTTGCGATAAACAAACCGCTAAGTAGCGATGTACTACTGTATATCTTTGTTTAAAAATAAATTTTTCTGACAAAGGTTCCTGCCTATGCTGCAAACTTCTCCGAAGATCTGATCTAGAAGAAAAGTCCTGAACATGTCCTCCAACATGGCAGTCAGGAACTAAATATACTTCTTTCAATTGAATGTAGTGAAGTGAAAATGAGCCTGTAAAACAAAATGTTCCCTCTACTTTCTCAGAATGGCGACAGACAGAACATCGTGTTTGGGATTATGTTCATCTGTTTGAAAACAGGACAAAGTGGACATACTGGACAGTGATCCATCGTTGTGTGAATGAATATGTCTCTTTCACTGACCGTCTGGTGAGAACTGGTCTTTCTCAAACACAGTGATGGACAGGACGTCCTGGTAGATGTCTTTGATGAAAAACTGACAGTTGAAGTTCCACTTGGGGTTCAGAGTGTCGCTGACTGGCCGAGACGTGTAACACTGAGCCCCCATGGTCAGCTCACAGTACGGGTTACTCTTACCTTGAGGAACATATAAATGTTTCTTTAGTACGGAGGCCTAACTGGATCTGTAAAGCTGAAGGAAATCATGACACTGGGTCTCACCGTTGGGCTTACAGGCCTTGAGCTCCTGAGCATCAATGACCGTCACCAGCAGTCGGCCGATCCCACTGGTCTTTAAGGAGCGCGCTGAAATGAACACAATGTTAGACGTGGTACCTAAACGCAGCACATACTGACTATAAGTATTTAAACAACCTTGATAGGCTTTTTCTCTCTTCTTCTTCTCCGTCTCTATGAAATTTTCAGAAGCTGCTTTAATTTTTTGGACCCACGCAGTCCTGTTATAAAACAAAAGTGATCACATGTGACCACTCTGCATGATGTCTGGTTGTAGAGTGCAAGTTGTGTATGTGCATACCTCTCGCTTAACGTCTCGGTTTTGAGCGTGTAGACCCGATCGATGTGTGAGACGTGAAAAAGGGGCTCGTCACTCGACGGGTCTGGTGGCATTTTCACCAGAACCTCGTTCAGAAACAGCGGCTGAAGAGGAACGAGGGGCATTAGGAGCAAAAAAAAAAAGTGTTTCTCTACCCACCATCAACAAAAACTGCATCCCCACCAGCTTACCACTTTGTACATCTTGAGCTGCACGTTGGTTTTGGAGCTGAATAACTTCTCTGATCCAGAGGAGGAGAAAGGTTTGGCGCTGTGCGTGAGGAGGAGGAAATCGTTGAAGAGGAAGGCCCACAGCTCTCTGCTGCTTTTGCTTTTGTGCAGTCGACCGCTGTGGAGCAACTTGCGAGGCCCGAGGCAGTTTGTTAACGAGTTGAAGATAAGGTGCTGAAAGAAAAGACGGACAGGAAATAAAACACGTCTGTTGCTTTGCTTCATCACTGCTGCAGGGAACAATTCAGTGTGGAAAATAATCATTAGAACTCCAACATTTGTAGGTTTGCACACTCACAGAGAAGATCAACTAAAAAGCCAAAGTAAAAAATGGATTTGCAGGCCACTGAGGGGAAATAAATACCACACAGACAGAACTTTGGCTCATAGAGATTGGTTATGTGTTTTTATGGCACACAGATGACTATCAATCAGTTTTAGACACTCCTGATAACTTGTTTGTATAAAATCTTTACAGAAACAGGTTGTTCCACCTGTAGTTCTGCACAAAGCTGGAATGGGCATAAGCAAGAAGTTTGGTGAGGAGGTGACAATTGTTGGTCTGATTATTTGGAAATGGAAGAAACATAAAAAGAGCATCAAATATTACATTCAAAATCTTTCCTCTCAAACTGAGGATGAGTATAAGAATTGGGAAAGGATTGGCCCTTAACCACAGAGAAGAAAGTTAGGACCACAGTCACAAAGAACATCATTGGTAACAGCCTACACTATAATGGACTGAAATCTGCCTTCACCTGCAGATCTGGTCTTAAGCTTGCTTTGGGAGAAAGCGCTGTTGTCATATGATACTAAAATCAAACTCCGGCATCATCTCAACCAATCATATTAGAAGGAATATAAATGTTAGAACACCATCCCCACAGTCCAGCATGGAGGTTTAAACATTATGCTTTGGAACAAATTTTTTTTTGTGTGCTAAAGATAATAGAACGTCATAGCATCGAGGAGCCAGACTGACTAAATGAGCAGAGAGAGGATCTAATATTTTCTCCCCTTCCCCTACTATAAATATCTTATTTAAAACTGCACTGATGAGCAGAGTAAGTAGAGTAAGTAAATAAGGCTTTTTATGAAACTCAAACAATGTGAAAGTCAAATTTTAGAAGGTGGTGCCTCTCAGCGACAAGTTTGCTGGATTAGATCTCGGCTGAGGGCCGTGCATGCATGGTTTTCTCCAGGTACTCCGGTTTCCTCCCACAGACCAATAACAATAATGTTAAGCTGATTGGTAACTCTAAATTGCTCCTAGGTGTGAGTGAGAGAGTGAATATTTTTTTCTTTGTCTCTATGTGTCCCTGTGATGGACTGGAGACCTGTCCAGGGTGTCCTCCACCTCTTGCAGTGACTGCTGTATATGGTCAGCAGTGACCCCGCTGACCCAGAAAGGGTAACGGTAATGGATGGATACAACAAAGTTCAGTCAGGTCCTCTGGAAGGTTTATTTTTTCTTGAGATGTTTCGTCCTTCATCCAAAGGACTTCATCAATCCAAGGAGCCACAAACAAACTCAGTCCCACAAGCAGCACACTTCCATAGTGGACCAACAAGTTTGCCGGTGATAATTTTGGTTTCTGGAGCCAGCTCTCTCCCCGTTGACTCCTCTGAGGCAGCCATAGCCAACTGGTTCAAAACATCAAAGGGACTGAGTTTGTGGCTCCTCGGACTGATGAAGTCCTTTGGATGAAGGACAAAACGTCTCAACAAAAAGAAACCGTCCAGAGGACCTGACTTATCTTTGTTGGATTTTGTACCTGGATTATTAAGCATGAACTTTGATATAATGGATGGATGATGAACAGCTTCGACCCATTTACAAAACTGATATGCGTGTTAGTTTTTTTGACCCTTAAATATCACAGTTTTAGTAAGAGTATCTTAAAGCTCACAGACTCATGTTCGTGCTGCTGTTCGGCATATTGTTTTTATGCCACTAGTGGTTAGTGTATTTTTATTAACGTTTTTCTTAGTTCATATCTTAGATCTTATCACTGTTTTTCTTTTACATTTTATATAGATGCAGGTGTAGGAAAAGAGCCACCTGCATCATGAAGGACCCCACTCACCCAGCACACACACTTTTTGCCCCGCGCCCCTCAGGAAGGAGGTTGAGGAGCATTAAGTGTAGAACCACTAGACTGAGGAACAGCTTCTACCCTGAGGCTGTTAGACTCATGAATCTCTAACCAGAATCATCACTGTGAAAAAATCACATCATGTTGCAGCTGATCTGTTTCATGTTGCAGCTGATCTGTTTCATGTTGCTGCTGATCTGTTTCATGTTGCTGCAGATCTGTTTCATGTTGCTGCTGATTTGTTTCATGTTGCTGCAGATCTGTTTCGTGTTG
>NC_056509.1:30115960-30141702 GCF_014905685.2 Nematolebias whitei
GCTGCTGATTTGTTTCATGTTGCTGCAGATCTGTTTCGTGTTGCTGCAGATCTCTTTCATGTTGCTGCTGATCTGTTTCAAGTTGCTGCTGATCTGTTTCATGTTGCTGCAGATCTCTTTCATGTTGCTGCTGATCTGTTTCATGTTGCTGCAGATCTGTTTCGTGTTGCTGCAGATCTGTTTCCTGTTGCTGCTGATCTGTTTCGTGTTGCTGCAGATCTGTTTCATGTTGCTGTGTTCATGCGTGCTCATCTGTTCACTCAGACTCATGTTCGTGCTGCTGTTAGGTGTATTGTTTCTATACTACTAGTGCTTATTGTATTTTTAGTTAACATTTTTCTTAGTTCATATCTTAGATCTTATTACTGTTTTTCTTTTACATTATATTGTTGGATGTAACTGGGACCTGGTGTACACGATTTAGTTCCACCACATGTACCACATGTGGTGCGAATGACAAATAAAAACCTTGAATCCCTTGAAAGCTCAGAAAAAAAGATTTAAAGTATTTGGAGTTTAGGTAATTGAACTGACAACAGTATTGTCTTATCACACATTCTGATACAACCATCAAAACTGTACAGACCAGCAGTGATAAAGTTGATATTTCAGTCAACTTTTTTTTTTATATGTCAGTGTTTCGCTGGAAAAATAGCGCTGCTGTTACAAGAAGCACATCGACACCAGGGGTAATGCCTGTAACAGCTCTGTTCTGCTCACAGATATGCTCAGGCATGGAAGATGTGATTATTTAGAATAAAATGTCAATAACTGGTTGACTGATCCATCAATCTGCCCCTTCTTCAAGTACTGTATATAAACTGCCATTTATATCTGAGTGTTCACCTCTATAGGGCCCTCACACTGGATGTGGTTCTGGATCCATTCCAGCCGGTCCGAGTTCTCCTTCTCTCTGACTCCCTCGTTGACCTGAAGGCACAGCTCCTCGGCCCGCTCCAGAGCTACTCGCAGGGGCTCACGGTCTGCGTGGCCTTCTGCTGTGTGCTCCAAGATCTGAGCAACAGGAAGAGCAGGACAAGTGATTAGTGTAAGCATAAGAAGTGGCAGAAAAGTGCGAAAACATCTTTAACGAACATTCTTGATGAGCAGAGGGTAGCGAGTGATTCTCTGCATGGGCTTCAGGAGGAAGCTGGACAGTGGCATTCCTTTGCAGCGGTAGTTAGTGGCAATCTTCTGCTCAGAAAGAAGAAAACAGGGAGAAAACTTATTTTTACTACACCTCTCATGAGTTCTCTCAACAAATTAAAGGGTTTTTTTTGTACCTTTAGGAAGTCTTTAAAGTCAGGTTGGTTGTGGGTTTTGCTCTGCAGCAAGGCAGCGGCGTTGAGCTGGCAGGAGCAGAAGCGAATGTACGGCTGCATGTGAGCGAGCTCCGAGGCCAACAGGTCTCCGATCAGCTGGACGGGCATGTTCTCCCCTCCGATCTGTTTACGCACACGCAGCGCCCTGAGACACACAAACAATGAAGACGTTAGAGGAACTTGTGTTGTGTTCAAAACTTCCAGATATTGTTAATCCATACTGTAGACAGGGACAGTATGGACACTTTTTTTAAATCCTCTGCTTGTTCTTTTTCCTCTTTTCTGAGGACGCACTGCACAGTAAGCTGTCACAGTCAGGGACAGGAAGTGGATAGAAATGAGAAAAAGTGTACTGAAAGAAAAAACAACTTTGAAGAAAGCATGAAGAACCGCTATTCCAAATCACTTTAAAAGGTTATACAAAAGTCTGGCCGCCCGGAGATCAAAATACAAAAATATTAGAGTACCGTACTTGCCGCCTTATAAGACGCTTCAGTCCAAATATGTCTAATAAAGTGACCCCCCCCCCCCATAAATACGTTGCTTCGCTGTATAAGTCTATTATGCGTCACCGCTGACCACCCTGAAATGTGGGCCGGTGTTGTGCCAAAAATCAATTGGCTGCCAAATGGTGGCCGCGGGAGCGTGCACGGGACAACTTTAACAAGAATTTAACTAAATTAACACATAAAAATAATTAATTGTTTGCTTGAAATTATAGTAAATGTGTGTCTCAGTTGAACTTTTCCTTAATAAATGCACTTCGATGGTCAAATCAGCTGCATTTCTCTTGGGCGTTGCGGCAAAATGCAGCTGATTTGACGTTTGCTCCAGGAGTTCCAGAGTGAGACGAAGGTGGCTTGGTATGGCAAGCCAAGTGTCTCATTAATAGCCACATTTACCTATTAATGAGACACTTGGCTTGCCATATTACTGGAGGGCCCTCTAGTGGCTGAAAATTGTAGTGTTCAATATTTTCCATGTCAGAATGAATGAAATCATCAGAGCTCAGCCAAAAATTGGATTATAAATATGGGAAAAAAAAACAAAAAAACATATATTAGTTGCTTTGGTGTATAAGTTGCAAGACGCAAATTTCTGCAAAAGGTTCGACTTATACGGCGAAAAATACGGTAATTTAAAAATATATGCTTAGTAACAACAAAGTCCATGCTTACTACTTTTCAAATAGTTGCTCAACTACATAAAATAATTTCTGTAAGTCTTGCAACATTCTAGAAAGAAACTTAAAGTACAGCAGCTTAGTGTTTTATATGCATGTTGCATGTGCCATAACCAGAAACACCAACCAGAATGACAGCTAATAAACCCCACTGTTTCAGTGGTTTTGTACGTTTTTAAACAAAAAAGACTGAATATTCCTAATCTTTTTTACTTTGTACATACAGTAAATACATAACACAGGAAATGAGGATTCAAGATTATTTGGAGTTGGTTTAACATTTCTGGTGCTGCTGGACTTTAAAGATGACCCACCATGAGAGCTTCTTTTTTTTTGAGTGCTGGAGCTAAAAATGCTTTCCTGAGAGACTAAAAGTTTCTCTGCCTGAATGTTAATAATCTAAACTATTTTTGACAAGACATATGACCAGCAGCTCAACCCCCAAATCCTGGTCTGTTTGGGGATTATTTATACTTTGGCACAAAATCATATAAAATACGATTTTTTTAAATGTGCATGATAAGAATTTCACAAACCAATTAAAGTATTTTCACCAACTCAGTATCATCTTTTCTAAATCACATTATATTGGTATGATTCATGTAATAGAAGGACCATTTTTGTTAAAAAAAAAAAAGTGTGTGTTATTAGCGTTTAATTGTTGAAATGTATTTCCTCTGCAACCATCTGTTGACCCTACAATGATGGACCACTTTGGAACCAGAACTACGGAATAAACTGAACAGGATGCAGAAAGTTTCACTCAAGAAAAGCAATCTGCAGAATATAATATATTAATAAAAATGTGAATGTACTTGAGCAGCTTGGTGTTGCACATAATCAACTCCCTCCAGTTAACAAAGATGGCTGTCATCTCAGCTTCTGTCAGACGACCGGACTCAGACATGGGCTTGTAGAACACCTGGGCATCCAAACAAACAAACAAAACAACAATGTTATCAACAACAACAACAACAAAAAACAAGTTAAAACTACATAAAGTATTTAAAGAATGTGTTGTGAATGACTTTTAGCTATTTCCAAACAGAATTTTACATTTTGAAATTGACCGAGTTAAAACCATTTTTGTGTTACTACGGTCATTTAACTATGGCGGCCATCTTGAACTCGGTTGACTCCATTGTTATGGAGTTTTAGATGTACAGCCAGTGGTTAAGTTCTGAGTGTTACATTAAAATTTGTCCAGTGCTTCATCAAATATTTTGCTGACAGACAAACATGGTGGACTTTAACAGTTTTAACAAAGCTCAGTTAGCAGTCAGTCAATGTTTGATGACTCAGCTTCCACTAAACTACATTTGAGCTTGGTTTCTGTGTAACTGAATGACTTGTGGCCATTTCTGTGTTTTATGGTCAGTTGGCTGTGGTGGCCATTTTTAATTGGGATGCCTTCAAAGATTATTTACATGTAGGTGCATCTCAAAAAATTAGAATATCGTGAAAAAGTTCACATTTTTTGTCAATCATGTCAGAAAATGAAACTTATTTTTTATACAGCTTCATTACACATAGAGCAAAAATATTTCAAGCCTTTATTGTAAGTTTGGTGATTATCGCTTACACATAATGAAAAACCAAAATTCAGTCTCAGAAAATGAGAATATTGTGAAGAGGTTCTCCTGGTGTCACACCCTAATCAGCTGATTAACTTCTAGACATGAGCTACAAATGTCTCATTCCTCAAGTCAAGCCACTCCTGAACCAGAGAGAACATCAGAAGCGTCTTACCTGCTGAGGACAAAAAGAACTGGACTATTGCTCTGTGGTCCAATGTCCTCTTTTCAGATGAAAGTAAACTTTTCATATCATTTAGAAATCAAGGTCCCAGAGTCTAATATATATAATATATGTTCCAGTTTCTGAAATGATTGACAAAAAAATGAACTTTTTCCACAACATTCTAATGTTTTAAATGCACCTGTGCATCATGATCTGTGTTTTTGGTTAGTTTTGTTTAAGTCTTTCTGGTGAGGTTTATTTGTATTCTGTAAGTGCGTTTAGTTACTTGTGTTTTCATTTTCCCTGTGTGCCATCATTTCATCTCCCCTCACTTAGTTGTTTAGTTTGTCAGTGTTTTTTCTTAGTCAGCCTGCCACTCTCGCCTGTTCCCACTCTGCAATCATTTAGCTGTCTCCAGTACCTCAAGTACCAGTACCTTTGTCTCCAACAAAGTTCAGTCAGCTCATCTGGACATTTGTTTTTTTGTTGAGACGTTTTGTCCATCATCCAAAGGACTTAATCTGTCCAACAAACTCAGTCCCACAAGTAGCACACTCACAAAGTGCATCAACCAATTTGCTGGTGATAAGAGGATTTCTGGGACCTGCCCTCTCCCCCGTTGGCTCCTCTGAGACCGCCATACCCAAAGTGGTTCCTTGGACTGATGAAGTCCTTTGGATGAGTTGTCCGGCCGCAGCAACAAGGAGCTTGGCAGACTGCTGGCCATCGCTCTAGGAGGAGTTCTGCCCGGCATTCGGGCGGCCCTACAGCCCAGGGGAACCAAGAGGCCAGCCGGGTCTGGGTGGACAGATCGGACGGCTTCTGCAGCCAGTTTCTTAGGATCCACTGTGGGATGAACCTTTACAAGAGATCCTTCCTACTTACAGCTATCAGTATCTATAACATCTCTTAATGAAATGAGGGTAACGAGATACAACAACAAATAATTTCCCTTTGGGATTAATAAAGTATTTTTGAATTGAATTGAATGAAGGACAAAATATCTCAACAAAAAAAGAAACTGTCCAGATGACCTGACTGAACTTTGATGGGTTTTCTACCTGGATTATTGAGCATGAACTTTGATGTTTTGAACCACTTTGGCTATGGCTGCCTCAGAGGAGTCGACGGGGGAGAGGGAGGACCCCAGAAACCATCTTATCACCAGCAAACTGGTTGGTCCACTATGTGGGTGTGCTACTTGTGGGACTCAGTTTGTTGCTGCTCCTCAGACTGATGAAGTCCTTTGGGTGACGGACGAAACGTCTCAACAAAAAAGAAACCGTCCAGATGACCTGACTGAATGTTGTTGGATGTTTTACCTGGATTATTGTGCATGAACTTTGAGATATCCAGTCTGTTTTCATCTCTATGTTAGCACTTTATTGTTGGTTTCCATGCCTCAGTTCCGGTCGTTCCCATGTGTTAAGTCATCGTTCCTCCTGAGACGCTGTAAGATTTTCCCGCCATGTCAGCATTATTTTTTTTTCATAGTAAATTAGTGAAAGTTATTATTTTGAGTTTTTTATAGTGAGTCTGCATTCTGGGTTTCGTCCTACTATCGACTGTGATATCTACTTTCTGAAAGTTTCATAAAAATTTGTCCAGTGGTTCATAGAATATTTTGCTAACACTGCATAAACACATATAAAACATAATCAGTGTTTTGCAGTAATAAGCACTAGTATTACTCCCAGCCCTTCAAAAACACAATGGCAACTTGTTTGTCAATTCTCAGTTTTTACCTCCAGCACCAGCTCCAGATCCTCCACGTAGGTCTCCTCGGTCTGGATGAGCTCATGGATGTAGCCCTGTCGCTTCCTCTCCTGAGGGGTCATCGTGTCCAGAGTCATCAGGTCCGCACACCCTGCGGCGCACATGCAAACACATGCACGGCAAACACGAGCACAAACACTTTCCTGTTCATTCCCAGGCATGACATTTAAAACCACTCCACGCCGAACATGTCAAAAATCTGACTTTATTATCAGTTCTTGTATGTTTATTTACAGTCAATGCACAGAGTGAGGCACGTTGTAGTCGCAGTGCGGGAACGTAACACAGCAAGCGATGCTAACCACGCTGCTACCACGAGGGCTGAGTTAAAAGAAAAAAAAAAAAAGCACCTTTATGTTTAAATGGTTGCATAGGTGAAGTGAGAGAGCAGTGGAAGACTCAGCTGGTAGTTCAAGTTCAAACTTGGCAAATAAGTGGATGTAAATAGCAGCGTGACGTTCTTTTCTCTAGAGCTACTCTGTTGGTTTGGAACATCGAAAACCTTTTTTTTTTTTTTTTTGCTGGTGACTTTAACAGCTCAGTACAGACTTAACGTTATACATACAAATTGAATGACAAAAATCACAATCTGTTAGTCTGAGTTCAAGCAGTGAGATAGCGAGCGTTGATGGACGATGAGGCGTCTACTTGGTCCGTTTTTGCAAGATTAATGTTGTTAGTGCAAGAATGAGTAACCCTGTTCAAATACTGCCATCACATTTATTCACAGCATTAGAAAACTAAATGACTCCTGTCTTAGATTATGTTTTACTCAACGCCTTGTGACTAATATTTATATTTCCTTTTACAGATAAGCCCAAAATGATTCGTAACAAAGCCAAATGTTGACTTATGGATCGTTTTTTTTTTGGACTAAGGTTTCGTTTGACTAGGAATGACATAAAAAGTAACGAGCAACTGTGAGAACTTGTCAAAGAAGGAGTTAAAATATTTAAGTATTTTTCCATGTATTTTTGTGAAATAGTTAAAAACTTTGCATACTATCCTGTCTTTAGTTTTTTTTTTCCACAGATTCTGGTCTAAAATCCTAAAATATTAATCATATCAAAAATATTTTGAGGAGTTGAATTTATTTTTAGGGATGATTTACCATCTGGGTGACTTTTCTCTGAGTTGAAACTCTAAACATGGATGCTCTTTGCAAAGTCGTTGTGTTCGGTTTAAAGGCCTTGTCAGGATCTATGTTGGTCTTTGAGTGGTTCTTGTTTTGGTTTTCTCTGTGAGTCTGTTTTACTTGTGTCACCAGCTTCCTCAGTGTTTCTCCCCTCATGTTGTCAGCTCCTGCTCCTCTCAGCTTCACCTGTTCCCAGTCACCCCAGGTGCTCATCGTTGTGTCTCTTTAAGTTCAGTGTCATCGTGTTTCCTCCCTGTCCATGGATTGTGCTTCCTCAGCATCATGCTCTGTTCCTCTGTGCTCCTTTAGTTTGTAAGTTTTGCTGCCACGGCAGCCTTTGATTTATATTGATTTAATAAATACACTAGTTTCTTGCCACTTTGGGGTTCATTTTTCGCAGACTCACTCTATCGCGGTTTTTCAAAATAAGATTGGACATGACACACAATTGGTTGATTGATGGATGAGCCACACGATCGGCATGAAATTTTTATTTAAGATAAATTATTTAAAATTATTTAGCACCTCCTGCATCTGTGTGCAGCCCACACTGCAGGATAAGCTTCCTACTGCAGCTGATCAGCTGTTCTCCATGCAAAGCGGAGAAGTGGGCGTGGCCAAGAATGCTTGCAGATGGCTGAGAGCAGTGGAGGCAGGGAGCTGAAATCATGACATGCTATGTGCTCTTTTAGAGCATTTAGAGTTTAGAAACATTGTTTAGAATATTGCAAGAGTGTGGGAAGGGTTTAAAACTACTTGTACTACCATTCCTACTTGACGGTTTTTCACTTATTGCGGGGCTTCAGGGTACGGATCCCCCGTGATAAACAAGGAACTACTGTATTTTCATTGTTTTTACCCTCGAGTTCCCCATGTCTGTCTGCACATGGGTTCAACTCTCAACCCATAGCTTGATAGGTCTTTACTTAACAAAAAGCTTGTCTAGTCTTTGAATTTTTGAACTGAATTGTTAAGAGCAAAGACTAAACTAAAGACTAATAACAGATTAAATTATTAACAAGAAAGCAGACCCTAACAGCTGAAGTAACAATGCACAGATCAGTTTTCTAGGCTGGGTTTGATTTCTATAAAACTCTGAACTTTTGATTCTGATTTTTGCTCAAATAACTAAAATCACCCCCCTTTGTATACAATTTGCGTCTATTATTGAAGCCGATCAAGTTTAAGTCGTGCAATTCAGATCACAGGACGATTAACTGGCGCATCCCTTAAACCAGTGTCTCACTGGGCTGCGACTGTAGGCAACAAATTGCGAACAGTATTCTCAAATGTCTTGAAACGTTTGTGGAGGTTCTCTGTTTCTTTACACAACTCACAGGGCCTTGCTCTCTGAAATGTTCAACGTTTCATAAAAATAGTCCAGACTCGCTGCGAGCATCTGGAACTTGTCTCAGCCTTTCTCCATTTAGAAGTAGGTAAATCAGATAGTGTGCGAAATGTGAGACAACTTTAGTGGGAGGGTGATCTCTGAAACCAAATTGTGACTGAGCGGAGACAAAAAGAGTAATAAATCACGATCGTTAGACATATCTTCACACATGATTAGGATACTTTATGAAGAAGTTGCAACAAAACATTTTTTGCAGGATTGTTGCATAGTTGCCAACAGTCAGCCCAGGGAGATGCAGACTTACCATATTTTTCAGAATACAAGGCACACTTAAAATCCTTTAATTTTCTCAAAAACCAACAGTGAGCCTCATAATCCAGTGCACCTTATGTATTAATTCTGGTTGTGCTTACTGACCTCGAACTGATTTTATGTGGTACACGTCGCTCCAAAATCTGTCAAATTGAACTTATTTTGCTTAATGCGCCTTATAGTCCAAAAACTACGGTAACCTGAAAGTTGTAACAGAAGAATGATATGAAACCTCAATATGTGCAAGATGTGCTTGACTGATCTTATATGTTTTGGTTAAAAAAGTTTGTATAAGCAACTTTGTATAAAAAAAAAAAAAAAGAGTTTGTAATCTATTGCTGCAAGTTTCAGCACAGGTTTTAGCATTTTTATCAACATTTTTAACACATTTTACCACTTGTTTATGTCATTTCCAGGGACTAAAATTTTAATGTTAAAAAATTAAAATCAAGATTTGGCTTTTGGAAGAATTATTGTAGACTCATCTGTCTTTAGCAGAAACTGTTCCATAATTTTATGTGAAAAGTACAAAACCTTCAATAACTCACATCTAGCTGCCTCCCTCCCTCGGTTAGTTAGTTAAAGACACACCAAGGGACACACAGAACAAGAAGGAGAACAAGGAGGAGTGAATAATACCAGCAGAAAGGTAAAAAGGAGCAGGACAGAGTCAAAACAAAAAAGACAGATTGTAACAGAGGAGCAAAGAACACCACAGTCCCAAACAAGTCAAGTGGAAAGTGCGGAGCTGGGCTGTTCTGGCTGGCGGCTGGACTTCCTGTTGCCACAGGGCTACTCGCTCAGACACAAGGGGTGAGACAGAAGAGGAGGAGGAAGAGGAGCAGAGAGGAAAGCCAGCATTACTGTCCTACAAAGGAAAAAAAACAAAGGATGAAGTGGAGGAGCAGAGGGGGGAAGATGAGTGAAATGGAAGAAAGAGGGAGAGACAGCAGACGTTAATACAGGACTCTTACATGCAGGCGCATTAATAATGCATTTCTGGACATGTGAATGTTATTAATTACAACAGCTGGAGCAGTTCTGCATGAAAGCACAGAACTGAACCTACAGACAATGAATGACGTCCATCAGAACGTGCTCATTAAACTGAACATTTCTTTAGTGAGCGTGGCATCGAGTTCCGCGTAATGAAATGTCCACTCTGTTCATTCATGTTAACAAGAAACCTGCTGCTGTGAGCGAAAACACACGAGCTGTGAGCACTCGCCCAAACACAAACCGCCTGTGTGAGAAATGAAGGACTGCACAGTGAATACAGGACGCAAGTAAAATCAACTCTCGCGCTCATTTTCCAAAGCTGTGATTGAAATAGCACACCGATTTTTATAAAGCTGGAATGTTGTTTAAAATGTACGTTAAACAAAATGCAATCATTCAAAATGGAACGCAGTAAACACATCGAGTGGTTAAACTAAGAAACTGTACCTCTTTTAGGAAAAAATGAGGCAACTCTGAGATACCAGCTGCTAAGTGTTGTCCCAGTTTTGATCTCATGTAGGATTCTAGCTGTTCTGGGCCTGTTTTGCCTTACTTCTGTTTCATGACGCATCAAATGTTAGTTGGTGAGAGGTCTGGACTACAGGCAGGCCAGGTCAGCACTTGGACTCTTCTAATACAAAGCCATGCTGCTGTAATGGATGCAGAATGTCTTGCTGAAATATGTACGGCCTTTCCAGACAAATACATCATCTGGATGGGAGCATATATTGTTACAAAACTGGTATATACTTTTTTTGCGTTAATGATGTCTATCCAGATATGTAAACTGTCCATGCCAGAGGCACTAATGCACCCCCATATCATCAGTGAGGCTGACTGTTGAACTGTTTGTTGATAACAGACTCCTCTTAAGTACAGAGGATGTGGCGTCTGTGGTTTCCAAAAATAATTTCAAATTTTGATTAGTTTGACCACAGAACAGATTTCCACTTTGCCTCAGTCCATTTTAAATGAGCTTTAGCTCAGGGAAGATGGCGTTTCTGGATAGTGTTCACATATGGCTTTTTTAAATGAGAGAATTAACCAGAATGACACGGCTAACTGTTTACAGACACAGATGTGTGGAGGTGTTTCTGAGCCGCTGCAGTGACGTCTGTCAAAGAATCAGACCTGTCTTTAGTGCAGTGAGGCCCTGAAGATCCCGGCCATCCAATATTGAATTGTGGCCTTGTCTTTTGCACTTTGCTTCAGATTGTTTAAATCTTTTGGTGATTGATATAAACTGTAGATGACTGCATTTTCAGTCTTCCCAATTTGCAGTTGAAAATACACATTTAGATACATTTTTTTCATATCTTTATTTCTGAGAAATTCAGCCTCCCTAAAATGCTCTATTTACACCCATCCAGTGCCATTTAATACAGTGGCCCTGAGGTGTAAATGAACATTTGAAAAAAAAAAAAAAAAAACAACAGAATTGCATTAAGCCAAAGCGGAAGTGGCCAAAGTGGAAGTGGCCGAAGCGGAAGTGCCTGGAATCACATTTGAAAAAACTAAATTACATTAAGCAAAACTGGAAGTGGTGGGTTTTTTCAAATTTTTTTCAAATGTAATTCTGTTTTTTTCCAACGTGATTGTGCCCACTTCCGCTTTGGCTACTTCTGCTTTGGCTACTTCCACTTTGGCTACTTCCACTTTGGCTTAATGTAATTCCGTTTTATCAAATGTAATTCTGTTTTTTCAAACGTGATTCTGGCCACTTCCGCTTTGGCCACTTCCGCTTTGGCTTAATGTAATTCTGTTTTATCAAATGTAATTCTGTTCTTTCCAATGTTGTTCATTTACACCTCAGGGCCACCATATTTTAACCTAATTCAATGCTAAATGTTTTTCTAGTTGTTATTTGTACCACTTATATTTTTACAGCCTTTTGTTGCCCCTGCTTCAAATGTTTTGAGACGCGTTTCTGTCATAAAATTCAAAATCACCTCATTAAAAAAAGTTCTTTTAAAAACATCTGATATGTTTACTATGTTCCATTATTAATAAAATATGGGTTTAATGGATTTGCAAATCATTGCATTTTGTTTTGCATGCTACACTATGTATTTTTGATTTGTCAACTTTTAAAGGAAAAGTTTGGGAAAAAATACTTTTATGAGTGCAAATTAAATCTAATCAAGATACTAGAGAAAAATTTGGGTCAATAATTTAACACATCAATAAAAATGATTGACACTTTTATCTACACTTTGACAAAAAAAAAGTATAAAACTAAATAAATCAAACTATTCCTTCAAATGTTTTTAAATGATCAGTTCATTCAGAAATGCAAAAAGTCTTATTCGTTTAGTGAGCAGGGATCAGAGGAATTTTTACATTTTAAATTAGAAGCTGTCATCTGTTGCAGCAGGTGTTGCTGAAAAATGCATAAAATCAAGCCTTTTATGTGTACTGAAAATGTGTTCACCATTTCCCCCTGAGACTGACAGAACGAGGAACTCACCATCAGCTTTACCAAGTTCTGACATGGGTAATGAATTTATTGTACCTGGAGTGAACCAACGTAACCGTTAGGAGGACAAAACATATGTTTCCACACCTTATAAACACATTTCATGTCTTTCTGTGGATATGTGTAACACTCCCACAGTAATTCCAGCTGCTTGTGTAAATTATTACTTTTCTCTCAAACGGTGAGACGGAAAAGGAATATCTCTGGAGAAATGTGGTCAGCGTTAAAAACAACCAAAAAGGTCGAGTGTTTACTCACATTGCTGGCTGGGGTCTGATTCTGTTGTCATCTTGATGTAATTGGTGGGCAGCAGGCCCGTGACCCCGTTGGTTTCCCCTTTCCACCAGTCGGGGTTGGTCTTGTCCAGGATGTTGATGAGCTGACCCTTGGAGAAGCTCAGCTCATCCTGATTGGCAGCAGTGTAGTCGTACATTGCGATAACTTGGCAAACTAAGAATTCAAGACAAACATTGTGGGTAAAGAGTCTGTCGGTTCTGAGAAGGATGTTGGTAAATACAGCTAAATACCATCTCTTAGCCAGCTAACACACTACATTCAAAATGAAACAAGCTAAATTTTACCTTTGCTCCACATTAAATATACACCATGCCAAAAATTGTGAGAATTACACTAAAGATAAAGATATATATTTTTTATTTTTATGTTCATTTATTCCAAATTAGTAACCTTCTGATGCTGGAAGCACCAGCATATTTGACGAAAATTGTTTTCATAAAGTACCGTATTTTTCGGACTATATAGCACACTTAAAATCCTTTAATTTTTTCAAAAATCAACAGTGAGCCTTATAATTCAGTGCACCTTATAGTCTGAAAAATATGGTAGTTAAATGTTGTGTAAAAGAGTAATGCATTGATTGGCAAATTCAACACATCTTCTTAATGTTTAATTGAAAAGACAGCAAAGAAGCATGTTTGAATATATTAAAATATATATAGTAATTTGATAGCGGCAACATGTTTTAAAAAGGCTTGGACAGGAAATAATAAAGACTGGGACTGTGCTCGTAAAAAGAAAAAAAAAACATAATATCAAACAATACGAAGCACGTCTTTGAGATATTTTAGAAAATTTTGTAAAATATTGCATAAACAGATACTGATGTTTTTGTCTTTGTAAAGTTTGGCAAGTTTATCATGTAGGAAACATGCGTGAAGAAATCTGTGCACACAAGAGACAAGATTAAAAGCTAGATAACACTTACACACACACACACACACACACAGACATATACACACACTACAAAAAAGGACATTCATAAAATGTAACATGAAACATATTCTGAAGAAGAAAATTTGAAGAAATTAACAAAAAGCAGCGAGGATGCAAATGTCTTCAAGCCAACCTCATAAAAACTAACGGTGCCAGTGCTTCTGCAGCTCAGGTAGACATTACATTATGGTTTAGTAGAACAAAAACAAAATCATTGTCCAGATATATATTTTTGAATATCTGGACATGGACACCATTGAACTCAGCAATCCAAGAAGAAAGAAGCAGATAAAGATAATGGATGGATGGACTGATTGATGGATGGATGGATTGATTGATGGATGGATGGCTGGTAGTGCTGGCACCGTCCTCCATTTTCAAAATGCATTACCCGTTACTCTTCCAGAACTTGCAGCTCAGTAAATGGCCATCCCAACAGTCAAACCCATCTGTTCTCTGATTGGATAGTTCAATGTGTGATTGACATGACATTGACCAATCAGCCGAGAGGAAACAAGTCCAGTCATAACTCATGCTTGCAAGTTGCAAGTAAAATTTTACACAGTTTTTTGCTTTGTATCTGTAAACAGACCTTAACAAAAAAATTAACTTATATTTTGTGTACGGTAATTATTTTATACACATACAAATCTTTTTTACACGCACACATTCCTATGTACACATGCTCAAAGCAGAAATTATCAGCCATTTTATTTTACAAGGTTATGAACTTTAATTCACAACTATTCAATAGAACATCATACTGTATATACGACTGGAATTTGAGCCCATACTCTGACTAATAACTCCACACTGATCAGCAGCGGCAGGATGTTGTGTTCAGGGTGTGTCAGTCGTCACCTGGCAGAGGGGAGGGAGACGACTTGCTGCTGGACGGGCCCAGGAGCTTCACATGAGACGAATGAAACCAACCTTTCTGACGCTTTTTACCCCGAACCTGGGGAAGATTAAATAAAAGCATGCAGTGATTAAAAAAAAAGATGCTTCAGTTCTAAATACTGAATAGAATATTTAATTATTAGTCAGAGCTTTGAAACAACAAGTGTAAAATCAACTAAAAGACAGAGATGTTTACAAGAAGTAAAACAATAAATATTCAGATTTAACTGCAGCAGGAGCTGTTTCTACTTTAACAAACCACCTAATGATTGAGATGATTTTTGTGTAAATCACTTGTTTAATTAATATTTCATGGCAACAGTTAATAAAAATACATGCTGGCTGATTACTTTTGCTTACAGACAGTATGGGTGTGCAACTAAAAACATCTGTGCTGCAAGCCACAGTGAGACTGATGTGAAGCCAACACAGAAAAGAAGGAACTGATGGAAAGTGGGGCAAATATTTTTAGTTTTGAGCTCTTTGTTCAGGTTTTCTCGTGTGTTTTATTTTGTCCTTTAGGCAATGGTCATAATTCAGTCAAAAGTAAAATGTAGAATCAGTTAATTATTTATGTTGTCACATTAAAAAAAAAAAAAAACAGAGGCAGCTTTAAACCTAGTCTCTTGTGTCTGACCTGCAGTTCTCCGAGCCACCAGCCAGTGGAGTTCTTGGCCCTGACCACGATCAGTTGTCCTGGAGACAGATGCAGCTGATGCACCGTGGGGGCCTCGGTGGTGGTGACGGCCTGAGCAAGCTCTGCTAACCCAAAAAGAACCAGAACCTCAATGAATTTAGATCACTCAGAGGGCATAACTCTAGAGAACATCAGATTTCATAATCAGATTGGGACCGTCTCTGTTTGTGTTGGCTGCGTTTCCTCACCAGGTTTCTTGCTTGAAACTCCAGGTCTTGACCCCTAAGTTTTAGTGATGGTAAATAAAAACAAGAAACAACAAATGAATTTAAAAATGTTTTTTCATATTTAAGGAAATATGCCATTCATATTATTTTCTACACTTACTTAGCTTCCAAATAATAAAAAAAGAACCCTTAAGGCTTCGTTTACTAGCGTCATTTGGATATATTTTGCATTTTAACGTACAGTTTTTAAATAATTCGTTATAAAAAAAGCTGCAAATTTGGCTTTATTTTATACCAAAACAACTAGCCGTGATGATAAGTCTTACCTCTGGCTCCACAGGCCGGACATAGTTGGAGGGAAACACTCCTGTCTGGTCACCAATGCATCCGCGCCACCACTCTCCTTCTCTCTCCGTCACCATGACAACATCCCCCTCGACAAATGTCAAGTCGCCCGTCTCTGGGCTCTCGTATGTGTACAAGGCCACGTACTCTGGTTAAGACAGACAGAAGGTCTCAGACTGTTTTGAAGTGTGTAAGTGAAGGCATCGCTCAAAGAGCTGCTCCAGGTTTAACATCAACTGGATTTAAAATAAACTGAACCAACCTTCCAGCTGAGCAGAGTCAGATGAGTCCAGCACATCCAGGCTACAATGAGAACAACAGTTTTAAATTCAAGAATCAGCTCAAGTTTTACATTGTAATGATGTGTTTATTAATAATCTTCATACTCTGAGTTTCCAGCAGGCTCCAAAGTGACGTAACTTTTGGGGAACCATCCCTGCGTTCCGTTCAGCTGTCCAAACCACCAGTCGTCCCTCTGTTGCAGCACACTGATGATGTCACCTTGCGAGAAGCTCAGCAAGGTGCCGCTCGCGTCAGAGGAAGGACAAAGGTTGTTTTCTGAGGTGGTGGACCATGAAGAGACAGCCCGAGCGAGCAGAGCGATCGACTGGGCGACAAGGAAAAAGCCACGATGAGTGACGTAAAAACAATTTGACCAAAAACATCAACTGCTAGGATTTTTATTATATGCATGTTTGTGTGACCCACTAAAAGGCAGAGCGAGACGAACACCCAGCATTAAAAATACATAAATATATACAGATTTGTTGCTGTTTAGGATGTGTTTTTTTATTATTTATTTAAAGATCTCCATTAATCTTTACCATAATAGAGACTATTCTTCCTGAGGTCCACACCCACAAGCATTACGATACACAAATGTTATTGTAATGTCATGACAACTCAAAATCTCACAAATAATAAAAAAAAATCCAAGAGACACAAGAACAAGTTGATACAATCATTTAAAAAAAATTGTCAAAAAAAGAGAAGAAAAAATAAACAGTTTGCATTTCATTCATAGATTGACAAACTCGTTCAGTTTAATAATATTTTTATTATGTATTATAGATAATTTAAGGTTCTTTTAAAAACTATCATCATCACCAATCTCAGTTATTTCAGAAGGCCACAGTATGAATGTCTCTGTATAAAGCTGTTTGTCTGAAGGCATTAGTTCTAGTCTGGTAATAAAACCATGTCTTATAGAGGTGGGTAATAACTGTGAGGAAAGGACAAAACGTTGATGTAAAATCCACATTTTGTGTAAAAAGAAAGGAAGGCTGTAAACTTGTCTGTCACTAACCTTCATCCATGACAGGCTTTGCTGCATAAAGTTGATATTATTTCTAAAATGACAGCCAAGTGCTATTCTTGCAGCTTTATATTGAACTTTCTGCAGTTTATCCAGATCTTTTTTTGAAGCATTAGACACGACTAAAGACTGTAAGACTAATTTTCTTATTTCAGGAGACATAAAATGATCGTTGCACCGAATTATTGAAATGTTAGTCACAATCTTATGTTGGATCATGAAAATATTTGATCTATTATAACTCCTTTAACTTGTTCTATTGATTGGCCATTTAAATAAATATGCAACATTTGAGTTAGTCTGACAGAATGTTTAGAGCCCGACACCATTCACTTTGTCTTTGACACATTCAGTTTTAACCTGTTCTCTGTCACACACACACTGCGTGTGTGTAATGATATCAGCTGCAGCAAACCTACCTCAACATAACCCATTTTTTCTGTACCAATGATGATTAACCCTATGAAAGTTCTCTGTGAATTGAGACTTTATTGTGGTGGAGGAGTTTGTGTGACTGAACGATTTTAGGATCTATGCTGTGGGGGTCTCCCAAGGCAGATTGGTGCTAGGTGACAGGCCAGAGAAAGAGCGATTTACGATACTTGCTTGGACAGAAGACAGCAAGGAGCTCTAGGTCCCGTACCCTGATGGGGGTTACTGGAGCCAGGCCTGGAGGAGGGGTTTGTCAATGAGTGCCTGATGCCTCCACCCATGGGGCCCAATCAGGCTCAGTCTGAATGAACTACATAGGGTTGCCTTCCTTTGGGCTCACCACTTGCAGGGGGGTGGGGGGGCAGATGGATTGGCTAACTGGTGTGGGCATTCCTATAACCCCCTAGCTTGGCAACTGTGCATTGGTGTTTTCCTCAGTAGATGAGAGAGTATTGTCAAGGGTATTTAGGTAAAGGTTTATGGATGTTTTTCACTGCTAATGCTGATGTTACCATGTGTATGAGGTCAGAGAGTTCATTTTCTCTCTCCGAGAAAAGCCTGCAATCTGACGCAGTCTGGAGGAGGAGTTGAAAAGTGTGCACTGTATTGTAAAAAAAAAAAAAAAAACAACATTTCCTGCACTTTGTCCGGTGCAGATCTTCACAACCAGGGCTTAAAAAAACTCTCTTTCAAAATCAGAAAATCTTCTCATCCCCCTTAACAACTCCCTGCTCTCCCCCTCGCCTCAGGTCAAGAGTCTTGATGTCATCCTCGACACCACTCTCTCCTTCACTTCACACATCAACAACGTCACTCGGTCTGCCTATTTCCATCTCAGAAATATTAACCGTCTCTGCCCTTCTCTCACACCCCGCTCCACAGCTATCCTTGTTCACAGTCTTGTGACTTCTCGGATTGACTACTGCAACTCCCTTCTTTATGGCCTCCCCAACAAATCTCTCCAGAAGCTACAATTGGTCCAGAACTCAGCTGCCCGTGTCTTCACTCAGACCTCCTCCTATAACCACATCACTCCAGTCCTGCAGCAGCTCCACTGGCTCCCGGTTAAATCACGCATAGTCTTCAAAATTCTTCTTCTCACTTTTAAAGCTATCCACAACCTTTCCCCTCCGTACCTATCTGACCTCCTACACATCTCCATCCCCTTTCGCTCTCTCAGATCCTCCTCTTCACTACACCTCCTTGTACCCTCTGCCCGCCTCTCCACCATGGGGAGCAGGGCCTTCACCTGCTCTGCTCCTCATCTCTGGAACTCTCTACCCCCTGACTTAAGAAACACCACCTCTCTTTCTATATTCAAGACTGCTCTGAAAACACATCTCTTTAGACTCGCTTATCCTTAACTTTGCTGTATGTATTTTATATTCTTTACGCATTTTATATTCTGTATGTATTGTATATTCTTTACGCATTTTATATTCTGTATGTATTTTATATTCTTTATGTATTTTATATTCTTTATTCCTGTTGATCTTTGTTCTTACTGTAAAGTGTCCTTGGGTGTCATGAAAGGCGCTTTTTAAATAAAATGATTATTATTATTATTATTATTATTAAATGAGACATCTGTGTAAGTCAGAGTGAACTCTGCCCTTGCAAGTAAACTGGGTTATAAAAATCTTCTCCTGTCTTTGTGTGTGACTCCTTTTAAGTAAATAGATAATGAAAGGATACTTTTATCCAACAGGTATCTTCCCTGTGCCTTTGGGTGGGGGTATGTGCTCTGACTGTTGTTTATGCCCATGTGCTGAATGGAAGTACCCATCTATCTTGGAGTCCTTAGCAGGGCTACTGGAAGGTGCCCTGCTGGGGACTCCTTCGTTCTGTTGGGGGACTTGCTCACATCGGTAGCAACTGTGTGATCTAGAGGAGTATGATTAGGAGGAACCCTGATCTGAACCCAAGCTGTGTTCTGTTATTGGACTTCTGTGATAGTCGAGGTTTGTCCATCACAAACACCATGTTCGAACATAAGGGTGTCCATAAGTGCACATGGCAGCTGGACGTCCTAGGTCGTAGATCAATGATAGACTCAGTCATGTCAACTGATCTGCAGCCGTATGTTGTAGATGCACAGGTGAAGTGAGGAACTGAGCTGTCAACTGTTTACCCAAATGTGTAGTAAGGGTTTGCTGAAAATATCTGGTGACATTTTCCCCCCTGTTTTGCACAACATAAAAATAAAGGAGGCTCAGGGTCATATCACTGTTTTTCCTAAGAATTATGGTAAATCTATAACTTGACATTGTAAGAAACAGTGTTTCTGTAATATCACTAATCAGTTTACTGAAAAATTACCCAGTTAGGAAAACTTTCTGAATGGAACTAAACAATAACTCAGTGAAGCCTAGCTCACCTGTGAAGGGTCTGAAAAAACAGACACTCTGTTGTCACCTGCTCCTTCCTCACCTGGGTGTCTGATTAAAACAAGAGGGACAGATTAGAAAAGTGAAGACTAGAAGAAGAAGGAGAAAAATACATTTGAAAATAATTGCAAATCAGAAAGAATAAAACAGAAATCTCTGTGGTTCACTGACTTTTAGATACAAGAGGAATAAAAACATTTTAAAAAGCACCAACCCAGTCTTTAATGTCTGTTACCTTATCTTTAATGTAGGGGGCAGACGGGACATTTTTCCAGGTGATGACTGAGCCGTCTCTGAGGTGGCCGGTGAGGGACATTTCTCTGCGTAACTCTGGGGGAACCAGCCCCTGTTTCCACGGTAACTCCCACATAACCAACCAGGCTCTCCGACAGTGTGCTCATCCACCTGCATCATGGGAAACAAACACATTACTCCAGGTTAATCACGCCTAACAAGGTGATGATCAGAGGATAAACATGTTGCTTCCCCTTTAAAATAATCACCTGGACTAATTAGGAATAACTGCTGTCACGCCAGAGCAACATCAACTAATTACTGGGTTTAGATGCACAGATATGTCATAGTGATTACTCATCCAGTCAGCTTCAGCTGTAAGTGTCATGAGCTGCAGCAATTCAGTTTATTTATATATATATTATATAGCGCTATATTTTATATAGCACCAAGTCACAACAGAAGTCATCTCAGGGCACTGAACAAAAGCATTAACATATGTAAGAAAATAAAAAATACATTTCTAATCCCACACATGATCATGTAATTAAGTGTATGTAAACGTAAACGATCTTTTGTTCCTATTAATATAATTAAATATGTAAATATATTTCCAAAGACAGTAACTTGAAGATGAGACTTTTTTTAAAGGATCATAAAACATTGATGTTTTATTTCTTCTAACTTCAACCGACAGTTCATAATTTATTTAAAAATTGCACCTGATATGAGAAATGAAGGTTAAAGGGAACGTTCAGACGAGTCATCAAAGTGAGTTTCTGAGTAAAGTTTATGAACAACAACATTTTACCCGTTGTAGATAGCTCTTTGAGTGACCTCACTTTGCAGAATATATTTTAGTTTTTATCTGTTGCCAAACAGAACAGGCCGTAATATTTGTGGCTGTGTCTGACTGTGTTCCTGTGGCTTTAGGAAACAGGAAAGTATCTTGTGAATGAGGAAATGTTTTTCATTGAACTCCTAGAAACTAAATATTGAATGTACATCTCCAATTGATTTTGTACTACTAGTGCTTAGCGTATTTTTAGTTTAACATTTGTCTTAGTCCATATCTTAGATCTTATTACTGTTTTTATTTGCAATTTATACTTTTGTTGGATGTAATTGGGACCCTGTGTACACAATTTTGTTCCACCACATGTACCACATGTATGACAAATAAAGAAACTTTGACTTTGATTTTCAAAGTCCCCCCAATTCATTAAAGCCACCACAGCTAATCAACCTTAGTCAACACAAAAATGGCTTTAGCTTTGTCAATTTTATACATACTGTGCTACAATTAGGAGTGGTAGTATCTGAGAGTTATTCCAAACACAAACTCTGAGTCCTTTTGCATGTGTTAAAAGCCTGCTTCTGAGATTCCAACAGGAGGATGGCTTGAAACACAGCAGTGAAGGCTACTTATGGGACAGATCTGATTGGCAGGCTGCAGACTGATGAAGTCTTCCGGATGGAAGACGAAACATTTCTCCCTTAAAGAAACTGGTCCAGATGACATGATTTAACCTTTTTTGTTGTTATCTACCTGGATGATTGAGCCTACAAACCTTTTTTCTGTGTTATCTTGTGAGAACTGTGAGAACTCACAATATTGCACACAATTGTGCATTTCAGCTTTTACAAGGTTTTCATCAAAATGGCTTTAAATCCATGTCTTCTCAGCCAAAATTGGTTACAGTTAAAATCTCTGGCACGACAAGCATAGGGCATGTTACGTTTTTATTTTGATTGATTGATGAGCTCACAGCTAGTCCAAGTTAGGCCCAGACCAAACTGGATTGCTGTGGTCTTTCAGTAACTCCAACTCTCCTTCCCATAAAGGTCCACTCTAAAAGTTCTGAACTATTGCTTTAAACTGAGATGCATGAAAATGAAAACTTCTAGAGGTTAAAAAGCAAATTCAAACTTAAGTTTGACTTTAAAATGATTTAAGGAACGTTGCAGTGCACTGTTGAGCATGGAGGTGGGAGCATCATGGTTTGGCTGATCGTACCTCTATTAGCCCGTCTGCGTCTATACTCAGCTCATCTGCGTTGCGGGCTACAAAGGAGTATAGAGCTCTGTATGGAGTTAGCTGCTGTCCTCCTCTTTCCTGCTCTTCTTTCCTCCTCTGCAGCTCCTTGTCCTCTTCTTTGATTATCCTCTCCTCCTCCAGCTCCTTTTTCTTCTTCTCCTCCTCTTCCTTCTCCTCTCTCCTTCTTCTCTCCTCTTCCTGTGCTTTCTCCTGAGCAGCTTGGAGGCGAGCTTTCGCCTGCCTCTCCTCTTCTTCCCTCTGCTTGGCCCGCTGCTCCTCCAGGATCCTCCTCTGTCGTGCTTCCTCCTCCTCCCTCTCCTTTTTTTCTTGTTCCCTCCGCTCCTGCTCTCTCCTCTCCTGCTCCAGCTTCGCCTGTCTGTGATGGAGACGATTTATCAAAACCATCTTCAGAGTGAGAAAGACGCAGTGAAGCAGAAATATTCTTCGGCAGGTCACAGAAAGACAACTCACCTGGCTGCCTCCTCTTCTTCCCTCCTCTTCCTTTCTCTCTCCTCCTCCCTGCGCCTTTGCAGCTCCCTCAGTTTATCCTCTTTGACTCTGTGCAGGTCGTCCAGGACAGCCTGCTGCATCACCTGCTTCTCCCTCAGCTCCTGATGAGAACGTGCAAGGCAAAGAACCCATGAAGACTTCTCTTTAGCTAGCAATAATAAGACATTTCAACATCTTTATTGTTGATAAACTCATGACAGACATGCAAACAGACGTCCAATTGCAGACTGATAGAAACATGCAGGCATATTGTATGATTTTTCTTGTCTTTCTGGAACAAAACTGGAGCAGGTTCAACATTTTGTGTGTGTATGTTTTACCCTCAGGGAGCATCCTGTTTACACAGAAAATACAAGCTCGAACAAATCCCACGGAGAGAAACAACCACAGCACTGCACAAACCAGAGCTCTGTTTAATATTCATAAAGTTGTGGCGCATTTAAATAGGAAAAAAAAAGATTGAACATGAGAGGTGAAACAATATAACAGCGGGGGGTAAAAAAAGGGGGAGGGACAACCTTGATGAGAAGGAAGAGCTGGCTGAGGCAGGCCAGCAGGGAGAGAAGGCCTCGCAGGACACAGTCATCCATATCCCCAAGCTATGACCAAAAAACCAAAATAAAACACACACGTTGTGTTGAAGGAGAAGAGATGAGGTGGACACAAGGTGCAGGTGAAAAAGATGTGTAGTAAAGGTGGGAAAATGTGTTAAATAAACAGAAAAATGATCAACAGCATCACATGAAAAAGAAATAAATGCACAAACAGGGAGAATAAAAGTGAAAATAGAAGAAAGTCCAGGTATTGCAGCGAAGAAGACAAAGAGAAGAAAAAGAAAAATGTGGGTTAAAACTTCTAAAAGCAGTTAAAAACTAATAATTGAAATAAGCAACAAAAAAGAGATGCATTTTGTTTTCTTTGTGAAAGAACATGACATACTTCGGCTCCTTGTTCACTAATTTGTACATCTAAAAATTTGTAAAAATGGCAAGAACTCGTGGTTTTCTTTCATGTGAAAACTGATGACAGCAACTTAAATATTCATCCTTTAGCACACTCCCTGTTTGGTTCTGCTTCATACGAAGTCAAGTTGTAAGACAAATGAGAACAAGTGTCAAAACAAGACAAAACTCAATAAAACAAATACAAAGAGTTTTTATCACATTCAAATATTTAATCGTGTAAGTTACACTATTTTACAAACACATATATGCTTAACTGAAAAAGAGAAGTCAAAACTAATGTTAACCAAGTACAGTAGTCCCTCGTTTATCACGGGGGATCCGTACCCTGAAGCCCCGCTCGCTATAAGTGAAAAACTGCAAAGTAGGAATAATAGTACAAGTACCGTACTTTTCACAGTATAAATCATTAATAATGATTGTAATTGTAAATTAGCATGCCCTGCGTTTTTTTCCCCCATATTTAAAACCCAATTTTTGGCTGAGATCTGACAATTTCATTCATTCTGACATGGAAAATATTGAACACTACCATTTTCAGCTGCTAGAGGGTGCTCAACTAATATGGCAAGCTAAGTGTCTCATTAATAGGTAAAAGCGGCTATTAATGAGACATTTGGCTTGCCACAGTCACCACCTTGGTCTTGTTGTGGAACTCCTGGAACAAACATCAAATCAGCTGCATTTCACTATGCTGCCCAGGTGAAATGCAGCTGATTTGACTATTAAAGTGCATTTATTAAGGAAAAGTTAGACTGAGACACACCTTTGCTATAATTTCGAGCGAACAAATAATTGTTTTTAAATGTTAATCTTTAAAGTCCCCCTGTACATGCTCCCGCGGCCACCATTTGGCAGCCATTCAATTTTTGGCACAACATCAGCCCACATTTCCGTGTCGTCAGCGGTGACGCATATTAGAAGCAACTTATACGGTGAAGCGACGTATTTATGTTTTTTCCACTTTATTAGACATATTTGAACTGATGCGACTTATGCAGCGGCGCAATGTGTATATTTGTATGTATGTATAAAGGCATTCTAAACCCTTCCCACGCACTTGCAATATTCGAAACAATGCTTCTAAACTCTAAACGCTATAAAAGAACACAGAATGTCAAGATTTCAGCTCTGTGCCTCCGCTGCTCTCTGCCATCTGCTGGTGCTCTTGGCCACGCCCACTTCTCCGCTGCAGACCAGAGATCGTGACACGCTGCATGAAGAAGCTTTTTCTGCAGCTGTGGGCTGCAAACAGGTGCTAAATAATTTTAAATAATTTATTTTAAATAAAATATCCATGCCGATCTTGCGGCTCATCCATCAATAAGCCAATTGTGTGTCATGTCCAATCTTACTTTGAAAAACTGCGATGAGCGAGTATGTGAAAAACGAAGTAGTGAGAGACTACTGTACATGCTTTTGTTGCAGTTATAGGTACGATTTTATAAAAAAGGTATGTCTATAAAGGGTTAATTAATGCCTTTGCACTGAAATATCTGAGTTTGTAAACACTGTAAATAGCATTAATAAGTGTATTAGTCACAAGATACTGTTTATATGTTGAAGCAGGATCCTTTTAGACAAGCAATAAGTCAGCATTGTTTATTTTAAACTAATGTGCTTTAAGTGCTTATTAATGTATTATTAAGTGTTTTCTGCTTAGTTAATAACCATTTCACTTTTTATTAGCCCTTTGAAAGGGGAAATGTCCCCATTTATTAAAACAAGCTCTTTAATTGTAGGATTGAGATGTTTTGGAACTTTTTCTTAGCAAAAAGTTGGAATATTTTCAAGAGCTCATGGTCTCTGAAGCACTTGATACAAGACCTATACAGGTGTTGGAATTACTTAAAAGTGCTTAAATTTAAATGTGGTGTTTTCAAGGTTTAGAAAGTGTTAATGATTTGCATAAAGTTCTTCAAAATGCATAACTTGCTGCTTTACTTCCTGACTAATCCCCTTTTATCGCTCATATCTATAACAGAAAATGTATTGACACTGAAGTAGATTTTTGAAAGATTGTTTTATATTCTGATGCATGCTCAATAATCCAGGTAGAAAAATCTAAAAAAGTTAAATCTGGTCCTCTGGACATTCAAAAAAACAAAAAAACAAAGCAAATCAACAAAAAAATGTAGAAACGTTTCGTCTGTCATCCGAGAGACTTCCTCAGTCTGAGGAGCTGTATTCAGCTCAGTCTCTTAAATAGCACCGTCTCAGGATGGATC
>NC_056509.1:30142102-30171339 GCF_014905685.2 Nematolebias whitei
TTAAGAGACTGAGCTGAATACAGCTCCTCAGACTGAGGAAGTCTCTCGGATGACAGACGAAACGTTTCTACATTTTTTTGTTGATTTGCTTTGTTTTGTTTTTTTTGAATGTCCAGAGGACCAGATTTAACTTTTTTAGATTGTTTTATATTGGCACAAACAGCATACATAGGATGAAACATTTTTATATGTAATAGATTTTCAACATTTGTTGTGTTTGTTTTTATACAGTATAGATAATTATGGTTTGAAAACTGCCATTGAAAATGCTTTAAAGTGCTTAAATTTGTCTTTGGAGCAGGTATAAGACGAGACCATTGTAACTTTTTTCCAAGAGTAGTTTGTTAGTTCCCTGATACTGTATTAGATCTGATATAAAACATGAAATTAACCCTTTTCAAGCTAAAGAGGGTTTTCTAACATCTGTACATAACTTCAGAATTCTAAAACTGGTTCTGAATTCAGAGTATTAACTCATGAGTCACTCTAAGAGCACTTCATGTCGTGATCTGGTTGATCCACTGACCTTCAGATCTTTGTTGTATTGCTCCATTTGAGCAAGCTTGTCTGTTGTTTCTTTTTCCAGAATGCCGAGTTGATCCTTCAGCCTGCGGCAGTTCACGCTCTTCTCTGTCACGCTGCCCGTCAGGGAGGTCAGAGTCACGGCTACATAGCAAAGGGTCAGAGGTCAGAGACTTTTGAGCCAACCTGCAGATCGGTATGATCTTTGTTACTCACAGGGGAGTTTATTGAGGCTGATGTTTCGCAGCTTCTCAGTCAGACGCTGTTGTTCTGGAACAAGCTGAGAGAGCTTCCTCTGCCAGTCCTGTAGAGATCAAAGACATTAAAAAATCCTTCATCAGTATAAGTCAAATATAAAATACATGACAAAGTTACATTAAAAAATAACAGGTTTAACCTCGAATTCAAGCTGAAGTGTGTTAATCTCAGCAATGCGTGCGTCTCTCTTCTGATTGATGAGGTCGACCTCCGCTTTCTGAATCCGCCTCATGCTCTGAGCATCACGGAGGCGGTCTGAGATCTGCTTGTGCTTGTTGCCCTGAGAGACGAGAGAATTGAAATCAGCATTTTTAAAACTTGTTTCTACGTTTATCAGTGCTAGCACAGACTCACCACTGCCTCTAGCTCCAATTCCAGACTCTTCTTTTTGTCCCGAAGTCGAGAAATCTCCTCCTGCTCCTCCTCTTTCCTCCTTCCCAGCTCCTCTCTCCTTCTTCGCTCCCACTCTTCCCTCCTTTGACGTTCCATCTCCTGCTTTGCTGCCTGAAAGTACAAAGGCAGACGGTTATCAGAGACCACATTTTTGACATTTTTCATCTCATAACCTCTCACTCACCTCCTTCCTCTCCAGCTCCCTCTGTCTCTCCTCCTCCCTTTGTCTCTCCATCTCCCTCTGCCTCTCCAACCGCCTCTCCTCCTCCAGCCTTCTCCGGTTCTCCAGCTCCCTGGCCTCCCTTTCCCTATGCTCTTGAGCCTCCCGCTCCACCCGATCTCTCCTCTCCCGCTCCTTCCTCTGCTCCTCGGCCAGAGCCAGCCGTCTTTTCTCTAGCTCAGCGCTGCCTCTCGCAAAGTTTTCCTTTAGCTTGTCCTCATAGGACACTGAAAAGAGAAGAAAAGGGCAGGTATGACATCAATGGCAATGTTTTAAAACATAACTAAACTTGGGGGATGGATCAAGCCGTACCACTGCTCTTGTTCTTCTGTACAGGTTCTGCCTCGGTTGAGTCTATTAAACTGGGAGTCATGTAGGGTCCTGTTCCATTAACAAGCTCACAGGACTTTATTCCTCCTCTGGAATGAAAGAAAAAGACTGTTAGGAAGTTGTGTGTGTGTGTGTGTGTATATATATATATATATATATATATATATATATTTTATATATATATATATATATATCCTTTTTTTCTTTCATATTTGCACTCAGCTCTGCATGCTACCTGAGTGAGGGAGGTACCAGGTCCTGAGGCAACGTGAGAGGGAGAGGATGGCCCGTCTTAGCCATATCCACCAGGTGCATGGCCAGAATGAACTCGTCAGCACGAAGCTGACCATCCTTATCGACATCTGCCAGGCTCCTGTTTACAAATTATACAGTAACATAATGATGACAAGCTCAGAATATGAGAGCAGTATTTTTTTCTGCTTGGTCTCTTGGGGGGGACACTAAAGTTTAATGTTAAAAACAAAACAGAAAAATCGTAAAATGTGGCACTAAACACTTTTAAGACAGGGTTGAAGTTTGATCTGCTGGAGTTAGGCTTTTGAGGTCACAGAGGAGGTAGTCACAGAACTGAGTTGGTGAGTACATGTGAAGTGTTTAGGCTGATTCGTGCACATGTGAACAACAAAGGTGGCTTAAGGAGGGGCCTGTCTTTGCAGCAATAATCAGAGTGAAAAGGCCTACAGAGTACAGTACTCATATGATACACATGTAAGTAATCTCAAAGCATATTTCACAAAGCTAGCAAAAAGGAAGTAAAATGGGCCATACATTTTCAGATTCTGAAGTGACTCTGGCAGTATGAGGGTGTAGTAAGAAGTAGGATGAATGGTTTAATAAAATATTTTAAGCCTAGACTTACAGCCTAATTTGACCAGTCTGAATCACCATAATAATTTGTATGTATTGAGTATTTTTTTATTTTGAGAAAATGGAAAACTACAGCAAAAATTGCTTTAGTGTTATCAGTTAAATTACTCTATGACAGATAAGCTTACTGGCTCTTATTCATGGTGGTTTAAATAATATTAATGTTTTATTCATAAAGCCAGCAAATACAATTAACGAAGCTCCAAATCTCAGCTTTATCATGAAATGTACAGTTTGCACACACAAATAAGTTATGACAACAATTTCTTTGTTGTTGTGCCAAACAGGTTTTGCTGACAGGAGTTTTTCATTTAGGACTAAGATGTTGTGTTTCCAGCCTTGAGTCTTTATGATAAAACAAATTAATCCCCTGCATAATCCAGCATCATGATTTAGTGCACATCAAATGGGAGCTAAATTACTCCAGTTAGGTCTCCAATAGCCGTAGGTCTTGGACAATTCCTTTAATTTTGTTTTCATTGGCATGTAAAAGGTTTGTGCTGAATTAATAGAAAATAATTTCTTTACAATAACAACATAATAGACATTAAGAAGACTTTTAAAAGTATAAAGAGACAGGAATAACAGCAGAGGGACCATCACTATGTTAGGTTATACTTACCAGATGGTAGCAAGTTGAGTTTGGGTCAGGTTTGATGCAATCAGTGAGTTTCTGACCTGAGGTCCTGCAAAGTAAACATCACAGCCTCAGAAATAACAGCAGTGTCAATTTACGCCACATTTGAGATGGATGTGTGTGTGTGTCTGCAGATTTAGTTTAAATGGACTTTAGAGCTATCACGAGGACTTGAGAGCATGTATGGTACGCAAAGTGAAACCAACTAAGACTGAACACCCAAGTGGAGGGAGAAATTTTGTGTTTTTACAAGTGTGTGTGTGTTTGACTCACCTGACAAGTAGCCACTCATGAGTTTGTCGAGTGTGTTGAACTGCTGACGGTACTTCAGTCTCGAGGCCTGTGGAACGGCCCAATCACCTGCGCCCATCATCGGAGAGTTGCTGGTCAATGATGTGGTGGAGGAAGAATTAGAACTGTGGAAAACAGAGGAACGAGAGGGATGTTAATTTGTAACCTTAAAAGAACTGATACGATAATTTCACTTCCTTAGCTATGCTCTAACTCAAAGTGTTTTTTTAAGTGGGGTTTTGTGGAAAGGGTAGGAACAAGTAATCTCTCTTACTGTTACAGATGGCACTTTAGAATAGTTTTATTGTGACCAAAAGTTATTCTGACCACCTCGTTCAGGCTACCTATTAGCTATTATCTAGCCTGAGCTGGACCAAGATAATAATGGGTTGTCATTTTAAATTGACTCCAATTTCATTAGTTTTATAGTGGTTTATGTGAAGACCTCAAAAAAACTTTTACACCACCATCAGTTTTTAATTTCCTGGTTATTCCAGCAGTCATTCCTGCAGGAAACGCCCCAGTTAGCTTTAGCACAAGCTAGCTGGTTAGCTAGCACTAATTACGTAAACAGCTTGTGCATTTTTGTTTTTTTTTGTTTGTGCTACAGCTAGATATAGATTTATAAAATAGCATTAATGAATGGTTATAAAATTGTCGAGTTTGTTTTAAGTCTGCAGTAACCTACTTTGTCTTGGTCTAGCATTTAGCTCATCAATTTGATCAAAATTAAACAACCTCCTCAAATAAAGTTTAAATAACTATCTACAACAAGTACACCCTTTTCCAAAGATCTGAACTATGACTTTAGAATCACAAACCGCTCAAACTCAACCTTTTTCTCAGTTCTTATACAGCTCTAAAGCATATGTGTCAAACTCAAGGTCTGTGGGCCAAACGTGGCCCTTATGGACATCTTATCTGCCCCCCAAGATGATATGTTAAACATAAAATACTTTTATCACTTGAATTTTTTCGTTAATCTTTGACTATGATGTCAAAAGTGCAACAGAGAACGTCACATTCATCACTTGCTCTTGAGGACGCATATTTAATTGGATTTTCGATAAATGGTTCCTGCTTTTTGGATTCGGCTGGTTGCTGGTTTTATCAATCGATCAAGGAAGTCGTCAGCAGCAAATTTGGACGTGATCACGCTGCTTGCCTTTATGATGACTTGGTTCGTGCCTTGAGTACCCGGACTCAAATGCTTTGGGCAGAATGGATCATATCTTGGGGATTTTACTCAAGCACGTTCCTTCGGTGTGGCCATGTATTTTGGACATTTCGGAACTGAGTGGACCAACATAGACTCAAGGTAGATGTCATTAAGTTCTGCCTGTCCCCAAAACAACTGTGTGTTTATCTGAATTTGGCTCCCTTGGCTGGTCTTGAAGGCCATCTTATCTGAATTCGCCTGGAGAACATGTAATCTGACGCTCACCGCCCCCTCCCTGAGGAATTTCCAACTGATAACCAGATGAAACCAGCTGAATAAACTTTGTGTCATCATTTCAGGACTCTTGGATTCTCAGACGTTATTCTTGGCCATTCCTCGACATACCTCGAGAATGTTTATGGATCTCACCGGCGGACATTGGCTGATTATTCCATTCTTATCAGAACTCTTACAGTGACCTTGAGAGCATCTATGAACATGCTCACCGTTCTCGGCTCCCGCCTCTGCAGAATGTCTATGTCACTATGTGCTTGTTTGTGCGAGGTGTTTTTTTTAATATTAGAGTTTTTTTTTCCTCACACTAATCTAAAGCAGGAATATAATCTCAGGCTATACTAACCACTCATTTTGTTTTTATTATAAGCAAAGTCTCTACAAAAAAAAAGTCAGAGTACAAGATGTTCATTTGCAAACAAAACATTCTTCATTAGAGCCGGAAAAAAAACTTGTTTTGAAATTCTATAATAAAAAAAAAGGGTTTTAAAGAGAGATTTAAGGAATTAAAATGAGCTTCTTCCTCTGCCCTGGGCTCTTTCTGTTTGTGTTTATGTAAATTAAATGTTTTAGTTTATGCAGTAAAATTTATATCAAACTTGTTTAAGCACTGAAAGCATCCCAGCAACCTTCAAAAATAAGCATCACATGTACAGTATGGTGTCATTAACTTCACAGCAGAAGTGGATCAGCCTGTATTTTTCACCTAGCACTGAAATATTCCCACTGATGCCTGCCACCTACACCTGAGGTTATTCAGGCATCGTGTTGTTCTAAACAGTGGAATTAGATCCCTGTTCTACGCTTTTCTAAAACTGAACAAAATACAATGAGGAGTATCAAGGTTACTGAACACCCCAGAGAATCTGGCTCTTTTTGAAAAGATAAAAACACTTTCCAGCTCACTGATTTCTTCCATCTTTTGTCCTCAATGTGCCTCGCAACTGAAACAAAATGTAATACTGTACATACAAGTTGGCATTAAACATGTATATAAAACTAGGAATCAGTCCAGTCACAAACTCATATTTCTTCAATCTATAAAGCAAATATTCAGTAGTGGACAACAACATCAGCATTGTATGTGGTCACATTAATGTTATGAACATTCTGCATATAAATTAAACTTCCATTTCAGACTTATTTATATACTTATAGCTGTGCTGCTGCTGAGAGGATGGCTCTGCAGAGGGTGGTTAAAGCTGCACAGAAGACTGTGGGGAGCAGCCTTCCCACCACCTCGGATCTCTACACTTCTCGATGCAGGGAGAGGGCGCTCCGCATCATGAAGGACTCCACTCATACTGCACACAACCTGTTACAGCCCCTCCCCTCAAGCATGCGGCAGAGGAGCTTCTTGATCTGGGACCTGAGTCTGAATTTCATACCATAAACATGCAATTGTGAGCTGGTATGACAATAAAAATATCTTTGAATCCTCAAATCTTTATTTGGAATTTTCATTTAAAAAAGTTTTCTTCCCAATTAAAAGATTAAGATCTCTAATATTTAAGAACAAGAACCAATACATTTTATTGGTTTGCTTTCTTGCGTTGGTGTTCAAGTTCATCAACATAAAAAAATCTAACTGATTAAAAAGCACAAAAATATATTTTAGGCTATTTTTAAATGGTTCCAACACATTTTACTAATTATATCTTTTCTAAGCTAACTGATTACATTGCCATACAAATTTGTCAAAAACAGTGCTTAATGTCTGATATCCACAAACACGTATTCCTTTAAATAACACAAGGTCGTGACTCTTATTTTTCTCTTTATAATTTACTAACTGACCAATAATTGTGGTTGAAATTTTCTACAGGTAAAGTAGATGAGTAAACACCAAAGTTGAAAAAAATAATTGCCAGGTATTAAAAGCATAATAGCTTCAAGTATATAGATTTAGCATCTTAGTCATTCTAATGATGGAGCTACAAGCTACAAAGCAACACAATAAGCAGTATAATTCTGTATGTGAGTAACGTGAAAATCTGAGCAAATTTTAAAGGAATGTTAATAAATATTTGCTCAGGAATTATCTCCATTATCTCTGTGTAATGCTGAGATTGGATTCCAGTTCTCCTGTTTTTGTGACTCAGAACAAGCCCACTTCCTACTACTGTCAACAAGATGATCTGATTAAAAATGCCCTTCCTGCTCTCTCTTTATCTGGGTGTTTCATCTCTGCTTGTGGACGATAATCAACCATTCATACTGTACCAAAAAGCTGCCTCTTTATGAGCACTGAAGAAAGGCTTGACGGTATTTAAACAGTACTGATATCAAGATGTGTGCTGAATATGTGACTCATTTGAAAACAGTAAAACTTTAAACTCTTAGGTGGTTTGAAACTCATGTTGCAGCTTGATTTCACATTTACAGCTTCATCATCCAATAATGTAATGTGGGCTTCTGTTCATTTCCCTACCAGTTAGCAAAATATCTCTTAAAGTAATCATTAGATGTTAACTGATAAACTTTGAGTGAACCTTACCCGAACACAGTCAGATTAGCTGCCACAGCTAATCGCTTTGGTAAACACAAAAATGGCTGTAACTGTAAATTTCACATACACTTAGCTAGCATTTGCTACAAACTGAGACGTTTTCCCATCATATACTCCAAGTGCTACCAGATCACGTGAGATCTTTATTTAAAACTTTGACATGAAGCCAAGGCGACGAGTGACATGCCTTTGTTTAAGGAATGCTGCTTTTTAATTAAATTAGGCTTTTGTAGTCGTACCTGCTTGACCCCAGGTCCAGAAGAGAATTGGCCTTCGACATGCCCGTGGTTGGAGAGAAAGCCATAGGAGAGGAAAAGCCAGAGATAGGAAGGCCTGCGATTATGAATCAGAGAAAGTTTTTTTTAATAAGTTACAAAATTGTTTTAGGTGCCAAATGTAAACAGAGAGCCCATGTCATTTACTAAGGACAAACAGTAGACACTTTATGAACAGGGTTGCTCTTGAATGTACTGTATGTACAACCAATATTTTACGGTCACAGCTCATTAAGCTCCTGCACCAAAGTGACTGAAATCTGGTCTCAAACTTTCTGGTTTTCTCCAACACTACAATAAAGAGGAACGTGAAGAATACAAGCACACCAAATAACAGAAAAAATAAACAAATTTTGAAAAAAAAAAAAAAGTGAATACATTGACATTTAGGAGAGCAACATAAGGACAGTGCATCAGGACAGGAAGAGTAAGAAAACTATAAACAATGGAAGTTCTTGGAATTGTATTTTTAGAATATTTAGTATACTCAGGGCTGGCACTTTCCTAGAACAAGAGGAAACAGAGGTGATGTAAATATATAATTTCTGAACTATTTATCTATGCAATCGAAAAAGGTGCCGATTATTTGAATACTTGAATTCAGAACTAGCAATTGCAATGAAAAATGTGTAAATATTGGTTAACAAACATTGTAATTACTGTACTCAATGCAATTTTAGCTTCTATATCAACTCTCTATATTGTATCACTTAAAGGGATAGTTTTGTTTTAAGGGTATGAAACTAAAATGTTTGGGAACAACTGTTCTAGTTGATGGTCTGCATGCACATACACTATTAAACTTTGACGTTATGTAGTTCTTGGGGGTACATCACTATGGAGTAAATACCAACTACCCAGAACTGTTTGTCCCTTTATATGATGTCTTCCTTTATAAATATTCTAAACAACTTAAGTTTAACAGTGAGACAGTCAGAACCAAAATAAACCCAACATCGTTCCACCTATCCATTCCTAATCCATCCATCCATCCATCCATCCATCCATCCATTATCTTTACCCGCTTGTTCCATTTTGGGTCACGGGGGTCGCTGGTGCCCATGTCCAGCAATCACTGTGCGAGGGGCGGGGTACATCCTGGACGGGTCGCAAGTCCATCACAGGGCCACATAGAGACAAACGAGACAAACAACCATTCACTCTCTCACTCACACCTAGGGACAATTTAGAGTTACCAATCAGCCTAACATGCATGTTTTTGGACTGTGGGAGGAAACCGGAGTACCCGGAGAAAACCCACGCATGCACGGAGAGAACATGCAAACTCCACCCAGAAAGGCCCCTGGACCGGGGTTTGAACCAAGGACCTGCTCGCTGAGAGGCAGCAGCTCTACCAGTTGAGCCACCATGCTGCCCCATTTCTAATCATCAAGTTTAAATGATTTAGTACAGATTCATTTTTTAGTACCGGGTATTTAACTTGATTCATCCTAGAACAAGATCAGAACAGTTCTACGGCTGAACCAACCTGCGTTGTTGGGAACAAGTGATGGGGTGAAGAGGTTGATGGTGCCGTTGGTTAGCCCAGATTTTCCGAGTGAGGTAATCAATGGCAGGGTCATTGGCATTGGCACCAGGGGTTGTACAGAGGGTAAATGGAGGTTAGCTGGTATGGGTGTTAGAATGGGCATGGTGGACATAGTTGGCATGGATGACAAACCAACTGATAGATTTGGCATAGATCCCATTCCTACACAAACGAAAGAGACAGGTAAACATGGGGAGATGGTAAACCTTTTGAGTAGGTAGACAACATGAGGTTACGTTTAAAAAAATGGGTTACACTATTTCTAATTCTGTTAGTTTACATTAACAAGTAAAGTGTATATTAGGGACGTGCTACTCCAAACTGAGGATATTATGATACGCATCTAGATATACTGCCAACCCGATTCATTGGGGATACATGAACATCAACAAATTGGGACAATACAACTTTTAATTGTGATACAATGCAATTCAATATGAGTTGTGATTTAGTTCTAAGATTCAACGTATGACAATACAACAAAACAAAGAAAATATAATTTCAGTTATTAAAACTAATGATTTGTAACCTAATAATAACCCATGGCCACTTACAAAAATGTCTTTGTTTTAAAATTACAATACGATTTCATAAAACCTGACTTGAATAATAGAGAATGCACAAAAATGAGACTTTGTGCACAATCAAGAATGCAGCAGATGTGTTTAACACTCTTTAAGTGAGTCAATAGAGAGTAGCACAATGCATACTTTACATTATATTTCACATTAAAACATAAGTTAACTCCTTTGTTCAGGAATATTAGTCACACTACATGATCAGGGTGAAGCACACTTTCAGAGTGTTTGTTGCTGTTTAAACCTGTGCTGCTGCAGTTCTCCTGAACTACACATGCCACTAATGAGTGAACACAGTGATTGAGTGTCATGGATTAACCACATATCTAGATTTATTACAAAAACCGCATAGGTACACAGTTTGTCTACCCAGCTAGTCAAATTTTGCGTCTATGAATCGGTACAAGTCAGTTATTTCATATTCCAAGTGTATATCATTTAGCAAAAACAGTAAAAAAAAATACTCCTAAATATATTGTTTGATTTAGAAAAAATATAGTACATTAAAAAAACAACTGATAAATTGACAAGTGTAATAATTTTTAGACAAGAGAATTATTTTTACCGAATCGTGCTGATGAAGGGATGCTTGTATTATTATTGGAAGTAGGAGTTTGCTTCATGATGACTGGCAAGGCGGAGGGCAGATTTTGCCCCTGAAGCCTAAGTTTAATTAGCTTCATAGCGATTGAAAACTCCAATCTATCCATCTTCCCATCATAGTCCATGTCAGCTAAGTTCCTACAGGAGAGGAGAGAAGAAAACTGGTTTGTACACTGATGTATGGGCAGCAAAACCTACATTCCTGGTGCTTTTTTTCTCAGTATCAAGACAATAGAAAGTGCAAGATACACAAGGGACAAAGCTCTGGTGGGATAGAATTCCAGCGACATTTTTTCACACAAAAAACCAACACAGACACACACACGCACTGTTCCAATTACAGTATACACACACACTTTCTGCCCCCTCTTACACACATAGCTTATTAGGTGTGGCAGGCTGTGAAGGAAATGAGCACTCCACAGGAAACTGAAAACAGGCTGATGTACTAAACTGATTAACCAAACACAAAGCTTTGGACCTACTGACCCACTTGACACAAGTTCACAAGACATTTAGAAGATAAAGAGATTTTAAAATTAATTTTATTTACCAAATCTCAGCCAAGACTGAAGGCGGCAAGCCAGACTGGAGGAAGAACTTTCTTGCTTGTTCTCCTGTGGAAAAACAACAATCAGAGCTTCAGAGAGATGGGAGTCGGCTGGTGCACCAATTAGCCATAACATTATGACCATTATGAGGTCAGAATTTGTAATGCAATGACTTATTGGTACATTTAGTTTGTTGTGACAGCAGCCTACCTGAGACGTAGCCAAGAACTGGGGAGAGGTTGTCAAACTGTTTGTCATGTTTCCCTCTCTCCTCTGGCGTGATGGCCCAAACACTGGCACTGCCTGGATAATAAACCAAGAAATAATCAGAACTAAAATCCAGAATTAATGCCAGTCAAAGGCTTTATACTATATATGCCATGTAATGTGAAAATGTAACCTTCAGTGTCACCTCCAGTGCTGATGAATGTGGCAATCTAGTCATAATTTCATTTTAAAGTTATAAGAACAATGAGTTTATGCCCTACTAACAAGAGATAATAAGGAATAATAATAATAATGCATGAAACAATTTTATGGCTGTAGAAAAAAGTGTTTGAAAAATTTTTTGTAAAATTCCTTTCATATCAATAATGCAATTTTTCCCAGTAAATTGTTACAAGACATGTTGTGTTACTGACTTCACCTGTCAGTAGTCATTATGTTAGGACCATTCAGTTTCTTTAGTTTGTTTGCTGTGACTACAGCCTACCTGAGACATAGCCAAGGACAGCAATAATATTCAAATCCAAGTTATCATGCCTTTTTGGCACACCAAAACAAAGTACGCCTTTGCAGCTTTTTATCATTGGTTTCATCTAAATCTACAAATCTGGACCACGAGAACAAACAAAAAAACAACAACTGATTTTCCTTCAACATGGATGAAATAATTGGACGCATTTAGGGGAAAACTACCAACTCAGAAGAAGAAGAAAAAAAAACATGATCTCTTATTTAGATCTTGTAATAAAGAATGGTTTAAATTGATAAATGTGTGGACAAACGTTTGAAAAATGAGACCACAATAAATCTCACAACCAAAACAAGATATTTATTTTAAACATTAAAATCTATTGGTTAGGTAAGGAAGTTCACAAACACCCATTACAACTTTCATATGTAACAAAGTACTTGATACTTGATAGGGCCTTGAAAATTACATGCATTTTGCTCCTAAAATGCTTTTTTATTAATCAAAATCAAGAATTCAACAGTAGCTTGGCAGATCATTCAACTATAAGATTTCCACATTTATTGAGTTTAGCAGTCCTGCTGACTGCTCAAACCTAACTAAATATTTTAAATTAGCTGCCATTTATACAGTAGCTGTTGAAAGGTACAAATATCCCAAATTTAAATTAGCAAGTTAACTAAACAAACAAAAAAACTAAATAAAATATGACTAAGTAAAACTCTGAGTCAGTCAAGATAATTGTAGTAGAGCCTTCTCAAATCAATTAGAGACAAGTGATAGACGAAAAGCCGACTAAGAGGAGAAAAGCTGATGAGTTTGAGTCTTTCTGGGTAAATCCTGTTCCATCCATCAACACACAAACTCAAATCAAGTTTCCTGTAGTCAGAAAAAGCACTTTTAAACAGAAACTACAAAACTAAATTAATCTAAATTCATCCATTTCAAAACAAGATCTTCCTCTCAGATTGAACCTCGGTAGATCGGAACCTGAATATGATTAATTTATGAAACTGTCCACTCAGCTCCTTCTCACACAGTATTTTAAGATAAGTTTGGTGTTGAATAAAATATGAAGCCAGACAGTGTGTGAAAAGAATACAACTGAGTTCTCAGACGGCGACACAAAACAGCTCAAAGACGAGAAGATAAACAAACGTAAATAATCGTAAATACTTGGAACAATTTAAATACAACACATTTTAGAGAAACCTCAAAGTATTTTTGTTGCTAAGTGTGTAAGCTAAAGGCATAAGTAAACTGGAACATCAACAAAAAAATCCCTCTTATGATCATTTTTAGCTCATTTCAAGATCAGTTCATCCTATTCTGCCTGACAGACGGCTTCTCTGATGCCAAAATATGTTACCATGGTAACCACAGAGAGCAAACAAAATGTGGATTTCTCCCAATAATCCGAGTGACATAATTAAATGCAGGCTTTCTGATGTGTTTGCATGTTCCCACCGTGCATGCACTGGTTTTTCACACATTCATACATTCAGTATTACACGCTGCCTCCTTACATGTCAAACTTTAAGACACAGACCTGCTGGCGCTCCGAGTACAAGATGGGGATGACTCAGCCACATTTTAGCTCAATATTTGTAAAACTGACTGAAAATGTTTATTTGCTAAGGTAGATTAACTGTTGTAGACACCTTGAATCAGGTACATTATTTTGCAAACTACTCCTGCGTATTTTGTGCTAAATAATCATACATGCATCAAAACGGTCAGTTGACTTTTTGTTTTTTCTAAAAGCTTTTTTTAGGTTTGAGCAACTTTTTGAGCAACTTTTGCTATGTTTTTGTGAATTTTAGCTTTAGACACAGCTTTGCTCATTTTAGGCCCTGTTCAGTTTGTTTTAAGTTTAACAATTCAGTTTCAGCTTCTTTTTAAATGCACTCAGCATTCAAGCTGAATTTTATCAGGAAATGGAAATATATATTAATTTGTTTTTGAGATTCATTGAAGTCCACCCTGCAGTCCTTGAGACATTTTGCTAATAGACGAACAAACACAGATACATGATCGCCTGCCTTCCCATGCAGACATACGATAATAAACTTATTATCTGTGAAGAAAACCTTTAGTAGAAAAACAGATTATCTGGCTAGACAAACAAATTCTATTTTAGATTAATAAGTGTAAAATCAGGAGAGGTACATTCAGATATTCTTTGCAGCCATGCATCTTTAAGGATATGTCATCCAGGCTGTGATTTATTCTGCAGGAAATACCACCCTGCCCATGGCAGAACTTCCACCACAGCACTAACCCAAACAATCCACTCGACCGCACACAGACTTGCTTCACATCTTTTACTGAGGAATGTAATGACACAATCAACTACTGAGCTTAAGTAACATTTATGAATTGCAAAATATAGTTGGGCAACTGTGAAAAAGGGTTGCATTTTTATTTTGTGAAAGACAGGTCTTGACACTACCCGCTGTTTGTTAGCAAACTGGCTGTGGCTGAACTGTTTTTACCATGCGAACAACCACAGCAACACCTGTCCAGGTGTGTACTTTCTGCCCCAATAAAGCTGCAGTTAGCAGCTCACAGTGCCAAACCTACTCTGACACACTGTCAGCAAAAAGCTGCTGTAAAAATGAGAAGGTAATTAATCTCACAAGATCATGTAAGTATTGCACAATATCTCATTGGCTCTGTCAGCCCTCTCATTTAGAGCTACTGTCAGTGAGAGGGGAGGTGATGTTCAGCAGAGTGCAACTGGGACATGTAGCCAGCACGGCCACATAACCGCCTGTCAGTTAATGCAGGGAATGCATCAGTAAGGGCTGATGCTCTGTGAATAAGTGGGGCACTGCAAAGCTTCTTACATGGAAATTGCAGAATTTATAGGCTTGACATTTGTCCTGCTGGAGACATATGGCCACCCAATATGAGAGCAGATAAAAATGTGCCACATTTCTGCATTAGAACAATATAAAATCCAGCACTGAAGAGACTTATAGATGCAAGATTTGATTTAGGGCTGAGCTGACACAAATTATTTACGAACTCACAGCACCTGCACTCAGTAATGCATTAAGTGAATTAAGCAAATATTTTCCTCAACTTGAAACCTCAGTCACAAAGTAACACATCTATGTAATTTATATAAAAAAGTGATAAATATGATTGCTACCTTATTTGGTATAAAGGTAGAGTTAAGGTAATTTGAAAATGGGTTACAGTAAATCCAATACATCGAAAAGTTATCACTAACTCAATTACAGAGCAGTCAGAATCAATATTGCAATTAATCACAAACCCAAACTTGATGCTGATAATATTTTTGACAATCAGATGGATCCCCATTATACTAAACTGGGACATTTGGTTTAGAAGAACGTGGAAAGCTAAGCGCTAAAGCCACACTAAAGAGAGTTGTGAGTGTCTTGAGGACATTAGAAAAAGAACGGAGTGAGAAAAATGTGGATTTATCGCAGCTGATATTGTCATAACATTATGCAACAATAATATTGCAGTTGCACATAGGCCTGTCATGATAACAAATTTTGCTGGGCGATTAATTGCTTCAGAAATTATTGCGATAAATGATAATATTGTTTAAATTTGACAATAATTAGTATTTGTCAAATTTAAGAATAAATGTTTGCTAATTTGTTTTGCGTGTAGTGCATTTTTTTTGACCACCGGATGCAGTAAAAGACTGTTTGAACTGAAGGATGGATAGTGAGGGAGCAAGCAATGTGTCTCTAAGAAAAATGGGAGGGAGGCCCCTTGTGATATGGGCTGTCTCCACTTTGTTTCTCAAAATGGCGGACGTTCGGTGTGGTTTGAGCTCTTTAGCATAGCATTTTTCACACAAAGCTTTTAATTAAAAAAAATCAGTAAACATGTTCTCTGCTTCTTTTTGCAGAGAAAAACAACTTTTTACACAAAGGCATGAGTTTCAACTGTGAATGTTGGAGCTTCGACAAGACGGAGGTTTTTACCCCGAGGTCGGCCTGTTAGCTTAGCTCGTAGCTTAGCTTCTCAGCTTAGCTGCTTTTAATGATCCAAGAATGTGATTTTGGACAATTAAAATGGATTTTAAAGAGAAAAGAGAAGGGGGGGAGGGGCGTCAGTGAAGAGCACCGGAGTTGAGCCTTTTGTCATCCAGTGTCTTCAGTAGAAAGAAAGAGATGAAGAAAGGATAAAGCTGATAAATGAAAATGAGGTTGATAATTTTAATTTAACATGCGATTAATTGATTTATTGCGACAGGCCTAGTTGCACGCTTTCCTAATATTGCACAGTCCTAGTTAACACATTATCCGTTAGCTGATACCTGATAACTCTGATTGGCCTCACTTTGGAGAAATTCTGACCAGATTGGTAAACGGCAAGTCCAAGCAGGGTCAAGACCGAAGTAAAATGCTGTTTTGACATCAGTTCATGCGAGCATTACTGGTTTTGTGCTATGTGTCTATTTTAACAAAAATATTAGATATTCCTGCTGGAAGTGCCCTAAACTGAACCAGAAGTGGCACCTCTTGTTGCTGCTGCTATTTGCACTTGAAGATAACCTGCATCAGGCGATATGCAATAATTCGAGAGATGTTAGGTCTTAAATTTCCAAGTTTTTTGTCCAAACATTCTGAATGTTAAAAACTCTTTCAGCCCAACATGTAATCGTCATCACTGAGAGGACGAAAACAACTTCTGAGAATCAGCCTGGACCACAAATTCTCAGAGAATACACAAGAGTCCTTCAGTCAACACTGGCATAACACGTAGTCCAAGCACAGAAAAAAAAAAAAACCACCACGGTACACACACGTAGACTGGCCTCTATAGCAAAGTCACCTGTGCAGAATTTAAACTGACTGTACCACATCTTTTCTTCACTGCAGCTGCTGCACAAAGAGTCTCTGCCTCGTGTTTTTCCTCTCCTCTTTGTCAGCCTGTGTGTGCTGTTGTCTAGGTACTGCAAAGTCCTTAGTTAGGAGTCGCTCGAGTCAGTCCCTCAAGCACCTTGCTCCAGTCTGCAGGGGGTAGACCACATCGCCGTTTTCATCAGTATTTACACATCAATCACTTGACATCAGGAGGCCAGGCTGATGTTCCAGTAGTGGATCGATGCAATGCATCACTGCAGTGTTTCAGCCCACACACACACACACACACACACACACCCACACACGCACGCACGCACGCACGCGCATGCACGCACACACACACACACACACACACACACACACACACACACACACACACTTCTTCTTTTCACTGTTGCATCCTGCCAGTCTCTGGTTAATGAATTCACACGCAAATGATTTTAAAATGTCTCAATGAGAGTGTAGTAATTCAAACAGCCTGCCTTCCATGTTCTCACCAAGACAATGTGTTTGCCATGATATTTTAGTAAATATGGTTTAACTAACTAAGTCTGCAGTGTGGAACTTAAAAAAAAAAAAAATCATATGAATGAGGAATATCAACACAGCCTTTACTCTAAGAAGGACTTGAGGAGCTGCATGCAACTGACTACACTGTTCACAAAAAGAACCAAAACAGAATCATCTTATAATGTAAGCACAACAGATAAGACTTTAAAATCTTAACTCCGGAACAAAACAACATTAAAAATCATGCATCAGGATATTAAAAATCAGCATTCCTTGAAGGAATGCTTATTGCCCACTAAACAAACAAATAAAAATTTGACCAAAAATCTTGTGCAACCTGTAAGAGCTCAAAGTACCAGGTGCTGGTCATAAAATTACATTATCATGAAAAAGTTGATTTATTTCAATAATTCCTTTCAAAAAGTGAAACTTGTATATTATATTAATTCATTACACACAGAATGATATATTTTAAATGTTTATTTATTTTAATGTTGATGATTTTAACTGACAAGTAATGAAAACCCCAAATCCGGTATCTCAGAAAATTAGAATATTGTGAAAAGGTTAAATATTGAAGGTACTTGGTGCCAAACTCTAATCATCTGATTAACTCAAAACACTGGCAAAGGCCTTTAAATGGTCTCTCAGTCTAGTTATGTAGGCTACACAATCATGGAGAAGACTGCTGACTTGACAGTTGTCCAAAAGACGACCATTGAAACCTTGCACAAAGAGGGCAAGACATAAAAGGTCATTGCTAAAGAAGCTGGCTGTTCACAGAGTTTTGTGTCCAAGCACATTAATAGAGAGGCTAAGGGAAGGAAAAGATGTGGTAGAAAAAAGTATACAAGCAATAGGGATAAATGCACACTGGAGAGGATGGTCAAAACCCATTCCAAAATGTGGGTCAGATTCACAAAGAGTGGACTGAAGCTGGAATCAGGGCTTCAAGAACCACCACGCATAGATGTATGCAAGACATCGGTTTCAGCTGTCACATTCCTTGTGTCAAGCTACTCTTGAACAAGAGACAACGTCAGAAGCATCTCGCCTGGGACTGCTGCTGAGTAATCCAAAGTTATATTCTCTGATGAAAGTAAATTTAGCATTTCGTTTGGAAATCAAGGTCCCAGAGTCTGGAGAAAGAGAGGAGAGGCACAGAATCCATGTTGCTTGAGGTCCAGTGTAAGTTTCCAGTCAGTGATGATTTGGGGTGCCATGTCATCTGCTGGTGTTGGTCCACTGTGTTTCTGAGGTCCAAGGTCAATGCAGCCATCTACCAGGAAGTTTTAGAGCACTTCATGCTTCCTGCTGCTGACCAACTTTATGGAGATGCAGATTTAATTTTCCAACAGGACTTGGCACCTGCACACAGTGCCAAAGCTACCAGTACCTGGTTTAAGAACCATGGTATCCCTGTTCTTAATTGGCCAGCAAACTCGCTTGACCTTAACCCCATAGAAAATCTATGGTGGTATTGTGAAGAGAAAGATGTGATACACCAGACCCAACAATTCAGAAGAGCTGAAGGCCACTATCAGAGCAACCTGGGCTCTTATAACACCTGAGCAGTGACACAGACTGATCGACTCCATGACACGCCGCATTGCAGCAGTAATCCAGGTAAAAGGAGCTACAACTAAGTACTGAGTGCTGCACATGCTCATACTTTTCATGTTTATACTTTTCATTGGGCCAACATTTCTAAAAAATCATTTTTTTAAAATTGGTCTTAAGTACTATTCTAATTTTCTGAGATACTGAATTTGGGGTTTTCATTAGTTGTCAGTCATAATCATCAACATTAAAATAAATAAACATTTAAAATATATCAGTCTGTGTGTAATGAATGAATATAATATACAAGTTTCACGTTTTGAATGGAATTATTGAAATAAATCAACTTTTTCATGATATTCTAATTTTATGACCAGCACCTGTATGTGATGGGGATGACTCTCAGCTACTAACACCTCAAACTTTTACTTGATATCTGTTAAACTGACTGAGTTATGAACATTTGATTGTTGTACATGATGATTGATTGTTTTGGATGAGTGTATTCTGCACGTGTTAAAAGCCTACTTCTGAAATTCCAACAGGAGGTTTGCTTGAAACACAGCAGTGAAGTCTACTTATGGGACAGATCTGCTTGGCAAGCCGTAGACTGACAAAGTCGTCTGGATGGGGGACGAAACATTTCTCACTTAAAGAAACTGGTCCAGATGACACGATTTTACCATTTTTCTTGTTAACCGAGTTATGGGTGTTTTTGTGTTAACTAAGTTTTATTAGTTGTGGCGGCCATCTTCAATCAAACTGACTTCAGGAGGTAAACAGATGTAGATGTTTTACTTTCTGAGAAATTCTATAAAATCAGTTCTGTGGTTCATGCGATATTTTGCTAACAGACAAACACAGACACATGCAGTTATATTCACTTGACTTGTATGGTGTTAAATGGTTGGTTTACCTATTATTATGTAACAGTTAATTTGTCATTATATTCTCTTGAGGCCTGAAGGTGTTAAAATGATGTTCAACTCATTTCCAGAACTAAACAGATTAAAATGGATTTACTTAAAGCCTTATCCTCCTACTCTGATGGCCAATCAATACTCCATTAGCATGATCTCACACCTCACACACCATATTTGGGACTAGCAGTTGCACGCAACAAAAAGTCAATCTGACAAGAACAATTTAATCTGAGAAAAATAAGTTTGAAAAGAAAAAGACTAAAAGAAGTACTATCTGTTTTTCTTTTGCGTTCATTTATTTCATTCCAATAAATGAATTCAGGCCTTGAATGTTTTCCAAATCAAATCCCAGATTTGGCTTCCTGAAAACGAGCACATTGTGGCCACAAACTTTCCTGCTCGACGAGGATAGAAAACGACGTTCTTACCATTCATGGCTGCAGGTGGAACGTTGGGGTGAAGAGGAAAGTCCTCTACTCAGCTGGCTTGCGCTCAGACATCTGCAAAGAAATCAGAGAGACCCGAGTGAGAGCGTGAACGTGTGTGTGTGGCACAAACCCTTGGATAAAAGTGTGTGAATGAGGAAGATTACGAAGGATATGAGAGAGAAACAAAGCTAAAAATAATCTAATCTCTTTGTTATTGGAAGGACGGCACAGAGAACAGTGAACATGGTGAGGGATGACCGAGACAGATGGGAGGGGAAGTAAGGCAGCAAAAACAGACAATACCACCGTAGCACAGTGAGCGTGAGGAAGACAGACAGCCTTTAGAGTAAAGGGGGAGGAGAGGGTGGTGCGAGAGAAAGGCAACATTAATTATTATTGACCGAATCGCAAACAGACCACAAAGCTTAGTGAGACTGCACTAAGGTTCTGCCTGTGCCATTTGATTTTTCTGTCCAAGTAGCATTCTATTACTTTGAACACAAATATTTGCTTTTATGCCCTGCTGCCAAAAAGCAAAGGCAGACTATCTCGTTTTTAACCATGCAAGTATTTGTGTGTCCGTCTGTTACCAAAATATTTCATGATCCGCTGGACAAGTTTTAGTGAACCTTGCAGGAGGTATTCATCAGGTGTACAGCCACAACCGATTAACGTTAGGAGTCAGCCCAATTCAAGATGGCTGCAATCAGTTTTATAGATTTGTTGACTCAATATGGCTTTATTATTAGCCACAGAGGGGTATGTTTGCTGATCGGCGGGACAGATATTGTTTTGGCGTCTCTCCACTCCAGTTATTGACTGTCAGGCTTAGAGAAAGGTGTGGGCTGGTCAATTGCAGAGGGAGCCTGTTAAAATAAATGTCATCACTTTGATGTATGGAGAGGGATGCTTATATGAATAAAAGTGTGGGAGGGGCTGCTGGATGCTGTGTATGTTTACCGTCATCGAGAATACTCGAGACACCGAGGAAAACCTGTTTACCCATCCAGGCTGACAGACAGATGCTGCACATCTGAGTCCTGCTGCTATTACATGCATGAACCTTGTGACTGTGGTCATCTAGCTTGGGACGTATTAGGAGAGAAATTGTATGAAACTGTATAAATATGGATTTATTGCGGTCTGCATCCAGAGAGGTCTTTCAGTAGGGGCCATGATCAATGGATGAGATTCTGTCCATGGGATCTCTCAGTCCCATGAGGTGAAAGGTCATGTGAGGCCAAGTCAAAACCATGAACATCTAAAACAATAACAAGAACGAGCGAAGAGTCCTTTAAAAAGGAATGAGATGGCATTTCTTGAGGGAATGTTTATCACCTGCCGCGTTACATGACAAAGTAAAGCTGCATGGTGGATAAGTGGTTAGAATTGTTGCCTCGCAGCAAGGTCCTGGGTTCCAGCCCCAGTTTGAACCTGGGGTCTTTCTGTATGGAGTTTGCATGTTCTCCTTGTGTTTGTGTGGGTTTTCTCTGGGTCCTCCAGTTTCCTCTCACAGTCTATAAGAACATGCGTGTTTAGTCTGCTTTCGGGCCTGGACCTCCCTTGGAAACAATATTTGTGATCTTTATTAGATTTGCACGGTAAAACAAAGGTTATTTATAATAATTAAAAACAAGTTTTGAACAAAGATCTTCAGAGATGACTATCAGCCACTACCACACCAAAATTTAGTTCAATGTCTGGAACACTGACTGAGTTATAGCCATTTTTGTGTTTGCATGGGTCGATTCTATTTTGAATGGATTAGAATGACCTCTTGTCTTGATGTCTTATTTTATTCCTTATTCCATCCAACATGAATGGATTTTTATCTCCCTCTGCTCTTACTGTATTATGCTGTTGTTTCATAATTGGGTTACCAGTATTTGTGTGGATTCCTGGAGGTGAGGTGCTTCTACTGTGTGTTGTAATATAAATCATTGCCTGCACACGCCGGCACTGCCAATTACTTAAGAGCAATGAACCACAGAATCCAGTCTATCCCTCTGCACGTCTTTGATATCCGCACTGCTTCTTGTCTGCAAACTTAATTAGAAGACATAATTGACAATAAATGTTCAAAATTAGTTAAATAAATATGAATTAAGTGGGTAGACTTTTTTCTATTTTTAGGGACAAGACTTTTCAATACAATTCAGTTGTGGTAGATATTTTTTAAATCTATGTCTTCTTTTTTTTTATCTTTCAACTAGTTAGCTTTTTTCAAATTTTAAACACTAACTACACATCATGTCAACACATGGCTAATGGCTGTTTAAAAATCATCTTGGTGCAAAAAGTACTATTTTATGTCTTCCAAACTTTGTAAGAGTTGACAGTTTTTAAAAATTCCAATTGTGGGCACAGTTCAAACAGCTAACAGCAGAACAATTTTTTTGTTTAGTAGATTAGCGTTATTTGCTAACTTTGGAAACTGTTAGCACAATAGCCCGCTAAATTAGGTTTGGCCAACTTTAAGTCCGCTAACAAAATTCACAAGCTTGTTCCTGTCTGTTGTGGGCATGTCTCGAAGTGTCTGTTAGGCACGCTATTGGCTTACTATGCGTGTGCACGTGACAAGGCGTGATTGGTCGACGCAGCTTCTACTGGAAGTAGATGAAGATGTGTGATGCAGACAGTGTTGCCAGATAAGAGTCGATGTTTTCCAGCCCAAAAATCTGTTAAAAACCACCACATCACACAAAAATCTGCCCAATCAATAGTATAGTTACTGCTTGAACGTGAACGCACTTCAGTACAAGCCAAGGTAATTTAACAATATGTGGCAAAACACAACAATCCAACAAAAATCTTCCCAGAGTTCCCAGCAAAATCAGAATGAAAACCACCCAATCTGGCAACACTGGACGCAGACTAAGTGACAGTTGTCTAGTGGTTTAGCATTGGCTTCAGCTTATTTCTTTATTTTTTTATTTTACCTAGTTAGTAGTTTAGCGTTAGTTTCATTCAGTCAGCCTTTATTTATACAGGCTAGTCTCATTGAGCCACGAGGACTCATTTACAAGAGAGACCTGTTCCAGACAGAACATATAAAGTACAGACAACAATAACAGTAAACAATGACAACAATAAACTACAGTAAAAAAAAGAGTAGCGTATAAAACAATAAATCAAGGTGCCGTAAAACAGGGTGAAATACTAGAAATAAGCTTTGCTTTGATTTTTCTATCGACATGATCAAATGTTTGTTAGTGAAGCTAATTCTTTAGTTAGCAGAGTATGGGTTAGCAAACTTAACTATTTGGTTAGCTCTGCCCACCACTTGTAAACTCAATAACAAAAATAGGAAAGGTGTGCATGTGTATTTGATTAACGGGCTGCTAGTAACAAGTTCTCTATAAAGAATTCATTTAAACCAGTTGTTTCGGTTGTAGTCTGTCAAGGTCAAGGTTCTTTATTGTCATTCGCGTCTCATGTGGTACATGTGGTGGAACTGATACATGTGGTGGAACGAAATTGCGTACACAGATTCCCAGTTACATCCAACAAAATTATAAATTGTGAAAGAAAAACAGTAATAAGATCTAAGACGTGAACTAAGAAATACACTAAGAATACGTTAAACACTTAATAGTGCAAAAACAATACGTCGAACAGCAGCAGCACGAACATGAGTCTGTGTGAGCAGATGAGTATGAATGAATACAGCAACATGAAATAAATTAGCAGCATAAGATCAGCAGCATGGATAATCAGCAGCACATAGCAACAATCAAAGTGGCATTACATTGACTTTTTGCATGTCTTGAATGAAGTGCATATCCTTTTTTAATCCTAGTTACCTTGCAAGGATATATGAAAAAGCTTTCATAAAATTTTAGTAGTTAGAAATGGATGATACATGGGTTACTGTATGGGATAGAATTTTGTTACGGAGTGGCTTTATCTACTAACCAGTCTTTGTATAGGTTAAAATTGTTAAAGCAACAATTTTTTTTTTGTTTTACTAAAGTTCCCCCAAAATACATTAAATTCTCTTCAGCTACTTAAAATATTAAAATTTGAATAGGCTAATAAAACTTTTGGACAGAGTGGATTTAGGAATCCTACTTCTTTCTGTAAGCTGAAAAAAAAAAGTTTTAAACAAACAAGGTTACAAAGATTATTTATTTCACATTTTGACTTTATTCTTACGTGTTGTTGTAGGTAGGTTTCAACTTGGAGCAACAACTTGGTTTGTGTATCATTATATCACAAGGGGATCATTAAATCTAACAAATGTTCAAGTTTTGTGTGTTGGTGTCAGAAAATTAAAATGAGTCAGAAAAAACTTGGCAAAAAGGCTTTTTCTTACTCTGCTCCTGTAACCTGGAACACCCTGCGACAAGAACTGAAGATGTCCACTTTGATTTCTGTAAGGGATTTTAAACATTTGATAAAAAAAAAAAAAAAATCAAAGCAAATATGTTCTTGTTTTTAGTATTTTAACTTGTTTCATAAGGCAACTTGATTTTATTGTTTTATAGCACTAATTTTATTTTAATTGCATTTTATTGTTATTCATTGTTGTTTATTGTTGTCTGTACTTTGTATGTTATCTGTCTAAAATCTTATAAATGAGTCCTCGTGGCTCAATGAGACTAACCTGTGTAAATAAAGGTTGAATGATTCTTCACTTGCAAGGCACAACAGTACAAGCTAAGTAGCTAGCAGTTTAGTTATTACATTAAACTAGTTCAGCTAAACCAGCTTAAATATGCTAAACTACTTGGCTGTAGTTTATAGCTAAAAGTAGGAGTTTTGTCTACTTACCTTTAATACAAAAAAGCTAGTAGTTTGGCTAAACTGATAGTTATGCTAATCTACTTCTCTCCATTTATAAATCTAGATATAAATGATCAGGCAAAAAACATAATGTATATTTTATTTTTAATTTGCACTCTAAATAGCATTGTAATAATTTTAACATAATTAATGCTCATTTAGTTAGCTGCTAAATGACAGTTATGGATGTTAAGTTAAAGGAGCATTTAGTAAAAGCAAATTAGATATTTGTTCGAGTTTTGTTTGAACACGCTTGTGTTTGTTTAGCTTTTTTGTTTAAGTTTAGTTTTGGATTGGTTAAAATGTTGATTAAAATTTAAGTCAAGCCAAGTCTGAATGCAACATATTGGAATTTTTTTCTAACAAATTTTTACAAAATATATTAACTTAAGTAAATGACATCCTGCTATATTGTAGCTACCCATAATGCTACATGTACTAATGTAACTACACAATTCTTTCTGCATTTTTTTTTTTTACCATTTTATATAGTGTAGCTACCAGTGTGCTATATATATATATATATATGTGTGTGTGTGTGTGTGTGCTATTAGTGCTTAGTGTATATTTAGTTGATGTTTTTCTTAGTTCATATCTTAGATCTTATTACTGTTTTTCTTTTACATTTTATTGTTGGATGTAACTGGGACCCTGTGTACATAATTTCACTCCACCACATGACAATAAAATGACAATAAAGAATCTCTGACTCTGATATATATATATATATATATATATATATATATATATATATATACAAACAAACAAAAGCTTTAAATAGCACCCTGAGCTACTGTACGTACTGCTTGTTCCTTTAACTACCATGTGCAAACATGGTGAATGATGGTATTTAACAGTCACACATCCACCCTCATACACAAACACTTGAATACCTTGAAGTGTGTGAGCGTTTTAAACACAACGCAGTCTCTCCAACTGGCTGCATTAGAGAGTCTTCACTGTTCAAACAGGACACGTCCTGATAGATACAACAATGAATCGACAAAGGGAACAAACAACACCCTCTTTATCAACACCGACTGTGCCACAACAACAAAAAAAATGGTTGTGCTCGCTATCTTTACTGAAATACTCTTTGTAAATTTAATTATACGTCTGTAAATGTCTCAACTGTTTTAAAAGGGAAAAGGGATAGGAAGAAAAATAAATATCTGGTCCTTCAATTGAAAAATATCGAGCTAACAGTTTGATTTATTTTAGTCTGACATACTTTTAACAGTATTTTTGATGAATACTGAAACTTTTTGATTTGCTTGTTGGTGTAAGTCACAGAAGGACCAGTGATTTGCTTTGCTGACCCATTCCCCTCAAGCAGAAAATGACTCTAAAAAGACCCTTTGACTCTCACCAGCATGCTGATTGACACCTGTGTGTGTAGCTCGCTAGACCAGTTGGATAAGGCATATCAATGCATCAGCCTGTGTGTGTAAGTGTGTCGAACACACACACTCCCCACACACAGAGGGGGGCCCTGTTCTAGTTGACACAGTCCAGGAAGTGCTACAGAACCTAGCAAAGAAAGACGCCTGTGTGTGTGTGTGTGTGATGCGTGTTATGATGTTGTGCAAATTCACAAAAGCAAAGGGATAGAAATACACAAAGACACACAGACATACACACCTTCCTCTGTTGTGCTCCAGGTTAAAATTGAGGACACCAACTAGAGAGTTCATTCATATCGTTTTCAGACATTTGTAGGTCAGCTTAACCCCTCGAAGCTTAAAACACACGTTGCAGTTCTACCCGTATGCCGCTTTCCTACTAAATGTTTGGCTTAAGTTCAGAGAATAATGCTAAATCAACTACTTTTATGCAAACCAACACTTAAAAAGTCCAAAGTTCTTCGCCACTTTCATTGCAACTGTGAATGCACATGTGCAGGTTATGCAATGCTTCGTCCCGTCAGGTGGATATATAATACAGCCATAGCGAGAATGGGACAAGATGTTACAGAAACTGCAGTTTAAGGTGGACTTTGCTACTTCAGCAAATAGTCTCCTCTTTGTGTTGTCACTGAGAAAAGCAGAACAGTATGCACACATGTTTATATATGCACACACACTGAGCAATCTGTTGTAGCTACACTGCAGAGAATGAACGCATGCATTAAGAACAGCTTATTCCAGTCGTCTCATTCAATAATGAAAAATAGGCACTGGTGTTGAACTATATAAGCACCTGATAACACGTTGCTTCCAAGCTGGGAACCATGAGGGAACAGATGCACCTGCTATGGTGTACATGAGGGATTGTGTTGTCCCCTGTTCTATAAATGTGAATCTACAAAATACGTATATAGCTCTAGATCAAGACTTTCACATAGCTTTTTAAAAAAAATTTTTTTTTTAGGGAATCCCAGTAATTACCACTAAAAAGGAGTGCATTACAGGTAAACTGAAATATTAAAGAACCCCAGACAACAGAATAAATGTCTTATAAACTGGTTTTTCCCCTGTAAACAGTGATAAAATACTGTATGTTGATCAAACATTTCTTTAAAAATAATGACAGCATAAATATTAACAAAGAGCCAGGAGCTCTTAACATAAATTCATCTCTAATTTTAAGTTAGTGCAACTAATTAAGGCATTTAGGGAACATGGTGTAAAAAGGCATTTGTTAATATGGCTGATGTTCATGTTGAGGCTGTCAGGGTTTAAGAAAAACAATACATTTACAGGATGGCAGCTCCACTGCAGCAAATTTAAACGTCAGCTTTGTTAATAATACCCTGCATCGTCTGTTAGGCTGCAGGTTTGATTTAATAAAGCGGGACATCCCACTCTTAGCGCCGCTAAAAATCAAAATACCTGTTTCGACCGTCTCGAGCTTCAGTTACATTTCGCGTCGCTTTTTGTTTTTCGGTTTTTTATTTTTCATTTTAAATGAGAAGCTAAGTCTTTGCGTATTTGTTTACCTGTTGCGGTAGGTAAACGGTGAGGAAAGACATCCAGGCTGACATTCAGGCTCCAGAAGAGGGAGGAATCGTTCCAGCAGCCGGGAGGGTGCGGACTGGAAACCAGCGTCAGCAGCTACGCTACTGGTAACAAGCTACAAGGTAACGGCTAGAGCATTTCCTGTGTTTTTCAAAATAAAAGTCGGACAGCGGAAACGCTTAAATATGGCAGAGAGTCAAACTTACTTGTATAAAGTCTGCTCAAATTTGCCTGTGTGCAGAAACATCTAAAAAAAAAACAAAAAAAACATAAACTTTCTAAATTGTACAAGCTTTTCAAAATCTTTGTTTATTCTCTCAGTGAGGTACACTTAAACAAAATCTTGTAAAGGTCCAAAATGCTTGAAAAACCAAATGATTTCAAATGTATGTGGGAAAAGCTGTGCTGCCTAAATGAAATGACTATGAATATGGGAAAACATGAGAAGTAAAAACTCATTATCTTGGTCAACTGGCAGATCTCTTTTAAGCTTCACGTGGAAAATTTGGTAAAGAAACTGAAAGTTAAAATGGGTTTCTTTTTCAGAAACAGATCCTGTCTAACTCTGAATGCTAGGAAACGCCCTGCAACTGCAACTTTCCTTCCCTCGATTGATTACGGTGACATTATTTACATGAACGCTCCTACAAGCACCCTGCAGATGTTGGATGCTGTCTATCATGGTGCACTAAGATTCAAAAGTGGCTGTGCGTATCGTACCCATCACTGCACCCTGTATTCACTGGTTAACTGGACATCATTAACTTCACGCAGACTCTCCCACTGGTACATTTTCATCTTTAAATCACTTCTTGGTCTGCTGCCTTCATACATCTCCTCCTAGATGTCTCTGTGTGAGTGCAGTTACAGCGTGCGCTCTCAGGACATTATTACCTGCAGTGTTCCCTCAGTGAGAACTGAACGGGCCTTCTCCTACTCCGCTCTTGTTTCCTGGAATATCTTGCAAAAAGATTTTAAGCTCTCGACCTTGACCTCTCTAAGTGGCTTCAAACATCTGTTAAGTTCCTGGCAAGAACCAATGCAGACATGTTCCTGTTTTTAGTTTTCTACACCGCCTCGTAATCTAGCTGGTTTGTTCGCTATGTTTCCTTTTAATTATCCTTTATATTATCATTTTGTTTTCAACTGTAAAAAAAAAAAAACCCAAACAAACAAACAAACAAACAAAAAACTTAAACTTGTATGCATCCCTTATGATTGTCTATTGTTGTTGTCCACTGTTGTCATCACTCTTTGTTTAAATTCAGGTCACTCCTGTAAACGAGTCCTCGTGGCTCAATGAGACTAACCTGTTTAAATAAAGGAATGAATTATTATTTTTTTAGAGAACTGCTTATCATAGAAAGCTGACATTTTGTTATTGGGACCTTCTGACCCCAATATGCAAAGAAAAATATTAAATGCAAAAATAAATCTACCGTCCTCATATGAGGAGGACATCATATA
>NC_056509.1:30171739-30222949 GCF_014905685.2 Nematolebias whitei
TATATATATATATATGTCTTCTTGAAAGAACTTGTGGTAAATATTTTGTAATGAGACGTTTCTTGGTTTGGAGCGCCACCAAATGTTCAGTTTCAGTATTACATCACTTCCAACCTACTTCACCTGATGGAGATGGGATTGACTATACGATATAAGGCACAAGGCCCTTAAAACACTGATAATAAAATTCCTGCAAAAACACACCAGATGTTTTTAAAACTGTAAAAAATTTATGAAATGAACAGAAGAGCTATATTAAGAGGCTTACAATTACTTTGTCTGACAGTGACAACCTCAAAGCTGTTAGCTTAAAAAACATCTTGCCAGAATTTGATTTTAGGAGGAAAAAAAAACAACTAAAAAAAAACAACTGAGTTTAGCTTTGTGCATTATAAAGGCAACTTTAAACTGTCACTTCTTACCGACTGGTTATTGTGGAGTTTTATGAAGAAGAGACCAGAGATAATGGCTGGTCCTTCATTTTTGATGACATCTGAGCACACTCAATATTTGAAGTCACGAAGCTCATTATATCTTTCTCAGAGCTCAGATTTAAACAGAAAAACCACTAAGATCCTGGAGTACATCAGAAGGAAAGCCCCCGATGATGAACTAATGAGTGAATGTCTTCAGACAGCAGCTGAAACCCAATGCTGAAGAGCAGGAGCCATCATGAAACAATAAGCCTCTGCACAGCAGACTGAGGAAGTGGCTGATATAAATAAATCCTACCAGTAGAGACTGGGACTAAAGGACAGCAAAGAGGCACTAATCAAGGCAGCACAAAAGCAATAGAGGCTGGGGTCTACCATACCAGACAAGACCCAAGATTCAGGCTGTGCAAAGATGCCCCTGAGACAGTCCAACACATAATAGAAGGACTTAAGATTCAGGCAGGCAAAACATACATGGAACGCCATGACCAAGTGGCTGAAATATAATACTGGAACATCTATGTGGACCTGTATGGACTGAAGGTCTCACAGTCAAAGTGGGAGACGCCACCAAGAGTGGTGGACAATGGAAGAGCTAAGATATCGTGGTAGTTCCAGATCCAGACCATCATACAGGTGACGGCTAACCAACCAGACACTGTGGTGGTCGACAAGCAAGAGAAGAAGGCAGTGGTGATAGACGTAGCAATCCCAAGAGACTGCAAACATCAGGAAGACGGAGCACGAGAAATAAAGGTGTGAAAGATTAAATACGGAAGCTGTGGAGAGTCAAAGTGTCAGTAGTTCCAGTGGTCATTGGAGCAGTTGGTGTTGTGACCCCTCAACTAGAAGAGTGGCCCCAACAGATCACAGGAACAACCTCAAGAGATCTCTGTCCAGAAGAGAGCAGTCCTAAGAACAGAACCCTCAAACTCCCAGTACTCTGGCAGAGGACCAGTCAAATCTCAGAGGTCAAAGGTAAAGAAAAAAAAAAAACGTTTTAATTATTTAATAGAAAATTAGCAGGTGGTCTGAAAATGATTGGACAGAAAAACAACTTTGAAAAACCTTCAAAAATATTATTTGGCCTCAATATTGCAATTTTTTTTAAGAACATGAATGTAAGCAATCTACAATACATTGAGACCTAACTTTATAAATCCATTTAAGCTCTGATAAACTTTTTCTTTACGGGTGTCCCTGAACATTTTCGGCTGCTCATTAGAATTGTATAAACAAAGGAAAACTAAAAAGGAAAAAAAAAAAATCAGAGAAAAATGATCAGACCAGCACAAATGTTTGATTAAACATAAGACACAAAAATACGCCAACAATTTATTTTAGAATAATAAATCATTTAAAGCCATTTTACTCAACTTTCATGTTTAATTCACCCATATTGGTCAGAAAAAACAACAACAAAAAGTCCAAGAAATTAGGAAGAACGTTAAATTTCTCATTCATTATTCATTAAAGATGTTTCTCACTTCAAACATAAAAATAAACCCACTTAATGTTACCAGTTTCTCATCTAACTTGAGATAAATGACAAAAACAACTCAAGAGTCTGCTGAAATATCACCATTTCTGAGCATTTCCGTGTACAACGCATGTCAGATTTAAATATTTGAATATTTTAATTGTGAAAACAGAAAGCTGCTATGGTGTGAGCTGATTTATGCTCAGAAGGCCCTGAACAGCTGGTTTGGCAGGTATCCCAGATGAAGGAAAGATGTCTGGGCTTCTCTCTCCAAAATGGCCAACTCCTGGACTGTCGGGGCCAGAACATCCACGTGACCCTTATAGTTTCCACCTGGACAGGGAAAACAAGTTTGATGATAAACATAAACTCAACGAGTAAAAGGATCTGTTACAGCCAGACACACAGATCCAGGTACCTCCCAAAGCTCTGCGTTGTCCATAGGTCACCTTTCCGTCAAACTCATCCAGGGGTATTTTGATATCTGGCTCACACTGGGTGATGGTGCATTTCAGATGCTCCTCAATCTCTGACAGGAGCTGACGGAGAGGAGAGAAAAAGAAGAAATGAAAACATATGAAACATTTCTGACAAGATGACAAATCAACCTGCTGCTTTTTAAACCTTTTGCAAATCTCTCCTCGGAAAAAGAGGTGGCATTTTATTTCTAAAAGCACTTTTAACTCGTTGTCTAGGTTTATGTCTGTTCACCTCTTTCTCGTTGTACCAGATGGTGCACCCTCCGTCCTCCTTCAGCTGGGTGTTGTAGCAGCCTCTGCCTCGGTTTGGGCAAACATGGTACCACACCTAAACACACAGGAGGATGCACTTACTGTACAAACATACTAATAAAACAGCAAAAAAAAAAAAGTAAAATAAAAACAGAGTCCCTCTGGATTACCTTCTCTTTTTCCATTGCAACCAGGGAGATGGCAAGTCCCATTCTGTGAATTAAAATGGCCAAATAAATTAATAAATCAATCAACTTAAACAGAAAGTCACGTTTTGTTTAAAATAGTTTGTCAAAATTTGATATGAAATTAAGCTAAATGTATTACTATATTCTCCAGACTATAAGTCACTCTTTATTCATAGTTTGGCCGATCCTGAGACTTATAGTCCGAAGTGACTTATATACGTTTTTTCCTATTCATGACAAAATTTTTGACTGATGCGTTAAATGTTCATTCATTCGGACATGAACCAAAGCGTAAACATTACCATTTGCAGATGCGAGAGGGCCCTCTAGGCTTTTGACAACTATATGTTATTCCTCTTCTGCCCCCCACCCCCATCCTCCGGAGTTGGTGGCATTGCTCAGAAGCGACACTGAGGATGGTAAATTGCTTGTCGGATTTATTATGTTAATTAAGCCTGTTCAGAATCCCAGGTATGTTCTGTGTACGCGCCATGCGAACATATAACGTATACCGTTGGGAGTGCGAGTCCACGGGGGTGGGCGCACAACTGTGACAGACACAGACTCAGAAAAGGAAGGGAGGGTGCGGGGGTGGGCTATCTTTCCCCATCGCTACAGTGCAGCTTCAGTGAGACATGAGTGAGACTGGGCAAGAGCGGTTTGTTTATTTAAAATAATAAAAGCACAACACGAACCGAACATTTAGTCCAGTCCCTCAGCGAGCACTGAGCGGGCCAGGTCACCAGGAAATGTCCTGGCACTGTGTGTTGTTATTTATTATTAATTATTATTATATTATATGTTATTTATTTTATTGTTATTGTTATAGAGCTGCTGTTGTTTTGGCACATTGTTTTTGGACCATTAGTGCTTAGTGTATTCTTAGTCTTGTGTACTCTTAGTTTAGTGAATGTAGTATATTCTTAGTTCATGACTCGGATCTTACTAATGTTTTTCTTTACAATTTGTGTTTTTGTTGGATGTAACTTGGACCCTGTGTACATAGTTAGTCCCACCTCATGTATCACGTGTGGCGTGTATGACAAATAAATCTCTCTGACTCTGATTTCAGATTAAATGTCTGTTCTTGCACTTTGTGAAATACACTTCTAAATAAATGCGACTTATACTCTGAAGCGACTTATATATGCTTTTTCCTCTTCACGAGGCATTTTTTTGACTGATGCGACCTATCCGGAGCGACATATAATCCAGAAAATATACAGTAATTCAACTGAAAAAACCCCCAAAAACAACAAAAAAAAAAAAAAACAGAACCTCTTAAAAAGAGCTCCTTAGGGGCTGATTTCTGTTGGTTGTACTGATCAGTGGAATAATAGAAGTTTTCATTAACAGAAGAGAAGAAGTTGTCTGAGTCGATTTCACACTCCAAATCCTGTATTAAAATATTTTCAGTTCCAGTTGATCATATCCAGCAAAAAAAAAAAAAAAAAAATAAAATTCCCATTGAGTTTATGCTACGTAAGGTAAAAAAAACAATAACAAAAAATGAAAAATTAATTCATTTCACAAGTTTTTTCCTCTTTGCACTGATGCTTACCTTTCAGCTCGTCCGACTCTGCCGATACGATGGACATAATTCTGCTTCTCGTCTGGCAGGGTGACGTTAATCACTGTGATGGGTGGGAGGGGGCAGAAAGTGGTGAGAAATGATGGAAAAAGTACAACGTGAATGAAATTCAACGCTGGGTAATTTACCGAAGGGAACTCCGTGAATGTCGATCCCTCTGGCTGCTACATCTGTGCAGATCAGCAACTTCACTTCCTTTCTCTGAGAACACAAAGACACTTTTTAATTGGTTACTAACTGGTTGAAATCGCCAAACAACACCAGAAAGTTGTTTATTTATTTAATTTTTTTTTCACCTTGAAGCGCTCCAAGTTATTTTTCCTCTCGTTGGGCTTCCGATCTCCATGAAGACAAACACAGGAAAACTGGTGACCTTTACTGTCTGGACCTGGAGAAAAATCACAAAACTATTCAAGATTTGTCAGGAGGGGGAAAAAAAAAAATCAAACAAGTTTGTGCTCATTCTGTGGAGGCTAAAAACAAAAACTAAACGCTGGCAGAAAGAGCTCACCTCCTCCTTGCTGGATGAAGTATTGCTCCATGTTGTCGCAGTCAATCTTGGTGCGACAGAAGATTATAGCCTGGTCCATTTTGTGTTCTTTAATGGCTCGGACTGCGTACTCGCCCTTCAGCACCTTGATGGCTTCTGACCACATTTCTACAACAAACAGGTATAACCGTAAGGTTAAATAAATCTGTACTGTAGTTTAAGTGATGTGTATAGTGATTGGAGTAGCTGGGGGATCAAACTGAAGAATATATTTCCTGCTTCGAATCAAGAGATCAAACCAAACAGCACCTGGAGAGTTGGCTCCTGGCCTGGTGTTATCTTTGGCATGAACTTCATCAGTCTGAGACAAATCAAAGATTAAATGCTCTGTCAATAACATTCAGAACAGAAAGAAACAACAAGCTATGAAGTTTAGAAACAGGTTAGATTCCCACTTTTAATTCCTCGGCTTAGCACGGTGGACTCACCCTGATGCGGTTTTTGCCGAGGCGCTCCCACAGACGGTCGCTCTTCGGATTAACGGGTACCACCACGTGGTGGACGGTCTCGGGAACTGAGTCCTCCCCTTTCAGGTCCACCCAAGTGGGAAAGTGCATGATGCGCTCAGACAGCTTCTTCACATCAAATGAGTGCAGTGTGGCCGAACAAACGATAACCTAATAAATAAATAAAGTGTTAACACTCTGCACGATTTCACCTGTGGTTTGCTTTATTTATGATAAATCTTTAAATGAGGTATATTGTTTCAATGACCTTACCTGAAGCCTCTTGCCATCAGATGTGACCTGAGGGATTTGTTTGTGAATCCTGTTGATAAAATCTGTGTAGCCTGCTGATAGGAGTCCATCCTGAGGACACAAACGACAACAACAATTGCAATGTAGAACAAATGTTTAGTCCTTTTCAAGCAACAAAGGCTTTTTTTTTTTTTTTAAGTATAAAAGGTATTCAAATGCTGCAGGATGTTTCACGTACACACTCGTCCAGGACCAGAAAGCGGACTTGGGACAGACTGAGTTTCCCAGTAGATATGAGATCATCCAGTCTGCCTGGTGTTCCCACCACAATGTCAACCTGGTTTAAGAAAGGCAACAAAGCAAAAACAAGTCCTTTAGTTCATTTGAAAGTTTCTTAATAATTCAAACCAAGCAAGTGTTTGTTTAGAGACTGTTCATGGCGCATACCCCCTGTTCCAGAACTGCTAGCTGCTCTTTGGCAGCCACACCACCAATCACCAGAAGTTCCCTGTAGTGACAGATGGACACATTTTTATACATGTTGACTAGAAATATTTGTCACGATAGACTGGCTCCATCTGCTGGTAGCAATTTGTTACAAACAGAAATACAATTGTTTAATTTCAACAGAATACAACTTGCGAAAATAAATACATTTTCTGTATGAGTCATGGCATCGGGTTGTGCCGTCCAACTATGGGTACCCCCTCTGTGGAGACTTACCGTAATTTGGGATTATCCACAAATTTCTTAAACTGCTTGACATTGTTGAAGGTTTGCTCTGCCAATTCTTTAGAAGGCTCAATGATCAGGGCTTTGGGAGCGTTTGATGAAGCTTTCGCTTGACTCACTTTGGCACTGCCTGCACATTAGAGAACAAAAACATTTAGCAAATGCATAAACAACTACAATGTAGCAACTGCATCTTAGTTCAAACCAACAACAACAAAAAAACTTTTATTATAAAAGAAATCATAACAAATCTCAATCCAAACTATAAACTTGGAATTCCTTCTTCTCGTTTTGATCTATCAGCTTGCAGCACTTTAAGGTTAAACACACACACTCACCTGTTTGAGAAGATTTGACTGTGTGACTCTCTGGTGCCTGATCCAGGGCGACAAACCCACCCTTAGGGGGGTGTTTGAAATCTTCTCCTCCGAAGTTGAACTTCAGCTCAGCATTCTAGCAGGCAGATGAGATAGTTTTGTACAAAGTCATACTAAGATTGTATCAGTAGGTTTGTCTTCTTCTATTTATTGGTAGAAATGTATTCTTTGTTGATACCTTGAGAACGCAAGAGGCAAAGAAAGCCTGGCTCCTCATATTCTGAGGAATATCAAAAGCCAAACCCAATTCATTCCCTAAGAAGAGGAAAAAAACAAACAAAATGATACTAACGAGAGTTGTAATTTCTTCCAACTCTAGGTATGTTACTATTAATAATCATCTATTAGTTTCAACAATTTAGTCTGCACCATTTTTTGAGAAGGAAATCTGGCTCTTGTCTAGATCCAGATAGCATCCGATAGTGTCATGCATGGTAAACTCCTGCAAAGAGAAAATATAGCAAAGCCTGAAAACGACCATCAAATACTGTTCATGAATCCTAATAACGTAGTTACTAATTCTTACCTCTCCATAGCTATCAAACTGCTTGTTGTTGGACTTCTTTCCAGTTCCACCAAAACCAAAGCCATACTTATCAGTTCCTGAAAATAAATTAAAGAGTTACTGACCGAGTTACGGTTTAACTGAGGAAACAAATTTTTCAGCTGTTTTGTGTTCTGCCCTATGGAAATACTGTAGTGCATACCTAAATCCAGAGCTGCTTGACTGGTGGACCAGCCCACTCGGCATAGACCCTGGTCGTGGCAGGTTACCTCATAGTAGTACTTTCCTACATATTGAAAACAGAAACAAGAACAAGACTTTCAACCCCAATAATGAATGAAATGTAGAATCTTAATTAAGATGTTTTGGTAAAAAGTCTCTTTTTCAGGTAGGTTTGTTTTACACACCTTTTGTGACACCTTTAGTGGTGCGGCACCCATGCCACTCTTTAAACTCTCTGCTCTGGCAACACAGTCCGTCAGGTCCGATAGCTATGCAGACATGCAAAAAAAGAGGCATTGAATAATTGTTGCAATGCTGGAATCTGACAGTGTTTCTACTATAAGAGGTCCAACTGCATTCTAGTACTACTGATTTATTTCAAGTTCATCTTACCAAATGCTGAGCTACGGTCATATGGGTTCATCTGCCAGGTGTTGAAAACTGAGACAAAACAAATAATATGAGCAAGTCAAACATCTGGACTGCACACAGAGAAAGATTTTCTTCGTAAGTGCTTGAAAACAAAGTACAATGCTTTTTCACCAAATGTAAAATTTGTCATGTAGTTTGCCACGATGCAACTCAATATTTTATTTATTTATTAACCTTTATTTAACCAGGAAATTCCAGAGATCACAGATCTCCTTTGCAAGGGAGGCCTGAGCCTGAAGGCAACTTAACATGCATGTTTGGACTGTGGGAGGAAACTGGAGAAACCGGGAAAAACCCAAGTAAACATAAGAAAAACATGCAAACTCCACACAGAAAGACCCCCAGGTGTTAACCCATGAATCGAACCCAGGACCTTGTTGCTGTGAGGCAACAGTGCTAAACACTAAGCCATCATGCTGCCAAATATTAATGATGATCTCACCAGTTCCTCCTGTTTTGACCAAGGCTCTGCCCTTCTTGCCTTCCTGCTGGTCCTTCAGAGTCTCATACACAATCTGGATCACTGGGATACTGAAGGCCTGACGATCAAACAATTACTACAACAGTTACTAAACAGTAACTCTTACACCATAAACCTCTACCGCACAGTTTGATCTTCTGGCATCCACCGTTTGCCTCACAATACAAGTTTACTATTATATTTCCAAGATGAATGACTTTACTTACTCCTGTTTTGCCACTTCCAGTTTCAGCAGCCTTAAAGAGAAAACAATCAGGTATGTATTGTGCAGTTATGTACATAAAAAGATACAATGCAAGGGGTTAAGCTTACCATCAGTACATCACCTCCACCAAGAATCAGGGGGATTGATTCTGCCTGGATGTCAGTAGGTAGTCTAAGGTTCAAATATCCAAATAATAAGTAATTAACTTGATGTTAAACTTTCAAACAAGTAACAACAAAATGTCACGACGCATGTCATGATTTAGCAGATTAACTTACAGCCAGTCCATCTCCTCCACAGCCTGCGCTATCTCAGGCATTACTCCCATTTCTGTTTAAAGACACGTTTAGTGTTTCATTGTGCATAATAAATATTATGAACAGATAATATTTAACAAATTAGCAGGTCAAACAATTTAAAAGTCTACCGCTAAAATAATAAAATCACTGTAAACTTCTCACCAGAAAACGCTGCCATTTTTGATGCTATGAAGGCTACGAAGACAATTCAACCGGATGTGACGTATTCAGAATGCGCACTGAGTGCAACTCGTTTAACGGAGTGTCGTGCAGACTTTAAAACAGTAGTTCCGCACGAAAATCTACTTTTAAAATAAGCTAATCTCACAATATTTTATTTCTAAAAACAAGAAACTAAAATAATTATATATATAAGTTACAATATATTTTAATATGCAAATATAAGCACGAAATTCATTAATAGCTTGTTGGCGACACATTTCTTATTCGTATATTTTGCCCCTCGCCAAGCGCCGTAGAATTCTGACAGCTTGCGAGCGTAATCATGGCTGAAGGAAGCTCAGTAGAAGGCGAAGATGAAAATATTTTGTACGATTTACTTGTTATTACTGAATGGCCGCCAGAAACTGACACTCAGGTTAGTTTTATAAAACTTATGTTTATTTTTAGTCAATTGCATATGCCTCATTTTGAACATTATGGACTCAGAAAGTAAAGTATCCACAGTTGGGAACGATCAGCGGCGGAAAGCCACGTAGCAGAAATTTGTGATCATCGTATTTGTTTTTAATATAAGCAAATACTTAATATACTTGCATCATTTTATAGAGCAATACTGGATATATATCTACTCCAAATGAGTGGTCATACACTTATTCTGCTTTTTATCGAAAGTTGAATTAAGTCAATGTTTTGCCTCAACCTAAAATTTAACTTTAAGGAGATCAAACCGTTCTTTATCAGCATACCATACCATACCACTTTATTTATAAAGCACTTAAAACAGCTACAAGGCTAACCAAAGTGCTTTACAGACAGAACAACAGGTAACACACAAAGCAATATACAAAATGAGGTAAATCAGAATATAGACATAAAAACGATGCAGATAATGACGACAAACCAGTGTAGAGCATACAGGTTCAAAACACAGATCAGGTGGTGTTGAAAGCTACTGAATAATAGTAAGTTTTTAAACGGGACTTGAAAACCGAGAGGGAGGGGGCCTGTCTGACAAGCAGAGGTAACTCGTTCCAAAGTCTTGGTCCTGCTACAGAGAAAGCCCTGTCACCTCTGCGCTTAAGACGAGTTCCTGGAACTGTGAGGAGCAACTGGTCCGCTGACCTCAGGGAGCGTGGTGGGACATACAGTTGTAGCAGGTCAGAGAGATGGGGGGGGATGTTCAGCGATTTGTAGACATACAGAAGTATTTTGAACTGGATTCGAAAGTGAACCGGTAACCAGTGCAGTGAGGCCAAAACTGGTGTAATGTGCTCTCTTTTGCCTGTACTGGTTAAAAATCGGGCTGCTGCATTCTGGACCAGTTGTAGTTGTGCAATGGAGGTCTGACTGATACCAAACAGGAGCGAATTGCAGTAATCAGGCCTAGATGTAATGAATGCATGTATTTCTGTCTCCAGGTTATTTTTGGACACTATGGGCTTCAGTTTAGACAGCCGCCTCAGTTGGAAGAAACATGATTTAACAATCATGTTTACATGATTGTTAAGTTTCAGGGAAAGGTCCATTATCACGCCCAGATTAGTGACTCTTTGTTTTTCTGACAGGGTTAGAGCGGAGAGGTCGATGCAGTGGTTTGTGATTGTGTCGTTGGGAGGGAACAACATGACTTCAGACTTCTTTTCATTGAAACTTAAGACATTAAAAGCCATTCAGTCCCTGATGTCAGCCAGGCAGTCGAGCAGCGGTTGAATAGAGTATGTACCATTGTGTCTTAGGGGGAAGTAAATTTGACAGTCATCCGCATAGAAGTGAAAGGGCATGTTGTGTTTCCGGAAAATAACACCAAGTGGCAGCAGGTATAAAGAGAATAGGAGGGGACCCAGTATGGACCCCTGCGGATCCCTCCATTTAAGCTCTGCCGCTGCAGAACTAAAATCCTTGATGGAGACACAAAAGGATCTGTCAGTGGGGTAAGATCTGAACCAATTGAGGGCTGATCCTGTGACGCCCACCCACTGCTCCAACCTAGCAATGAGGATCTCATGGTCGATGGTGTCAAAGGCGGCTGTGAGGTCCAGTAGGACAAGCAGCACAGAATCACCGGTATCTGTGAATCTGAAGATGTCGTTAAAAACCTTCAGCAGGGCAGTTTCAGTGCTGTGGAGAGGTTTAAAGCCAGATTGGAAAAGCTCTAAGATGGCGTGACCCTCCAGGAAGCACTTCAACTGGGACTCGACTATTTTCTCCAGTAGTTTAGAAACAAATGGGAGTTTGGAGACAGGCCGGAAGTTGGATACGACTGAGGGGTCAAGGTTTGGTTTTTTCAGGAAAGGCTGGACAGCAGCATGTTTAAAGGATTTTGGCACCATGCCAGTGGATAAACTACTGTTTACTATATCAAGAATGGACGGACCTAGAGTTGGAAACGCCTCCTTTAGTAGTCGAGGGGGGACCACATCAAAGGGGGAACCAGAAGGTTTCAAGCTGCACATGACCTGCTCTACACAAGATAGAGTGATGGGTTCAAAATGGTCAAATAGAGCTACAGATTGAGGTGGGATGGATGGGTCATGAGTTGGAGGGGAAATGAGAGCCCTGGTGGTCGCAATTTTTTCCAAAAAGAAATGTAGGAAGTTGTCGCACAGCTCAGTCGAGGCTTCCAGAAATGCACTGATTGATCATTTTGTTTACATATTCATAACAGTAAATTGAAAGCATGTTAACGAGTTGTGTTCTTTAAATAAAATAACGTGAATAATTAACTATTTAATTATTATTCTAATTCCAGTTACGGGGCAACAAGGAGCACAACAGCTCTCTGATAGCAAAAGCTGTGATAGGTAAGTCCTGCTTTTTGTTAACTAAATTATAATATTTTACTTTAGCACCAAATATTGACCTTATTAAGTACCATGTTTTCAAGTTTTCATACTGTGGTAACGTTAGTTCGCGGTAGTTTTCATTACGTTTAGTGTAAATTCACTCACGAGGACTGCAATTGGTATAACTCCTTGTAGTTCTTCAGGAACTACAGAGCTGAAGTTTATTATCTGGAATGACTGAACTTTATTTTCTTTGTTTTCAGGGTTTGTCAACATCTACATGCATTTATAAAATGAAGGCTAGTTAAATACACATTTATCTTGCAGACAACTCCTCACTCAAATTATGTACTCCTCAAAAACTTGATTTTTTATTACAGTCAATGCAAAATTGCATTGATGAATTGATTTAAATAAAATAGGAAAACATGTACATCTAAGATGCAGTACCTGGCAATGGCTTCGTGTAGAAATAAAAGTAGAGATCTGGGAAGGTATTCTACAACCAGGGAGGTGTTAGTTTTCTTAGATAATTAAAGAGTAATTTGACTCCAGTTGTGCCATAATTCTTACTAACGCTGATTAATTTCCTACAGACCCATTCCGATTACTGCTTTACAATCGTTGGTATAGGTAAGTTTCTTTTGTTTTGCTAACCAGTATAGATAACTGGACTAACTTGCAGATGGCTTTATGCTCTATTCCAGTTTTTTTTTTAACCCCATACAAAAATCAAAAGTTATTTGTTTTGTTTGTACAAAACATCTGATTTTTAGCATCCTGATGATTTTTCGTTTTCATACATTAGCTGTATATGTCTTATTGTTTTTTTTTTATGAACACTGTCAAAAATCCACAGGGAAACCTAATCTGAGAAGCAATGAATGTTAAAACTAATGGATACTCTAAAGCAGGGGTGTCCAATCCTGGTCCCTGCAGCCCATTATCCTGCATATTTTAGATGTTTCTCTGCTTCAGCACACTGGCTGTAAATGAATGAGTGATTAATAGGCTTCTGCAATACTTGAAGACCTGCTGAAGAGCAGGGAAACAACTGCAACATGCAGGATGTGGGCTATCAAGGACCAGGATTGAGGATCACTCCTCTAGAGTGAAAACACATGCCCTGTTTAGTCATGTTAGAAAAATCACTTTTCATGAGGGAATAAATAATTTGCTTCTGTTGTGAATTTAGATCCAAACTCAGAACTCTTAACTTAAGGTCTCATTGAGAATGAGACCTCTTGTCTCAAGATGGCTTGCATAAACAAAGCTGAAATAAACAAAATAACAACAACAACAAAAGAATAAAGGCTGTTTTTACAATATTTAGTCACAAGTCCCCCTTATAAGTATGAATATTTAATTTCTAAGACCTGCAGTGGATATGAATAAAAATCTGTCTTTTATTCTTGTTGCACACTGTCTTCTAACTGAACACTTTAACACATGCCTGAATCTTTCAAACAGTGAATTATTTCTGCTTTGGCCTCTAGGCCTTTTAGCTTCACTGCAGGAGGTTAATTTGCTACATCAATACCTCTAAATATTTAAGGAGTCCTTTATCCATGTAAGTTTCTGTTATTTAAAGAAAGAATAAGGAGTTTTACCTAATATTCTCTGTTGCCCTACTGTTATTGTGCACAAAGTCGTTGTCGTTTTGTAGCTAACTTTAGCTAGATTTAAATATAAGTTTAAAACTGCCTTAAAATTAAAGACCCATCTTTCCTTAAAGGAATGCACATTGCCTGTTGGGTTTCATGCCAAAGTTTTAAACTGAGATTATCTTATGTTGAGAAGTGACAGACTTGAAGCTGTTTTAGTCAAACGTTTTGCTCAGTATCATGCAATATTACAAGACATCCCATAATCCATTAGTAATTGCTTTATGTGTTGAAGATGACTCTAAGCTCCCACCACAGCAAATCTGAGCTCCAAACATCTCTAAGTTAAAGCCACATTTTTACACCAAGGTCAATTAGCTGTGGCAGCCATTTTGAATTAGTTTGACTCTTAGATAGATGATACCAGTCAACCAAGTGTTTCCAACGTCCCTTGTTGTTGGAAGCAGGAAATATTTCATTCTGAAAGTTTCATCAAAACCCATCCAGAGATAATTTTTCCAGTTTTACAGACAAATTAACCTGCACAAACACAGACAAAAACATTATCCCCTTCGCCTTTTGGTAGCAGACATTATTAAGAAACACTGAAACTACAACAATACTTTTAAAAAGCAGCTGAAGACACATTTGTTCAGATTGGCTTTTAATTAGTTTTGTTTTTGTCTTACATTTGTCACACAGACGTTGTTTTATCTCTCCTTCATTTCAGTTTATACAGCGCCAAGTCACAACAAAAGTCATCTCAGTGCACTGATCAGAAACATTTACATATAAAAATAATAATTTAACATTATTTATCTGAGGAGCAGACGGCTTTGAGTTTAACTTCCATCACAGAACTCTCATCTTGAGCAAGCATGAAGGTGACAGTGGAAAGGAAAAACTCCCTCATGAGGAAGAAACATTTAGCAGAACCAGCAGGACAAGTGGTCATCTGCGTCGACCGGCTGGGTTTGAGAGGAACAGGAAGGAGGAACAGATACACAATGGCAGGTCAAGAATCACATGTTAAGATAGAAATAACATAAAATTAAAACTAATCAATTTTAACAATTCATTTAAGAAAATTAGGTCAATTTGTCCTCCAGTAATCGAAGCCTATAGCAGCACAACAAGCCAACATTAACTATATGATTTATCAAAAAAGAAAGTCTTGAGTCCAGTCTTAAAACTTTACAATATGTCAGCCTCATGGACATAAACTGGAAGTTGGTTCCACAAGAGAGAAGCCTGATAACTGAAAGATCTTCCTCCCATTCTGCTTTTGGAAACTCTAGGAACCACGAGTAAGCCTGCAGTTCTGGACTTGACAGAGAGCCAATGGAGGGAAGCTAAAACTGGAGAGATATGATCTAGATGTGACAAATACATGAACCAGTTTTTCTGCATAATTTTTAGATAAGATGTTTCTAATTTTGGTGATATTACGCAGGTGGAAGAAAGCGGTTCTAAAGACATGTCCTAATCAAAAATAACACCAATATTTTTAACATTAGAACTGGAGGCCAGACTAATGCCATCCAAGGAGGACAAAAGACTGAAAAAATCATTTCTAAGATGCTCATGTCCAAAAACTAAAACCTCGGTCTTGTCTGTATTCAAAAGCAGAACATTTAGGGTCATCCAGGCTTTTTATGTCTTTAAGACATGCTTGTAGTCTAAGTAGCTGATTGGATTCATTGGTTTCATGGAGAAATATAACTGTGTATCATCAGCATAACAATGACAATGTATCCCATGCTGTTTAATAACTTTACCTAATGGAAGCATAGACAAGGTAAAGAGTATTGGTCTAAGCACTGAACTCTGAGGAACTCCATGACTAACTTTTGTGTATGATAAAGATTCATTATTTACATTTACACATTTGAATCTATCAGATAAATATGATTTGAACCAATTTAGAGCCATTCCTGTCATCCCAATATCATATTCAAGTCTCTGTAGTAAAATATTATGATCAACTGTATCAAATGCAGCACTGAGGTCTAACAGGACCAGTATAGACACTTGTCCATTGTCTGAGGCCATGAGAATATCATTAATGACTTTCACCAGTTCAGATTCAGTGCTGTGGTGAGCTCTAAAACCTGACTGAAACGCTTCAGATTATTTCTTTGCAGATGATCACGTAACTGACCAGCAACTATTTTCTCTAGACTTTTTGAGATGAAAGTTAGATTAGATATAGGTCTATAATTTATCTTTTGTGTTTTTACGTCTTATATTCTGTAAAGCACGCTGTGATTTCTGATCTGTAAAAGGTGCTATATAAATGAAGTTTTCTTACTTGCTTACAAGTACAACAAAATTCATGTTGGAAAGTGATCTATGATCAAGGCGATGATGTTGTAGTTAGGCATGAACTGTTGTGTCCTTTAAATACATTTTATATTAAATTGATCTTTGTTTTAGCCCCTCCAGCTCGTCCCTGCCTCTTGGTCTTGTTCGACTGGCACACAAACAGATCAGCTGGCAGCTGGTTCTTTCAAGGTACGACAGACACAACTGTTCCAACCACGCGTTTGTTCTGTGTATTTAAGTCCTGAAGTTGGCTGCTTTTCATGCTGACCTGTACAAACTCTCTCCCTACTCCCTCTTATTGAATCTCATCCAATAATTTATCTTTGTTTGAATCGACAACCCAAGCAGAAAAGCTAGATTTCTTTCGTCAGTTGTTAATTTAACCTACACAAGATCAAATGATGCTGATGTAGCCGTTAATTCGATCTGCTCTTACATCTTTTTCCTACTTCTTATTTCCTCTGGGCGTCTGTTTGGTCTGTTTTCTTGCTCTCAAGTGTTTTTGTTCCAAGTCTTTTTTTTGCAGGGGTAATCCATCCTCCTATTATAATTTTCCATCCTCACACCATAACTTTTATTTTTCCACCTCTTCCGTTTTTTTTTTTCATGTAACATTTGCATACTCTAATAAAGGAATTCCTCTCGCCCGCCGACTTTCATGTTTTAGATTGAGATCATGGTATGATGAAGAGGACAAAGCTATAGCTTTAGCTTTAGCTGTTTTGGTTTAAACTACATGTGCTTTGTTATCCATCATTGAGAGATGTGGTAGAGCTCAGATTATGTGTTGAGGATCACTCTCAGCAACTATTACATCAAACTTTAACACAATATTAGTATATCCGACTGAGTTGTTGACATTTTGGTGTTTGCTAAAGTCTGTTAGCTGTGGCGGAAATCTAGAATTGGGTTGTTTATCCAATGATTATTTAAGTTTCATTAAAAACCACTATGTGGCTCATGAGATATTTTGCTAACAAACAGTGGTGGGTTTTCTGAAATGAGGGTGGACTCAAAAATTGAACAAGATAATTGTCTTTTGTAGAGATTTATAAAAAAAAAAATTGCGATAGCAAGATTGCAGATTCCACAGAGTACAGAGCGGCAAAGAAACTAAACAAAGCTGGAAGTTTGTGCTTTCGCTCCGTTAGACAACAAATAAAGTGACATCATAATTCTGTAATCCTCCTGGAAGATTCTGATCTGTCAGCAGCCATGACACAAATAAAATCTCAAGGATGACATGATTTTTTTTCAACAATCTAATAAAATGATCATGTATCACAGTCCTGATGTTTTATTTACATCGATAATGTAAAATAGTTTTTCATTCAAACACAACATAAGTCAACCTCTTGCCTTTGGGAGCAGGCAATAATGACATCTGTTTACCCCTACTCATATACCATAGTTTTCGAACTGTAAGGTGCACCGGATTCAAAAGTGCAAAATGGATGGGTCTGTTTTCATAAATAAGGTGCATCGGATTATAAGGCGCATTAAGCAAAATGAAAACATTTTGACAGATTTTTGAGTGCCGTGTACCTAGGCCTGTCACGATAACAAATTTTGCTGTGCGATTAATTGTCTCAGAAATTATTGTGATAAACGATAATATTGTTTGAAATTTCACAATAATTAGTCATTATTGCCAAATTTAAGAAGAAATGTTTAATTTGTTTTGAGCGTAGTACCTTTTTTCAACCACTGGATGGCAGTATAAGACTGAACCGAAGGTTGGATAGTGAGGGAGCGAGCAGCGTGTCTCTTTAAGAAAAATGGGAGGGAGGCCCCTTGACGTGACATGGGCTGTCTCTCTTTGGTTCTCAAAATGGTGGACGCTCGGTGTGACTTGAGCTCTTTAGCATAGCATTTGTCACACAAAGCTGTTAATAAAAAAATCAGTAAACAAGTTCTCAGCTTCTTTTTGCAAAGAAAAACAACTTTTTACACCAAGGTACGAGTTTCAACCGTGAATTTTGGAGCTTTGACAAGACAGCGTTTTTTTTTCTTCCCCAAGGTCAGTCTGTTAGCTTGGCTTCTTAGCTTAGCTGCTTTTAACGATCCAAAAACGCGAAGAGCACCAGAGTTGAGCCTTTTGTCATCCGGTGTCTTCAGTAGAAAGAGACATGAAAAAACGATAAAGCCGATAAATGAAAATGAGGTTGATAATTTTCGTTTATCATACGATTAATTGATTTATTGTTTATCGCGACAGGCCTACATGTACCACATAAAATCAGTTCGAGGTCGGTAAGCACAACCAGAATTAATACATAAGGTGCACCAGATTTTAAGTCTCACTGTTGATTTTTGAGAAAATTAAAGAATTTTCAGTGCGCCTTGTAGTCTGAAAAATATGGTACTTTTCTGTCCTCATGTTTTTTTTTTCCCTCCTGAGTTCTGACAGTTCTTTTGCTTTCCTCCACAGTAACGGCAAACTGCTGGTGGTGGTTCAAGACCAGTATGTGGAAATTAGGTAATTACAGAACTCTGTCCTGACTTTTGAGGCAGTGTGTGAAACTGATAGAGCCTTTTAATTAATGAGGTGATTTATCTCCTTTCCCTTCAAAACACTTCCAGTTCCAGCTTCAAGCAAAGGGAACTATTGTGTTTAAGCTCAGTGCGGTCTGTAAGAATGCGATCAGTCCGGAGAACATTCGAATCACTTCAGCACGCTTTTATTGCACCAGGTCATTAAGGAGAGAAAAAAACAAACAAATGCCACCAGAAGTTATTTTTCATGTGTGAGATAAAGAGAACCAGTGCATACATACAAATGAATGTTTTTGATGTTTTTCAGCTGCTGACGCAAATCCAGTTTTCCCTTAAGACAAAAAAACAACATTGAAGCGATGAGCTCTATCGACATGATGCAACACATCAATTGAGCCGGATCAAAATTAAAATCAATACAGTTGAGCTGGGTAGTATTTATACCTCCGGAGGCTAGCAGGAGTCTCATTCACTTTGATTTTGATGTTTTTGCTCCTCTTGACCTTTTGTGTAATTTGAATTTGCCTTTATAGTTGGATCAATACGTGCAAACCGTGCATGCTCCTGCTGTACACAGAGTTCAGCGTTACGCTCGGCCTCTCGTTACTGAGAACAATCAAGTCCGAGCTGGATGCTGTCGGCTTAGTTTGGGTCCTTTTAGTCAGTGTTAGTTATTCAGAGTTTTACAGCTTTTCTTTGTGACATTAGATGAGTAAGTAGGTGTTCAGTGAGCGTGAAGTCTTAAAGGTCTGCCCGCTCCCCTCTGTCTGCTCAATCCACTGAGCTATGCTGGGGTTTTAATCCACTTTATTCCAGGTGACTAAGTGTATGCATGCCATTGTTCTCCGCTATAATTTCTCTGCGTTCTAGTTTTTTTTATTTTTATATTTAAATGTATTTCTCCTCAGGTCTGTGAGAGATGATTTTGGCTCGGTCATTGTAAAATGTCAAGGTAAGACCCTCTCCTTTTGTTGTGTCAGTTGCAAGATGTAATTTATATTGAGCATTTTAAATTCAAATCGAGGCTCATAAGGATTTTTGTTTGGATTAATTGTACTGCCATCGTTCCTGTTTTCAAATGAAATGTATTTGGTATGATAAAATGATAATAATAAAAAAAGGTTTGGGGAAAAATGTCTTTCTTATTTCTGTAATAAAAATGCATAAAAACAAATTGACAGAAAAATGTACATACAGTTGAAACCAGATGTTTACATACACTTGCATACACAACCTTTTTTTTTTTTTAACTGTCTGACTTTAAATCAGACTAAACCGTTTCCTGTTTTAGGTCTGTTAGGATTACCAAAATGATTTCTATTAAATGCCCAAATGATGAGAGGAAAAAAAAAATTTTTTTTTCAAAGCCCCATGTTTATCTTCTTTTTCTCAGTTTTTGCTAGAGTTGTCTTGAAACTGCATGACTTGGATCAAATGTTTTGGGTTTCATTTCCCAAAGTTTCTCTCAGTAGTTTGCAGAAACTTGTCCCATTTCCTCCTGACAGAACTGGTGTCACCGAGTCAGGTTTGTTGGCCACCTTTTCAGCTCTGCCCACAAACTTTCTTTGGGATTGAGATCAGGACTTTATGACATCCGCTCCAAAACATTGACTATGCTGTCTTTAAGCCACTTTGTAACTAATTTGTAAGTAGAGTACTCCCTCGCTACTTTGCCGTTTGACTTTCTCATACTCGCTCTTTTGCAGTTTTTCAAAGTAAGAGTGGACATGACACACACAAGGATGAACCGGAGTTGTGAAAGTCGACATTTCTCTTTCCAATGTCTTGGCTCAGTCCTTTTGATTTGTATTACATGCCTGTTGAAAGGCAGACGTATTATGGTATGGTCTTCTGATATGCTCAGGATAATTTAACAAAACCTGATGCACATATGTATCATCAGAGTGCCACATGCACTTTTCATCACCCCAGCTCTAAGGTCAAGGTGTCAAATCAAGGCCAAACGTTATACGAAGTCTTTGCTTGCCCAAGTCATTGCTGTATAATAGTCTGTTGGCTTATAATGTGCTGTATGTGTTACGCCTGTTTCCATGTTGACACACATAAAAGCAGCATTTTTAAGATTTGCCTTTTAAAAAGTGTACTGTTTGGTGTTCGTTCAGCGTCTAATATCTCATATCCTTATTTACAGTTTCTTTTTACACTTTATTCCACCTCATGTACCACATGTGATGCGAATGACAATAAAGATCCTTGAATCCTTGGAAAAACATCCACAGATGAGCCTCAATTTACTCAAATGTGGTCAATTCTCCTATCAAATGCTTCCAAAGATCATCATCGTCGAGGTTTCTCAGATTGTTTAAAGGCAAATTAATTTGTGTTTGCCAACTTGTAACTTTGAAGAAAGTGATATTAAAATAAATTAAAAAAACCTCTAAATATATATTTGTATTATTAGTCAGGCATTTAACTAATGGGAAACATTGTGGGACTGACCTAAAACTGTAAAGTTTTAGTCAGATTTAATGTCAGACAGTTTAAAATAAGGTCACGTGTTTTATGAGGTGTATGTGAACATCTGGTTTCAACTGCATTATAAATTGGCTAACTTTAAAATAATAAATTAGTGGATGTTTTATTTGATTTTGTATTTTTTAATTCACATTTTTTGACCCATCTCTTTTATTATGCAGTAATATCGCTCTAAAATACAGAAAAACAACCAAAGGATAAAATACAGAATAAACTTTTTTGCAGTGCATGTGTTTTATTCTTTCTGATTAGTAGAATATTTTTCAGTTCCACCAAGTTACATGAAGTTTAGCCTTTAGTGGATTTTTGCAGGCTAATGTTCATCCCCTGTCACACACCTCCACACACCACAAGTTGCACAGTGAAATGATTTGTGGGTTTTGTCAACTTCTTTTCTTCCTCTGTATCATTTTCTCTGGATTTCATTATTTTTTTTGTCCTCTCTCATCTCTTCAGTCCATCTCCTGCTCTTTGTATTTGTTCTGCTTTGGCTGGCCGTCATTGTGGGCCGTTGTTCTTAATGGTTCATAGCGTGGATAACGGTAGCCTCTGGGTCTGTGTACACTCCAGCCTCCTTCCCTCCCCCTTTTTTTTTCTTTTCCATTTCATTTCTCTTTTTCATTTTTCTCATACTTCATTTCATTTCACGGAGATTTGTTCTAATGGATTTTGCTGTGATCCTGCCTTTAATGGCATTCTTCTTTTAATGGATGAAAGTGTGTGGGTGCATGTGTTCCTATGTGTGTTCATCTACCTATGTATCACTCTGAACCCCCCCCCCCCCCCACACACACACACACACACATATTCCCCCCCTGCTCCATCTGCCTCTGTTACAGTACAGTTGTCTCAAACCCCTGTGCATAATTCATGAGTGTTGAGCTCTGATAAATTCATCTGCAAGGCTTTAGATAGAAGGTTTCTGTTGGGTCATTGGGTGTAATTCTCCCCAACTTCCTCCTCCACTATCTGCTAGAGGGGGGATAAAGACTGAAACATCTAATTTTCTAGCTCCCCAAAAGGCCATCGATGTGGAAATGGAGTCCTCTGAGCTGCGAAACAACTTACTGTCTATGATTCATAATGGAAGATGAGATAGCAAGTGAGCCAGTGTGGGTGAAATGGGGAAAAAAATGGATTTAAAGGGATAATTTGTGTCTTATGAAGTGGGATTCTGTGGAAAGGTTATGAAGAACCAAAATCGTATCTGTTGTGGATAGCTCTATAAATGGTTTACATTTGAGGAAACACTTTAATTCTGATGACGGTCAGTATTTGAAAGCTAAAATAGCAGCTAGTCCGAGTGGGGCTACGGCCAGAAGAGATTGCTGTGTCTCAAAACAACTACAACCTTGTTGTGAACGCAATTTCATAAATCTTCACATCACTATATTTCACGCCTGTTCTGGACAAAATATATTTATGCAGGAAATGCGACATAGAACATGCTGTTGCTGGTTATTGCCTACCCCCACAAGCGAGATACGTTTATGCGTTTGCCATGTTTTTGTGGGTGTTTTTTGGTAACGTTGGCAAAATCTCTCATGAAGCAGTGGACATATTTTTATAAGTCTGATAGTAATTAGGGATGCACCGATCCACTTTTTTCACTTCCGATACCGATATCTGAGGTTCAATGTCGATGCGATCTGATACGGAAAAACGGTGCTGAATTAACTTATAACATTTGTTTTTTTAAGACGCAGACATAAATGTACTGAATTACAAATGTATTGAAAACTCTGCATCAGCACACTTAAACACACCTATAGCTTCACAAGCTTGGTAAGACATGTAGAAACAACACAACTTTAATTTGTTCAGCGCAATCATGAGTATAACGTCAAATGTAAAATAAATAGTAATAAAAATACTGAAACTGACAAAAACAATTGGTTGACAACTTTGATCAAACATGAAAAAAAAAAACTTCAACAAACCTTTCAAATGGTTCAGGAATTCTAAATATAATGTAAAATAAATAATAAAGGAGCTGAAATAAGAGCAAAAAACAAAAGCTTCACTAGCTTGGTTGGCCGATATTGAAAATAAACAGCAATCAGCTCCTGTCTTTAGGGATCAGTCACATTGTAGATACCCAATCGATAATTTTCCGATATCCGTACCGATACCGATCTAACATCGGATCGGTACATCTTTACACCTGATCAAGAGTTTTTTCGATATCCGTACCGATGCCTATACTAATATCAGATCGGTGCATCTCTAAATATAAATAATCACTGCAGGTACAAATAAAACTGATGAATTTTTGGAGTCATCCCATTTCAAGAAGACAACCAAGACGAAAATGGCTATAATTTATTCAGTTTACAGATACCGAGTTGTCTGAGCTCTAACACATCTGACAAGATCTCAGAACATCTCATGAAATTGTGCATGACGTAATTTTAAAAGTTTGACCAAAATGGCTGTAACTCCGTTCCTTCTCAGCATAAAATGATTCCAGTTTAAATCGCTGTGAAAGGTGGTGGGCAATAGGTTTTCTTTTGAAGAATTTTAAGCCTTTTAGTGTATAAAACTGTTTTTGCATTACTTATTGACATTTTCACAACTAAAGTTGTTTTGAGATGGCAGCGATCCACTTTGGCCTTAGCCCTACTTGGACTAGCTGTCGGCTCATGCTTCCAGTCAGAAAAAATAAACTTACTGATTGTTGTCCAAAGCTCTTTGAATGACCTCAGTTTGGAGAAAATGATTACACATTTGCATTGTAAGGCCCGGCTTAACATGGCCTGGCCGCAGTCGGCCTGTCCTTCTACTCCATCCATGGTTGTATTTGCTTGTAGCAGAGTGCCGCCTTGATGTGAGCGGGGATCATCGTATCAAAAATCCGTGATGTCATATTATTAGGGACAAAACAATGGATGGACATCAAGCTTGTGCTGCTTCTTTTCGTTCTCTTTACAATTGAAAAACAACAAAAACGGAGCGAGAGAAGGCAGAGTGCCAAAAGAAGGTTATTTATTGCTGACATCAAATTGGCCCCAACAACCCGGCCCAGACGGAACCCCACATCTCTGGGATCCAGGAATGAGGCTGGAAATGGGCCATAATGCCAAATGCAAATACACATAACCCAAGTTTGAACTCAGGCCGGGCCTTACAGTGCAAAAGTGCCACTATTTTCTCCAAACTGAGGTCGTTCAAAGAGCTATCTACAACAGTTGAGATATTAATTGTTCATAACTATCTACAGAACCCTACTTTAAAATACCTGAGCTATCCCTAAATGATACAAAAAAGCCAAAAGAACAAAATGCTTCATAGCATCTAGCTTCAATCTGAGGTGCCCTCTTATACTTAGGCCTTAAAATGTGGGGAGGCATTAGTTTCTTCTGAGGGTGTTCATTGTCTCCCCCTCTGTCTCATCTCTAGTCTCTCCCCTTCTGTCTCCATCTGCCTCACCTCCCACTTCTTCTCTTTGTTGTTCATTTAAAATTCTAGTCATACAGTATCCCTACGCCTCCATTCGTTAGTGGTATTGCCCAACAGGGGTTGCGGCAGTGTTACACGGCCAAGAAATCCGGTGAAATAATGCCAGCAGTGCTGTTATGGGATAGCAACAAAAACACAACTTCCTTTTTTTTTAAAAATATAGCTTTACTGCTTGGATGCAGCACTGGTGGTATATAATTCAGTGTTCTCCTAAAATGCAAACTACAACAATACAAGTTTGTAAGCCTGTGGTGAGTCTAGTGAAATGTTTAAGAATAATTAAAGACTTAACTCAGTTTGTTCAAATTTCTGTGCGAGTTTCACCCCATTTCCCCTGCCTGCTGTATAATTTATTTAAAAATAATTAGGGATTGAGAACAGGCTCAGTAGCAGAGGCTTGCCAGACTGCCCCAGCTCCTCTGTTTTGGGGGGGAGGGGGGATGACAGCCGAGCCTTGAGCTAATGCCAACAGGCACGGATGTGCTTTATCACAGCGATATGGTTACTCTCGAAGCACCGCTGAGCCAGCACATTCCTAAGACAGAAGCCTATACTTCAATAAAAGCTCAATTTATGATCTTTGTTCTGCTCCCACGTTCCTCTCTGGCTCGCTCTCTCATTCCTTTTTGCTCTGCTTGTATGTTTAAAGTGTGAGTGCGCTGCTTTAAAGGGTAATTATTTAGATGTTGTTCTAGCTCCTGCTTAAAGACGCTTTGAATAAAAACCTTGGACACATGTTTTAATGTGCTGCCTTAGTTTATATTCACCATCACACTACACACTACAATCCACCGGGGTATTATTCCTAGAAGGGTTTCTCATCTTTCTTAATTTGTGAGCTTTGATTTCTTGAATATCATTTCTTAAATCTATGCAGTGCCAAAGGACCCAAACCCGCAGTGGCGGAGGGTGGCATGGAGCTATGACTGCACTCTGCTGGCCTACGCGGACAGCACGGGCACCGTCCGGCTATTCAACCTCAAGGGCAGCGAACTGTTTGTCATCCCCCCGGTAACCTTGGCAACCCACACTCTGACATCCTTTTCAAGTTGTGACCATTTTTAAACCAATAGCCAGTGAAATGGAAATATGTACAAATAGAATTAGCCTTGATAGCATTTTTCCGTAAAAAAAAATCTGATTAAAAATTAATAAAAATAAAAAATGGGGTTGTCTCCTTGTTTTTGAGGTAGCTATCACCTGCCACCATTTAAGGCAGGGACTAGTGTAAATGCCCATTTGTGTTTTTCCTCTCTGTCTGTTAGCAAATTATGTATTTTAATGAAGCTCCCAGAAAGTAATTATTAAATGCACGTCTATAACTGATTGTTTGGAGTCGGCTTGATTCGAAAATCGCTGCTTCAGCTAATCTACTTTAGTAAATACAAAAACTCTCATCAGTTTTACAGATATTGTGTTGAGATGGGGTGCAGTAGTAGCTGAGAGTCCTCTTCAACACATATTGTGTGTGCTTTGAGACTGCATGAGTTCTGAGTTTACACATTTTTTTTGTGGAGAGCCACAGGTGGTGTGCAGTCTTACAAGGAATACTGATTTTATGAAAAGAAGCCAGCTGTATGAGAGTTACAACCACAGGAGCAGTGAACCAACATGGTATAAAGCTTCTTTTGGACAATCTTCTTTTTTATTTAAACATTTTCAGTTTTGCTGACAACAGTAAGCAAAGCCAACTTCTTTCAATTTATAACTCTTCGGCAAAGCAGTAAATCAACAATTAATTCTGTGAAAATTGACCCGTTTATGCAGCCTCAATTAGTTATTCCCCACTACTGGAAGACAAAGATGGACAATAATAATTTGTGTGCATGCATGTGAGGCAGTGCTTATTTGTCTGTTGTTTGCAAAATATCTTTTTAGCCACCGCATAAATTTGAATAAAACTTGCAGAAAATAATCATTGGCTGTACATCTATAACTGAAAAACCTTTGGAGCTAACCCAAATTAAGATGGCTGCCACAGCCAACTGGAATCAGAAAAACAAAAATGTCAACTATTCAGTTAGTTTTACTGACCTTCAATATGGCGTGATTGTAGTTGGGAACCATTCACAATGCATACACTGTTTGCCATTCATAGAATAAGATCTTTGCTTTAAACTTCCGTATTATTGTTCGATTCAACCCAGTCTCTGTTAGCAAAATATTTCTTGAACCAGTAGACCGATTTTAATAAAACTCAGAAAGTAATCATTAGATGTGCATCTAGAGCTGACCTGAGTCAATCCAATTTAAGATGGTGGACATAGCTAATTAACACTAGCCAACGCAAAATAGCCATAATTCAGTCATTTTTAAGGACCTTAAAATCTCTGATGGATGAGATTCTTTAAATTTGGTTACAGCGTTTTTTGATAAACATCTGCCAAGATGAAATTTACTCTCAGTGACTGTGTAGGCATTTAATGTAAATTCAAAGGTTATTAAAAAAAATCGTCAGACAGAACAGGATTTTCAGGATGTGTTACTAAGTCCTTTATCTCTATGCCATAAGTGAGAACCAGATCAACAGTGTGATGATGAAAATGAGTAGATGTGTGGACGTTTTGGAGAAAACCAATTTTTTTATTTTTATTTTTTATTTTTATTTTTTTATTAAATTTTTTTTTTGTTGACAACAAAGTAAAGGCTACGCTCGAGCTGTTGCATTCAACATCTACTGTACATGAATATTGAAATCACCCACTATTATGACTGTATCAGTATTTAATACTGAGAGAGTATATATATAAATATATAATATAAATAAATATATATAAATATTAAATATAATGTGAGATATTGAGCTAACATATGATGTGGTGGTAGCTGAGAGTTGTTCACAACACACACTCTGAGGGTGACATCTTGGGATGTCACGTGATTTGTTATTTTAAAATTTGACTAAAACATCAACAACTCATTTCTCAACACAAGATCGTTGTAGCCTAAAACTCTGGCATGAAAGGTGGTGGGTGATATGCATTCCTTTAAGAAATGCCAGGCCTTTATTTAATATTTTTTTATTGTCTATGTATTCATATTTTTCTTTTTTTTCTATTTGTAATGTTTCTGTGTATATATATTTTAACCACTACTGTATTATGTTTTATTTCTTTTAGAAGACTTGCTTTTCGTATTACTGTAGAAGTTTAAAAGCTTAAGCATTCCTAAAACCCTTATTTCTGACAAAGAAGGCAAACGAGCTGTAGATTATACATTTTTATATTTGAATGAATAATTTCATTGTTTTCTATGCAACCTTTTGTATTGTCCCTATTAAAATACAGACTATAAGCAGCTTTTCCCTTCACCCTATTAGTTTTTTTTAATACTTTTCTACTCTGTCCGAGTTCTGAAAACCACAACAGGTTTTCTTTAATGAATTACTGAATCCAATTCGAGTAGAGAGAAAAATGACTGGCCTGCTGTGAGTTTGACTTGTAACGAGTCAGCGAGACTCTTCTGAGAATACATAATTTTTCCTTCTGAGTGGAGCTGGGTGAAGCTCCACTGTTGAACTTTTTCAACGAGCACTTTGAGCTGCCTGTCACCTTCTGAAGAAGTCGTCTCCTCGTCAGAGACTCTCTGCTCTCTTTCTCTCCTGCATTTTTTTTCTTAAATTCATTATGTGTTGCTGCTGCTTTGTCTCCATTCTGTGCTCACGGTTCCGTTCCTTTTTACTCCATCTCCATCACATCCCATCTTTAATTTTTCACGTCCGTGCTGCTCTCCCTTTGTCTCTGCTCTCGGATTTCTCTCGTCCTTGCATGTCTGCGCCTCCCTGTGCTCCTGTCAAGTCCATTTCTTCCCCATTATGCCATATATTATTATTCCCACATTTCTGCCCATCATTCCCTCCGTTTCTTGACTCGCTGTGTCAGATAGCGAGCGCAGACACTCGTCCATCTCCCCAACCGCACTTTGAAAGTGTGGCTTTAGTGCAGTGCTCCTTTGTTGTGCTTCTACATTGAGTTCGCTTTTACACTTACATCAGCTCTGCTGTACTTTCTTTTGTTTGTCACTCTTTTTTGTTTCCTTCTTTCGGCTGCTTCCTTCTTCAGGGGTCACCACAGTGAACTAAGTCGCACAAAGACTTTGGGTGCATTCACACTAGCCCTGTTTAGTCCACTTTAATCGAACTCTAGCTCGTTTTCCTAGAAAGTCCGGTTTGTTTAGGGAGGTGTGAACGCACCATCGAACTCTGTCACGGAACAAAAAGGCAAACTCTGGCCCTGGCTAAAACCTAGGTCTCGGTCCGGTAGAAACGAACTCCAGCGCGGTTCGAGTGCAGTGTGAACGTAAACAGACCAGACCCCGCACCGCAGGGTAAACAAACACACATTTCTCTGACCTTATATCGAGCCGTCAGCTGTCATGTGTGGAAAAAACAATATTCTCCATGGTCTTTTGTCTCATCTTCTGCTCATGCTAAGTCCATCTTTGAAAAATGACAAAATATAACAACTAAAACTGCTAAAACTTGATGCCACTTCGTTTTAATTTTTATTTACAGAAGAAGAAGAAGACGTGTCTTCAGAGGTTTTTGTGTTGTTTCTTTCAGTAGTTCTTGGTGCAGCGCCCCCACAGGCGAGCGGGGGAATAGGTTGGTTCAACAGGTTGGCTCAACTGCACAGTGCAGTGTGAATGCAAACTCACCAGCTCAAATGTAAACAAAAGCTCATGAATATTGGTCCCGAACAGAACAGAGTCTACCGGACTATCAGGTGTGAAAACGACCTTAGTCACTGTTACGTGTATATACCACTGACTTGCTGCTATTTCTGGAGGGGGTGATAAAATGTCAATTTGACAGAAAATGTGAAAAAAGAAAATCAGATTTGCTTGGCGTCTCTCTTTCCTCCGATCTTTTGGCTGTAACATTTTCATTTTTTGCATTTTTGTTGTTTGCCCTTGAAAAACTTGTCAGGGGTACAAGCTGATAACATGTTTTTATTGTTTTTTTAAGCAGCTTTAACACTCCTTCTCTTCTCCTTACTGATCCAGGTGGTGAGTTTTCCTGGTGATTTCAGTAACGCAGTCGCAGGCCTGATCTTCCTGGAATATAAAGCGAGTGCTCAGTGGTCAGCTGAACTTCTTGTGATCACTTATGGTGGTGGACTTAAGAGCTATCTAGTAAGGTGAGAGATGGAACTCTGTCATTAAAACTCCCAAGAGATAAAAAGGTTCAGACAGATTCCAACAATGTTCAGTCAGGTCATCTGCACGTTTTTTTTTTTTGCTGAGATGCTTCATCTTTCATCCAAAGGACTTTTTTATTCTGAGGAGTCACCAAACTGATTACCACAAACTGCATACTCCATAGTGGAAAAAAAACAGTTTGCTGAGGTGACCTCCGGGTCCCGCCCTCTCCCCCGTCAACCCCTCTGAGACAGTCATGCCAAAGCGGTTCAAACTGTTTGGCTCAAACAAACAGTTTGAACTTGGGATGCATGATATTGGATTTTTGGCCAATATGCCGATATGTTAAAACTTATTTGGCCGATAACCAATACCAATATTTTTAATATACTTTCCTTTGTCAGAACATATTCCTCTTATTTAGGCTTATTTGCTGCAATTGTGTAACAGTTGTAAGAGCTGGTGACATATATTTAGTAACAGCCATATGATATGCATAGCACTTTATATTAAATGAAAAGTGTTAATTGTTATTTATTAGCATTAGTCACCTGTGATGCCGTCTCACTTGTGGAGGCTTGTTCCAGGTTCCTAGCTGCAGTGTGGGATCCTCTGCACTCTTGTGCCGTTTTAAGTTCAAAGTTTTTGTCTATCCATTGTGCCGTAAGACTAATCATGCTAACGGGGCTAACACTTGACATCCAAATGTCAGAGTCAGAATCAGAGTTTCTTTATTGTCATTCACACCTCATGTGGTACATGTGGTGGAGCAAAATTATGTACACAGGGTCCCATTTACATCCAACAATAAAATGTATAAGAAAAACAGTAATAACATCTAAGATATGAACTAAGAAAAACATCAACTATATATACACTAAGCACTCATAACATAACGTCTGTGGTAAAACTCACCCAAGTGCTATTAGCACTTAGCATTAGGATATCGGAATCCAACATCCTCAACAAAAAAAACCTTCCACACCTCTTAACATTCTGACTTTTTCTTCTCCACTGGGATGAGATAAGGTAGACACGCGCGACGTCATCACATTGTTCTGCCGCTGCAGGTATCCTTGTCACTGGGTCGTCATACAAAAACAGCGTCTTATATATCGAAAAGTTATTTTGATGGAATGGCCGATGTCCGATATTTAACTTTAACGCTAATATCGGCCGATACCATGCCGATAATATTGTTCATACCTAGTTTGAATCAAACAGTTTGAACCACTTTGGCATGACTCAGAGGAGTTGACGGGAAGAGAGCGGGCCTCGGAGGCCATCTTAGCACCAGCAAACTGTTGTTTTTTTTCCTCTATGGTGTATGCCGTTTGTGGGACTCAGTTTTATTTGGTGGCTCTTCAGATTGAAAAAGTCCTTTGGATGAAGGACAAACGTCTCAGCAATAAAAGAAACAGTCCAGATGACCTGACACATTGTTGGATTTTATACCTGGATTATTGAGCATGAACTTTGGTGTCCAGGTAGATTGCTCATGCAGAACCTTTTTTGTTGAGCTCTGGTATTTTAATTTAACTACTTAAATGTACTTTAACACATTTCCACGATTAGTCTGTCGCCCAGAAGTTCAGTTCTTGTTGATATTATTAGTTGCGTAGAAGTTTAAATAGCTGAGCAGATGGTTTTATGTTGAAGAATACTAAAAAAGTTGCTCATTTTCACCATTTTTTTCACCTAACAACAACGTGGTCCCTGAGAGGGATGATGCTACTACTGTGCTTGATATACGATAGTGTTCTAAAATATGAATGCCTCATCAATGTTTACTAATTCAGACATTTAGTAGCTTTGGCCATTGTGCTTATAAACCTGATTTTTTTCTCTCTCACTGGACCGTCTAAAGTTTATTGTTGTTCATCAACTGCACTGACATGAAAGTTCTGCTGGACCATATACCAAATATATCAATGTGGGCAATATCGGTATTGTAGTTATTGCAATAAATCCAGTTTATTTATATTGTGCCAAGTCACAACAGAAGTTATCCCAGGGCACTGAAAAAACCCCATTCACATACATTATAAATGCCAATTAGTAAAAGTTATCTACTGTATCTAAGGAAGGAAGGACGCCTTCCTGGCAGAATTGCAGAAACACAATTGCCTTTGATGCCCGTACCTTGTTTAAATGATGTTAGCCATCACTGATGCAATCAATGGTGTTGGTTTATTACTGTTGTGGGTACTTTACTTCATAATTAAACAAATGACTCAACGATTGACTGCTAGGAGTTTCATTTCAACAGTCATAAACCAGTTTTAGATGATTTGTACAGTTTTGCAATCTGGATCTCTCTTTCTCTCTCTGAGATTATCAACCATAATACTCCTACTTTTTATATTTTTATGGCTGTAACAAGACAAAACATTCCACTCTCAGACAGATAGCTTTACAAATGAGCATGTTCTCATAACATTGATAGACATATTGACTCTAAGCAATGTATCTCTGTGACTGCGTGGCATTGACTAAACAAAACATTACTTGTTGTTCAAATGAAATAACACTTTAGTATGATTTGCAATTTTTTCCGGCCCCTACATCACTGCGTTATTCAACAATAATATTACAATCGAACATTTCTATAAGTCACACAGCCCTGACGTGAACCAGTTTTCCATCAGCTGATAGGTAGTTTGGATCTTTTTTAAATTCTTACTATTCTGTCCAGTATTTGCAATTTTTAATGCAATGTTTGTGCACATGCTTGAACTGATGATTTTATCTCTGCAGTTTTATTAGAAATATACCAGTTTGATTCAATTTTTATTTCTTAGGTCCGTTGAGATATCAAGTTTTTTTTTAATGTAATTTTATGCTTATTTGGTAAGTGCTGCTTGATAACAGCATGTTGACAAAGAAAGTAAACTATAATCACCTGGTTCAGTCTTTTTAAACCTTCAGACGTTTTTTTTTTCCTGGCTCAGTGGAATTATTATATTTTCATTGCATACCGGTAATTCAGTTATTTGTCATTTTGTATGATTTCGAACTTGAGTTTATTTTAGAAAACCCACAATAAAAAAAAAAAAAAAAGCAATTCTCACCAAATATTTTATTCAGTTAATTTTGTTCAGGAATTAAATAATTTAAATTAATCATTGTAGCATAAAGGCATTTATGTTCCCAACTTGAGTCCAGAGCTGTGCTTCACTTAGGTTCTGCTGGTTTTCCTTTCAGATGCCCAAAGTTTAACAGTAACATCAACAATGTGTTTGAACTGCTTATATCAAATACTTTTGTCACTTAGGCCAACTTAAATTACAATTCTTCAGCAGCTTTCAGATTTTGCTTAGTAAATTACAACTCAAATGGTTTGCACGTCAGCTGCTTTCATCTCCTGCTCTTGACATTTTCAACATGCTGAATGACATTTAATTTCTTCCTTTTTCAATTACAGTTCCTTTGCTTTTCACCTCTTGCACGTCTTAACAGATCAACATGGCTCATTTCCTTATCAGAAACAGAGGATTTGATTCCATTCAGTGCTTACACACAGACTGCTTTGATTCAGTGTTAACTGTAGAGAAAAATGCATTTCAACTCCTTTCTATATTTGTAATCAACAAGTACACATCTTTTAGCAGGTTCACTTTAGTTGATAAAACATGCTGGGGTAATCAATATATTTGATTGCGCACACACTCAAGGTACAACCCAGGTGACTCTTCTTTCATAGTATTTACAATGGATATGGAAAGTTTACACACCCCTGTTAAAGTGTCAGCTTTTTATGCTAAAAGGAATCCATGATGAATCATTTAAACTATTTGTACTTGTACTGCAGTACGTCCTGTAAAATTCAACAGGTAAATCTATACAACTTATAATATGCAGTGAGCTGTTGTTGAAATACCTTTTGAATTTAAGTACAACCTTAATTAAACTTTACTTTCATCCGTTAAAGTGACTCAGATCAACTTGAAATAAAGTTCAGCGGTCCCAGTGGGATTTCTCTGACATTTACTTAGTTGTGTCCTGCACCAAAAGCCAAGGCTTACAGAGACAGAGCTTACAAAGCATCAAAATGACCTTGTGGTTAAAAGGAATCAGTCAGAAGAAGGTTCCAAAAGATGCCTGCAACATTACCAGTAGATATCCCAAGAGACACAGTGAAGACAATCATCAAGAAGAGGAGAAAACATGAAACAACAGTGACATTACCGAGAACTTGGAATCCCTCCAACACTGACAGGAGATAGGACTCAGAGGAGATCGAGCATTTTCAGTCGTGGACCCTAAACTTTGGAACAATCTGCCCATCAACATTCGACAGGCCACCTCAGTCTCTGCTTTTAAAGTTCTCCTAAAAACACATCTGTACTCACTGACATTTAACACAGGGTGATCGGATTTAGATTTAGTTTTTCATTGATGCCGATTCTGTTTATGCTTTTGTTATTATTCCTATTTAACACAAGGTCATCAGATCTGATTTAGTATTTCATTGTTTCTGACTGAGTTTATGCTTTTTGTTATTATTTCCTTGACTTTTGACACAACGTGATCTGATTTAGTATTTCATTGTTTCTAATGGTTTTTGGTTTTATTCCATGTGCTGTAAATATATCTTGCTACTTTTTATTTGATGTTGTGATATTTTTGTTAAGCATTTTGGTAACAGTTACTGTTTTAATTGTGCTCTATAAATAAATATGACTTGACTTGACTGATAAAACAAAATCAAATGGAAACTGGTTGGAGAAGCTGCAGAGAGACTTGCAGCAACACCAAAGGAGCTGCAGGAAGTTCTGACATGTACTGGTTGTGTCCACATACGACAACAAACTGTTGTGTTCTCCAAACGTCTGGACTATGGGTTAGGTTAGGGCTGTAAGTCTCCCAAAAGCATGTGGGGAAATGTGTTGATCTGACAATCGAAGTAGAATTTTTCACTGCACTATCAAACATGACACCCAATAGCTGCTTCTCCATGGTTAAGTGCAATTCTAATCACTTTGTTTCTATTTGGTTCTTCTTAAGTGTAGGTGTGTCTCCTTTGGGCATGTGCCCCCCACACTGTGGATGGGATTGTCATAGCAAAGAGGGCACAAGTCCTTACTGTTCTTGCATTTGGCGCCACATTGAAAGAGGTTGATACAAATTAAGTTCTTTGTTTTGCACGAAGAACAGTCTTTTGCACTGACACCAAACCATCTCAGTGATTGCCTCTGGAACTGGAAGAACAACTTTTGTGGTTGATTTTTTGCTTCCTATCGTGGTAGCCATTATTTAGGAGATTCAACTGAGGATCCTATAGAGCAGTGTTGTCCAGTCTCCTGATTCTGGCTTGAATATGGACACTCGGGGTACATTGCTTTAAAGTTCCAAGGGTGTGAGGTAGCCTTTTATGTTCTGCCTATGCTTGCAGGGAAAAATGCCACCGCATTTTGGGGATGGTCAATATATATGCCTAGCAGGAAGTAGGCTGCACAAACAAAGCTAGTGAGAGGAGACGGCATATCTTCTGTCCCTTCTGCCTCTGCTGAAAGCAACTGCAGAGAACTGGTGATATCTTTGTCTACTTTAATAAACATTTGTATCCAGGTTGCTTTGTCTGGTTGAGAGAACCTTCAAATGTAGTCTGACCCAGTGAAAGCATGCAATACTGGCAAAACCTTTGCTCTTTCTGCACCTAAAGCTTTACATACTAGTTCTATTTGCACAATCCCTAAGGCCATGGAGATGGTGTTCTCAGCAAGAGGTCAACGTTTCTTATGACTAACACCAGGATATCAGTATTTGTGGAGAATAACGTCACCTGTATATCTGCAGGGTTTTGCTGTGATGTCAGAACAGCCAGTAGATCAGCAGTGTGTCTGCTTCTTCATAATTATTATTGTAAACTTATGCTTATAACTACTGTTCCCTGAAGAAGAGGAATGAGGTATAATGCGTGATGTATGGGCTATCGCATCCCCGTGTGTTCGAGCTGAAGACCCCTTTAACCATGCTTTAAAACCCTGGGTCAACTACAGCATGCTAGTGCACCACCTTAGACCCAGCAGAAAGAACAGTGAGGGCACAAAAGGGGCTGTCCCATCTAAATTATAAAACCAAACAAATTTGTGTGGTGAAGACCACTTGGCCACAGCACAGAAGTCACCCACAGGCACCCTTCTAAATAAGACCCGGGGCTTTGCTACACCCCTAGTGGAGTTAACCCTAACACAATTAGGGACTGGGAGACCCCTGCTATTGTAAGCTAGAGAAAAAACCTCCACAATCCAGTGGGAGAGACTGGACAAAGTTTTGCCCTTGGCTCTGTTAGTAACACACACAAACGACTGCTCACAAACCCATCCTGTGTGTAAATGTTTAGAGCACAAGGAATGCAACCTCCTTTGCTACTCTGATGTAAAAGAAGGTGGGAAAAAAAATATTGAGAGCTCAATAATCACGGAGTTGTAGTCTGAATGTATACCCTTGGGTAGTTATGCTGCATTTGGATACAAAGTGACCTTGGAGCCACTGGATGAAAACTGGATGCAAAAGAGATGTACAGACTGTGTATAGAAGTCCCCAACCCACTTTGCAGTTGTCAGTAAAAGAACCAGAGCAACTTGCATGAAATACACTTCATATCTACTGACTCAAAGGATTCAAATGGAGTGTTACAGAGAGCCTCAAGCACCACACTAAAATCCCAGGAATGGATACTGGGTTTGATAACAGCTCTCAGTCTAAGGACACCCTTTTAAAGAAACACACAGCCAGAAGATGAGGTGACTGACCTCACACCACTGCTTAATGGCTTGCTGCTTATGGAGAGCTGATCCTCTAGTGGAGGATTCCCTCACACTCTGGATTGCTACCACCATAACAGGGGGAAGGCCTTTGGCTAACAAGCTGGACCTATCAACTGATAGGCATGCAGCTTCCACAGTTCTGGGTGTGGATGAAATGTCTCTCCCTGCCTGAGTGAGGAGATCCCAATGGACAGGGAATTGCCAGGGCTGAGCTGCCAGCAGATTGATTATCTCAGCATGCCATGACTTGCCATTCGGGTGCAACTAAAATCGGATATGGACCCTGTCTGTACCCTCTCTAATATGGATAGTATCATTTCGACTGGTGGAAATGCTTCTAGAAGTAAATTGGGCCGTGGGTGGTTTAGAACATCCACCCCCAGTGGAGCATTCTGATCTGTTGTGGAAAAGAACAGAGGGCAGTGGGTGCTGTCTCTAGTGGCAATGAGATCCACCACAATTTTCCAAACAGACACTGTATCTGAGCCACCACTGAGGGATGAAGCTTCCATTCTCTCACCAGCAGTCTACCTCTGGATAGCAAATCTGAATCCAATTTCAGTTTTCCACACTGCACTGCAAGTGTGTGACAGCTTCACCAGGGTAAGGGAACAAGTCCCATCCTGTTTGTTTATATGTGAAATCCCAATTGCATTGTCTGTTTAGAACCGAACAGGACAAAAACATCTCAGCGCCAGCAGAACTGGTAATAAAACTGTTATTTTGTCCAAAACTTTCCTCACACAATGTCATTGCAGAGTCCCCCACCCCATCAGTGAGATGAACACCATGTTGAGAAAGGACACCCTCTCTCAATAAGCCTTGGCACTACAGGCAAGGTTCCCTTCAAGGGCAGAGAGCCAACGTGCAGGATGTGGTTATCATTAGCTTTCAGTGGTGGTGGTGTTCTGTACACAGCAGATGAAAGTAAGTGTAGGGCTGAATTTCCAGCAGGCTGAGTGGCTCTACTGCGATCATAGAAGCCATCATGCCAACCAGCTGTACAATTGTCTGAAAAGGCAGCTTGTGTTCTGAAACTGAGCGAGGCAGTGGTGAAACCTGACTATATTATTAACAATGACGGTGAATAGTAACACTGCAAAATCTGTTGGCAGGTGTGGTTAAATTGCCCCATTTCCACCCACAACACTGGCATGTTTTACACCTCAAAAAGACTTTCATAATACTAAATGAGAATTGTTGTCAAGAAGCTAATATCTGGCATAAAAATTGGCATAAACTGATCATAAATCTGGTCAGTTTACGAAAAAATAATACACAATTTTCTGGAACGCTACTTGACAATTTTTAGTAAAATTTTTCTGTTGATTTAATCAGTATGTTCAGGGTTGTTGCTTGTACAGACATACAGAATCTTAACTTTATCTGCATTTGCTGTGTAATCCAACCAACCAACTATGCACCTTGTTTGCATGCAATTTAATGCAGCATGCTTATTTTTGCTTAAAGGGATATATCACTTTAAATACTGAATCAGGTGCCTCTTATTCAAACATGCATCTTAAATATTTCAACACAACTTATTCATGCATGCTTTTTCCTCATACCTCCTATCATAATCTCTTTTAAAGTGTGGTATTGCTTTCTTTTTTTTTTCCATTTATAAATTCCTCATTTTATTGTTTCATTGTTGTATTTGCACCAGACCATGGTGCTCTTAATACACAGGGTGAAGTTTAGTGTGTGCGTTGAATTTTAATCAGAGGAAGCCCTGCACTTTAACTCCTTCCTTCACTGTGTGCTAGTACTGATGGTTGCTAAAAAAATGGGGGGAAATGCTGATTTGGTTTCATATCACAGGAGAGAGAAGGTGACAGCTGCCTTTGAGGAAGATGTATATGTGTGAGGAGGTAATTAAGAAGTGGTAGACGTTTGTTTCAGATTTCTTCAGGAAATATATTTTTTTTAAATTTGCTTTCAGTGTGAAGCTCACATTCTCAACATTTCTTTGTATGTATGACTGCATCTGTGTATTGCTGCTAGATACATTAAATAAGATCTCATGAATTATAGAGCAGTACTTACAGGGATTTCACTCTTATTTTTATCTGTGCAAACACTATGCCAAAAAAAGAGGAGAGGGAAAAAAAATACTGCACCTAAATGGATGGCAGAAGCTAACCTGTCAACACCTTGCAACTTTTTAATGATGCCTATAAGCACTGACGCACCCTTATTATTATTCAGGAAAATAGTTTGTCCACTATTAGTAATGCACAACTTGCTTGACTGGGAATAGTAAATGGCAAATGGACTGTGCGTATATAGCGCCTTTCTATCTTAACAAGATACTCAAAGCGCTTTACACTACAATCTGTGTCCTCATTTACCCATTCATACAGTACTCTACTATATCTTTACAAAGAATAATTAGTGCTTTATCACATTCATACACCGATGGGACACACATCTGAGGCAACAAGGGGTTCAGTGTCTTGCCCAGGGACACTTTGGCATGTGACTGCTGGTGGAATAGAACCACCAATTCTTGCATTGGAGGATGACTGCTCTAACCACTCAGCCACAGCTGCCCAGTATAGTGTGGCAGAATAATGTGCTATGACTTTGAGCAAAGACATAATTCACAAAGAAAGCACAGAAATACAATGATAACCAATGGGATTTTGGCAAATGAGAAACTCAGCCATTGTTTGAGATCTATAGCTCCAGCAAGTTCTTTTCACAGTCTAACATTTGAACTTCTTCAAACAAATTTCTAATTCTCAGCTTTTTTTAGTACCTATACATATTTTACATCAAAACAGGCATTTTTGTCTTCTTTCACTCAGTGTGTCTCTCATGGCTATTGAACGTCATATCTGGAATATCCATAGCTCTGTCAGAAAACATGGAAGAAATATAAACTTTCGATCTTCAGTGTTTTTGCAGCTCATGGTTCAAGTTTATGTAAGATCTTGCTGCATTTGCACAGATTCTGTTTGAGGCTTACTTTTTAGTGTTTCTGTCTGCCTGTCTTAACAGGTATATGGTTTCCATAGAGTGATCCCATTGAGCCAGTGGCAGCAGCTAAAACATTTATTTTGATCTTGGTTTCCTTTACATTTCTTATAGAATTTAGGTAAAATTGCCAAAATGTAGGCATTTTTTTCTTCGTGGAGATCATCAAAAAACAAATGTTGGAAATTTAGGCAGCAGCTCATCGTGCCCTTTAAAATTGTATATCCTTTTTGCTTTAACATCCCTATTTCTTCTCTGTATGAATACACAGCAAGGAATAATTTCCCCTGCGAGATATCCCAACACAAATTACACCACATGTACCAATTTAATTTAGATCGCCCTCCTTAATTAGGTTATATATTTTGCCATGTCTCGTTTTTATTGCAGCAGGGAGAGAAATTGCTCTGTCATCTCTCTCAAAACAGCTTTGCCGCACCATTAACGGTTTCCTCAAGAGTGTTCGTGTTTTGATTGTTTATGCGCCCAAAAGTTAATTTGATTTGATCATCCTCTCTGTCCTCCTGTTGCTCTGTTTTGCTTTCAGTGTGGGAACCAACCAGAACTTTCAGGAGAACCATACCTTCAGTTTTTCCACCCACCACTCCCATGGCATCACCTCTGCTATGTACCTACCCACACATCGGTACGTTCAATGTTCTCAACAGTTAAGCACTGTCAGTCTGGGATGCCTTCTAAATATAAATTAAATGACGAGTTTATTATTATTTTTTTCCAATAAATGACTTCTTTTTTTTTTAACCAACATTAAGCTTTTAATCCATCAGTGGCAGCCTAATTATTATCTGTAGCCTTCACTTGACTCCCTTGGAGAATTTATTTTCTCACGAGTACGCCACAGTCCAAGACTGCCTCCATTAGCTCAGTGTTTGATCAAGAGTGATTTTTTTTCTTCTTCTTCTTACATTTATATTCAGGCATCTACAGGCATCTTTACAAATCCTTTGGATCAGTGTGCAGCCTGAAACTTACTGCCAATGAAACCGTGCCATATAGCAATTAAATATCTGAAACTGAAAGTTGTTGAGGGATTTCCAACACTTTCATCATTCATATCTAAGGGACTCGTCATCAGGCTCCTAAATCTTGTTTTGTTTTGATAAGTGTGCTGGAACTAAATTAGAGTTAACAGCATTGCAATTCAAATTACAAGGCCCTTAAATATTTAAATATTTGCAGACTGAATGATCTAAAATACGTACCGGTATATTGTTTTGTTTTCCCCCCTTTTTCTTGGTAAAGCAAAGGTTGACTCAGTTCAAAGATTAATTAAGGGATGAATATTTCTCATCACCTTTCAGGTTAAAGTTTTAAACTAAGATCGTTTTATGATGAGAGAAAAAAAAAAAGTAACTATAGCCAATTTGATCAAACTGTTAATTTTGTTGTGTGCTGTTTCACGCGAGGTGTTGCGAAATATTTTAGCTCGTCAAGTATTTGTTATGGGTGACTTTAACTTATTTCCACAGCAAATTTTAGCTCAACATCTTTAAAGATGATCAAGTTTTAACCATTTATGTGTTTTCTAAGTATGATAGCTGTAGCGGCCATCTTGAATTGGGTTGAATTCAGAAAAGTATCGGTTTTAGATGTACATCCAAGATTACGTTCTAAAAGTTTCATTATATTTCGCCCTATTCTTTTTTTTTTTCATTAAATTTTTATTTATACAGGCTAGTCTCATTGAGCCACGAGGACTCATTTACAAGAGGGACCTGAGACAGAATATATAAAGTACAGACAACAATAACAGTAAACAATGACAACAATAAACTACAGTAACAAAAAATGTTGATATACTCTGACAGTTATGACTCTTAACAATCGAGAGCAAAGTTTTAAGCAAAGGTGTTGCACATCTGTTAGTCCTTGTGGTATGTGTTGGGGAAACTCTCGGCTACTACAACACCAAGGCTCAATTACTGTAAAAGTAAAATTGACTAAGCTACAAGTCATTTTGTGTTCTTAAGGTTGTTTTATCTCAAACATTTCTACTGTAGAGTAGAATTCCATCTAATTCTTCAGAAAAAGTCATTGCTTTATACAAAGATGGACACATTTTTATGTTTTGTACTATTGTCACTGGTGTTCCTGGCACTGGAAAACTCAACACATCTTGCATCAAGCTGGTGTCGTGTAGTTTAAAGCATGGAAATTAAGCTCCATCAGGCAGTGGGGAAAAAAAAAAACTTTCAGTGGAAGCAGCAAATGCAAGGTTTCTTACAGAGACATCCTGCTCAGATATATGATGTTCCAAAGTCAAATGAGACCAGGGGGCTTACTTAGGAATAAATGAACTCATCTCTTTAATGTAATACCTGCAGGAATTCACTGCACCAGAGCAAAAAATGTCCTTGCTCCTTCCTTCCACGCTGCATTCAAAGGTTTGATTGATTTTTTAAAAATTTTTTTGGCTCATTTTTGTGGCCCTACGGTCTTCACCAGGGTCCACAGGCTGCACAAACCGCCTAAATTTACTTAAGCTAAGACGAGCTGACATGGCAATGCAATGGATTTTGGCAGCTGCTGCCAAATTTTTGCCAACTGATAGATAAAATGAAACTTTAATGATTCCCGTGTAAAAACTGGGTCAGCATCAGAGAGAATGGAAGAGAGATGAGGAAAACCGAAAGGTTGAGAAATCAGTTATAAGAAAGCTACTTAAAAAAAGCTGATTATTAACAATCACGTGTTTATAAGGCATTTGTAGACTAACGGATATCCATTAAGCTTATTCAAGGTATTCTGAATAAATCAGCTTTTTTAAAGCTACTGAGCTGGGTAGCTTATTAGATGTAAAATAACTATTGTGCCACACATATTAGCTCTTTGTTTAGCAAATTATCCTCAGAATTGATTCAGGTACATATTCAGATGTCTTACACCAGGGGGCAGTATTGAGCTGAAAAGTCACTTTTTATTTACACAGTTGCATCTGTTTATTCTCACTATAAAGACAAATGAGCACTGATCATTGTGGGCTTTTTTTTTTTCATCTTAACTGAGCTTAACTGATGATTCCAGGCAGACCTTTCTCTTTGATAAATGGTGTTTACTGCGTTCTCAGTAGAGAGAATTAATAGCGATACATTAGTTCGAGTGCAGGTCAAAGGGTGACAAGGTTAAAAGTGCAATCAAGAAGGCGTTCACCACTCTGCATGTGTTTATAGATTGCTGCTGATAGGCGGCTGCGAATCAGACGATGACGGTGCATCCAAGGCCTCGTGCAGCGGCATCACCGCCTGGAGAGCGCTCTCTAGCTCACCGCACTACAAGCAGGTCACCAGCTATGAGGACGACATCAGTCCGGTGAGAAGTTTACAAATCTGTAGGCTTGAAAAATAATAATTTATACAAATCAATTACATTGGATTTCAACAAACATTTTCTTTTCCATGTGTTAGAAACTGAAGAGAGGTTTTCTCAGATTTCCAAGCTTTAGGTTCTTTTCAAGACAAGGGGATGAAAAGGTACCTCCGCTCTGTAAACCTAACCTGAACGCAAATTAAAATCTATACATATTGTTTATTGCTCTTAAAAACGAATACCGTCCTGCGTTTGTGTTCTCCAGGATGGTGTGTTTCGTATGAGCCTGAGCCCTGATGGGACACTTCTAGCTGTCATCCACTTTTCTGGTCGTTTATCTCTTTGGGATGTCCCCTCCCTTAAACAGAGGGCCACATGGAGCCAAGACGAACAGGTACACTGTTTGAATTTGTCCGTTTTAGCTCCAGCAGGCTAAACGTGTGCTTTCAGCAGCGTGTCCAAGTAATATTTTGTACGTTAGATGCTTGACTGACTGTAATAATGTAATCTCTTTCAAACATAGTCCATATAGATATGTATGTGTGCTTGTGTGGAAAAAATTGCGTGTGCATTTGTGTTTTCTCCCTTCCATCCCACATAGCGTGAGGTGGCTTATGAAGAACCCACCTTCGCAGAAAGTTTTGCCTATTAATGCAGCGTGTGTTCTGCTCTGCCGCTGGTAGAGCTGCTGGTAAACAAGGTTAGAGCAGATTAATTTCTTCCCACATTTCTCTCTCTTTCTCCTTGCTGCCTTGGTGCCTCCATCTTTTCATCCTCCCTGCAGCCAGGATTTGAGGAGATCAACCCAGAGTGGAGGACATCACTGGAGAGAAGGAAAAAAATAAAAGGTATGTGGGCCTGAAGGTATAAGAAAGCATACTTTGTTGCTGACATTGCGGTGCATTTTGGTCACAGTGTAATGATCTTTGACACGTCTGATTCTTTGATTGACAGTTATTTATAGACATATAACACTTAAAGTTTCTGGCAAGGCTAGCAAATATTTTCCTGCTTTAATAAAAATGCCTTTGGATGTAGTTTTGGTAGTTGACTATGATCTTGTTTTGACAGTTTCAGGACAGTAGTGGTAACAGCTACGGCACTTTTTAGAAAGCAATAATCCATGTACAGGTGCTGGTCATAAAATTTGAATATCATGAAAAAGTTGATTTATTTCAGTAAGTCCATTCATAGAATGAAACTTGTACTTTGTATATTATATTCATTCATTACACACAGAATGATATATTTCAAACGTTTATTTATTTTAATGTTGGTGATTATAACTGACAACTAATGAAAACCCCAAATTCAGTATCTCAGAAAATTAGAATATTGTGAAAAAGGTTCAATATTGAAGACACTTGGTGCCACACTCTAATCAGCTAATTAACTCAAAACACCTGCAAAGGCCTTTAAATGGTTTCTCAGTCTAGTTCTGCAGGCTACAAAATCATGGGGATGACCACTGACTTGACATTTGTCCAAAAGACGACCACTGACACCTTGCACAAGAAGGGCAAGACACAAGGTCATTGCTAAAGAGGCTGGCTGTTCACAGAGCTCTGTGTCCAAGCACATTAATAGAGAGGCGATGGGAAGGAAAAGATGTGGTAAATAAAAGTGTACAAGCAATAGGGATAACCACACCCTGGAGAGGATTGTGAAATGAAACTCATTCCAAAATGTAGGTCAGATTCACAAACAGTGGACTGCAGCTGGAGTCAGGGCTTCAAGAACCACCACGCACAGACATATGCAAGACAAGTTGCTTTTTGAGGTGATAAGGGGATTATCATTACTAAGTGCACAAAGCTTTTCCACAGCCTTCTTTGTTTTTTGTGTCACCAAACTTATCACAGATAAGGAGCAGTACTACCCGCTGGTGGACGTGAGCTGGTGGAGTGACAGCGTGCTGATTCTGGCTCGCTGCTCCGGCTCGGTCACCGTCTCGTCGGTCAGGACGCTTCGCAACCTTTTGGGGAAGTCCTGCGAGTGGTTTGAGCCCTCGCCGAGAGTCACTGCTGCACATGATGGAGGTTTTCTCAGCCTGGAGGTAAATGTCATGTTGAGAGATGAGTATTTGGTCTGATAAGGGGAAAGAGGCAGAGGGGAATTTCTTGGTAATGTTTGGGACTAAAACACGCATCTTTACCACTATACATAAATTGTGCCCTTTAATAGACATATTGTAGAGAAGAGGAGAGCGCTTTAACTCCATTGTTATCCGTTCAAAACCTGTTAAGGGTTACACAGTGCTGGAGTCAGCTTGTTCTGTTCAGGTAAGAAAAAAAAACATTCATGTTATTGAGTGTCAGTTCTGAAGAAGGCCCACCAGTGCCAGAATGTTTTTGTGTATATGTGTACATCTACAACTGATTAACCTTTGGACTCAACTTCATTTAATATGGTTGCCACAGCTAAGCAAGCTTAGCCAAAACAACAACAAAAACATGTCTATAACTCCATAGGTTTATCAGATATCATGCATTTGGTGTGGTAGTAGGTGGGAGTCATAACCAACGCATACTCTGAGCACTAACAAATTGAACAAAATCTGTTAAAATGCCATTTACTGTTGCAGTGTGTTAAAATAGCCCATGATCCACCTGACAGGTTCTAGTGAAACTCTCAGAAAATGATCACTGGATCTTCAACTGATTTACCTTTTGAAGTCAACCCAATTCAAGATGGCCACCAAAGCTACCACAATCAGCCTTATCAAACCCATTAATGACAATAACTCAGTCAATGCTGCAGCTATTGAGCTAAGTTGGTTGTAACTGAGTCATCCTCAACACATTCTCTGAGTGCTGGCAGGTTCTGGGAAATCTTGCATTATTACAAGGTTTGACCAAAGCAGCTACCGTATTTTCCGCCGTACACGTCGCATTGCCGTATAAGTCACATCAGTCCAAATATGTCTAATAAAGTGGGGGAAAAAAGTCATAAATATGTTGCTTCGCTGTGTAATTCGCATTTTTTACGTGTCACTGCTGACAACCCAGAAATGTGGGCCGGTGTTGCACCAACAATTGATTGGCTGCCAAATGGCGGCTGCGGGAGCGTGCACGGGACGACTTTAACAAGAATTTAACAAGAATTTAACAAGATTAACACTTAAAAACAATTATTTGTTTGCTCGACATTATAACAAAGGTGTGTCTCAGTTGAACTTTTAATTTACTTAATAAATGCACTTTAATAGTCAAATTAGCTGCATTTCGCCTGGACGGCACAGTGAAATGAAGCTGATTTGACAGTTGCTGGACGAAGGTGGCAGTTTATGGCATGCCAATTGTGTCATTAATAGCCACTTCTACCTATTACATAACACAACGGCGTGCCATACATCTCGAGTGCCATCTAGTGGCTGAAAATGGTAGTGTTCAATATTCTCAATGTCAGAATGAATGAAAATGGTCTTATCTCAGCCAAACATTGGTTTATAAATATGTGGGGGGAGGGGGGGGAAGCCATAAATAAGTTGGTTTGGTGTATAAGTTGCAGGGCATGTAAATTATGCAAAAAACTGTGACTTATAGGCCGGAAAATACGGCACATCTCTCCGCTCTCATTGGAAGATAATTTTAGTTTGAAACTGAAATGAAAGGCGTTGGGCGATATGCATTCCTTCAAATAATTCTAGACCTTTAAAAAAAAAAAAAAGCTAAGGGATTACCGTAAGTGGATTAAAACACAAAATATTATCATAGAAACTGCATTTTTCTTTCCCTCCTGGGCTTTTGTTGCCTTTGTCAGATTTTACAGAAGTATTTTTTAGCTGTCAACTGTTAGGGATTATTCCATCAGCTTGTCTAAAGACTGAGGAGAGGGGAGGGAGGTTTAGATGTTTGCAGTTGTCTCTAGAACAGGGTTTGAATTGTGTGTGCCATCAAAATGAGCTTTTATGAAGTTGGGCTATTTAGTGTAGTCTCCAAAGACGTAGACTCGTCTGACCCTGTGTGTTGATGAGTTTATCCTGTTTTAAAAGTGCTAAAGCTGTTCATATTAATGGAGCTATTTATTCCCCCATCTACGGTAATCAGAAAGTTAGAGACCAGAATAAAACAAGTGGAAGAAAGTAATTTAGGCTTTTATTGAACAGCTTGACCTTGCTGATGTTTTGTGTTGAGACAGCCTGCTGAATGGGCACCAGAGTGTTAAATTTAGTGTTTTCCATCTTGTGATTTAAAATGTGCTGCTGAGCCCCATTCTACTTCATTTATCATCTGTCATTTAATGCTAGCATATTATTGTCCATATGCTTCATCAGAGAGACATTATGGGTAATGGCTGTAAATTCTCCTGTGATTTGAGCCAACAAAACAGATGCATCTTGTGTAAAAAGGACTACTGTAGCCTTGAGATCACTTCTAAGTCGTTTGTTTGCAGGGTAATTCAAATATGTTGCCTGCCTGCAGATGTCACCTGGTGGAATTATAAAGAAAATATGTGAGAGGCTTCTTTTGGAAAAATACTCTAATGATTCAGCTGACAAGTCAGCTGTCAGTAGTACTCCCGCATTTCTAGACAACAAAATTAAATTTGATTGGATCAAGTCACTATCAAACCTTTTTGTCTCTTTCTATTTGTCAACAAAAATGTCAATGATTTTAGTCGAAGTTTTAATCCTGCATTCGTGTCTCGTTTTTGCCTGGATGAAGGTTGATAAAAGCTATGACAAAAACATTTTGTCTATGAAATTAACACTGCTCAGTCTGGTCAGAATTAAACTCTTTTTCTCCAAACTAAGGTCACTTAAATTATCTACAACAGGAAAAATATATTATTGTTTGTAACGTTTTCTCAAAACCTTTTTTCAAAAGATCTGATCTCTTCAAACAATGTCAGAAGAAGAGCCCTGTAGTCGAGGAAAAGATGCCACTCTGCTTCAAAAGGTCAAACAATCTGAATCAGTCAAACACATGTAGAAACTGCTGAAACATCAAAAATTACTATAAGAACTGTTCAGTTCATTGATAAAACCTAAGGGGGTAGAAGTTTATATGCAAGTTATCTTGGAGGAAAATAATGTGATTTATAAAAATAAAAAGTAAATAAAAACATTGCAATCTGAAATTGTTTACATTCGGTGAAATCTATGAAAAATAATAAAATTAAAAGTACAATTCATAATATTTACTGTTTTTTTCAGACCATAAGGTGCACTTAAAATCCTTTAATTTTTTCCAAAATCGACAATAAGCCTTATAATCCGGCGTGCCTTATGTATTAATTCTAGTTGTGCTCACTGACCTCGAACTGATTTTATGTGATACACGGTGCTCAAAAATCTGTCAAAATGAACTTGTTTCACTTAATGTGTCTTATAATCCGGTGTGCCTTATAGTTCGAAAAATACGGTAATACTAAAAGTTTGAACTCTTACATGCATTTTTGCAATAAATAAAATTCAGCTTGAAGTTAATAGAATTAAAGACTTCACACTGTAAGGAAGTAAAAAGTTGACTATGGAGTGATGGAAAAACGTGAGGTGAGTCTATTTTTACTCTGCTGTAGAACTACTGATTGGTGAAGTGATGTACCCATTGTGCTTACTTCCTGCTTTTGTTACTATTACAATTAAGTGTTTCTAGTTTCACAAATGTTAAATACAAAAAGTGTATGGACCAGTGAGGGCTCAAATAAAACGAAGAACCAGATTACGGTAGTTTATCTGTAGATTTTAATGGTGGTGCAAGCAGCTTCCTTAACATGAAGGTTTTATCAAGCTCTAAATATGAAGGATCAGTTCAGAGAGTACCGGTAAGTACAAGTTCAGTTTGAACCCCACCAGCGAGGTTAAATCTTAACACTAATCAGAATTATTAGGATGTATTAGGATTTAAGTACCAGTCAAATGTAAATGAGTCCTTGTGGCTAAATGGGACTAATACCTGTATAAATAAAAGTTGAATGAACAAAAAAAATGCCTTCATCATCAGCTCAATATTTTGGCAAAAGAAACTAGAGCCCGACCGATATGGAAATTTTGACTATTGTCGATACTGATATTTGGAGGGAAAGGCTAATGCCAATAACCGATATACTGGCAGAAAAATTTTGAGCTTAGTTTCTCCACCCCCAAGAATCTACGTAAAAAGCTACCTTTAAACCCGCTTTAACACTTGAAGTCTTGAAACAGTCTTCCTATCGTGCGTTCGCGTGTTCAATCCTCCAGTATTCAGCCAAAGTTATCAAGTGTGCTACATAAATATAAAATAAACAAAGAAACACCCTTCCCTGTTCATTGATTAAACAGTCAGTCATGTACGGTGAAAGCCCATTGACTGCAAGCGTGTTGTTTTTCTTTAGAAAGAAAGATTTCAGACAAATAATTCATTTAATTGAGGTCGACAAAGATAACATTACTAACACTGATATCTATTTACCTCTACATTAAATTTATCGTTCTGGCTAAAGTTTTACAAGGCAATAGCCTATGTTAGGTTATCTAAACATTAGCTTGCTAACTTGAGAGGCCCGTAGCTAATGCCAAGCAGGTTGAAGCATTGAAGATAATTTATTATTGTTGATTTTTGTTTATTTTACAGATCATTTACAGTAAACTTACCATGCTCTGTTCAGCAAAATACGCTACACAGTGTTTACTGTACTTGCCGCCGTACACGTCGCATCAGTCCAAATATGTCTAATAAAGTGGGGAAAAAAACATAAATAAGTTGTTTCGCCGTATAAGTTGCATCTGTTTTGCGTCACCACTGACCACCCAGAAACGTGGGCTGGTGTTGTGCCAAAAATTGATTGGTTGCCAAATGGCGGCCGCAGTATCGTGCACGGGAGGACTTTAACAAGAATTTAACAAGATTTAACATGCGACATTATAGCAAAGGTGTGTCTCAATTTAACCTTTCCTTAATAAATGCACTATATTGGTCAAATCAGCTGCATTTCGCATGGACGGCGTGGTGAAATGTAGCTGATTTCACGTTTGTTCCAGGAGTTCCAGAGCGAGATGAAGTTGGTTTGGTATGGCAAGCCAAGTATCTCATTAATAGCCACTTTTACTTATTAATGAGACACTTGACTTGCATTATTAGTCGAGGGCCCTCTAGTGGCTGAAAATGGTAGTGTTCAATAGTTTCCATGTCAAAATGAATGAAATCCTCAGTTCTCAGCCAAATATTGGGTTAAAAATATGGGGAAAAAACATATATTAGTCACTTCGGTGTATAAGTCACAGGACTTGCAAATTTATGCAAAAAGGTGCGACTTATGTGGCGAAAAATATTATAGATGTTTTCGGCTTCAGCTGTGCTGCGAGTCAAGTGACATGGCCATGACTTGAAAGAAGTCCACATGTGCCCTCTGCTGGAAACATTGTACATTTACATCTTTTGCAAGTAAGGACACAGCTTGTTCCCAGCATTATAGGGATGAAAATTAGAAGTGTTTATATCGGCACATAGTGGGCCAATTATCACCGACACCATATGTCCCCAAATGTCTATATTGGCCTAAAATATCAGCCCTACTCGTATATCGGTCGGGCTCTGAAAGAAGCCATTCTTTTTATTTTTATTTACTCTGAACTGATAAAACTGTTGTCACATAGTTAAGTATAATACAGTTAATGCATGATGTAATAAATACAGAATTGTCTTTCCATATATGTGAGTGTATACCGTACTTATGTCTTTAGTCTTTTTTGTGCACAGTCGTTTTTAATTTCTCTGTTCTTACCCTTCTAAATTGTGGTGTTTTTCTTCCTGTTTTACCAGTGTGAGGTGAGGTTGGCTCAGAAGCGCATGCGCCTTGAAAGCAACCTCAGTGGCGGAGCCAGTGAGGATGAGGAGGGAGACGATGGAGACTCAGACTCCGATGAAGAGTCTTCAGCCAAAGCTCGCTACTTTGGCTACATTAAGCAGGGCTTGTATTACATAACAGAGATGGAGCGCTTTGCACCGCCACGCAAGCGTCCTCGCACCGTGATCAAGAACTACCGCCTGGTCAGTTTGAGGTCCACCACACCGGAGGAGCTGTATCAGAGAAAGGTAGGGTGCCTTTAGTTGGTAATAAAAACACCTAATATCGAATGGTGGTGTGTGTTTAAAGTTTTATTCATTCTGCACATGGAAGTGAGAAATTTCTTGGCTAACTTTCATAAGTGAGGTGCAGAAACTTCGTTGGTGTTTGCTTTTTGAGAATTAAAATAGTGCTCCTGAAATCTGAGAGTAAATGTTAATGTTTTAAAATATGTGTAAAGTTTGTCCAGTAACAAACACAATTCAGAAATCCCTGTTTTAAGATTTGTGCCAAAAAGCTCTGGATGATTTCCTTTAAGTATTTTTATTTTATTTTTTTATACACCTGCCTTATGAAGGACACATTATGGTTTGAACATCCGTAGGTACGTCTGTAAACTTTTCTTGTCCGGACCGTACCTTCTGATCTGCTCAAGATAGTTTAATGAAACATGATACACACATGCATTATCTAGGCAGAGTTTCTGTTACACTTTTCATTACCCCATCGCCAAGGTCAAGGTCGCAAATCGAGGTCGAAGTTCAAACAAGGTCTTTGCTTCTTCCCCCTCATTGCTTTCTAATTAAAACGGATGGATTTAAATGAAGTTTTTTTCTACGTTGTAATTTCTTTGGAAGACCATCAGGAGGGTTTGATTTGGGATATTGACTAAAAGTGCTTTATATATAAATATATATACTATATATATATATATATATATATATATATATA
>NC_056509.1:30223349-30270081 GCF_014905685.2 Nematolebias whitei
AGAGAGAGAGAGAGAGAGAGAGAAAGAGAAAGAGAAAGAGAAAGAGAAAGAGAGAGAGAAAGAGAAAGAGAAAGAGAAAGAGAAAGAGAAAGAGAAAGAGAAAGAGAGAGAGAGAGAGAGAGAGAGAGAGAGAGAGAGAAAGAGAAAGAGAAAGAGAAAGAGAGAGAGAGAGAGAGAGAGTGAGTTACAAGATGTTTCCTAGCATTCAGAATTAAACAGGATCTATTGTTTGAAAAGTAATCCAATTGAACTTTCAGTTTCCTTACCAAGTTTTCCACATCTAGCTTAAAAGAGAGATGCAAATTAAAAGAGATGCACAATTTATTAGATTTATTAGAGATGCTCTGATACCACAATTTTTCAGAGTTCAAGTACTTATATTTAAGTACTTTATATATTGAGTGCCATCAATAAATGACATTACACTTTTTACAATTATTTTTAACGTGTAAAAATTAGTTACCAATTTTTTGTGTGTGTGTTAATTCCTACAAAGGAGCAAGACAGCAGTCCTGGTAAATTTTGGCTCTCCTCTTGATAAATTTGTGACGGATTATTTATAATACGTTTTACCGGTACTTTTATCACCATCGTTCATCTCCATGCGACTTCTGCTTCTTCCTCTGGCGGTGTCTCTTGGTGACTTGCAAACAACCTTATGGCGCAATACTGCCACAACTGGTAAGGAGTGTGAAATAACAACAAACGAACAATGAATACTCAGTCAATACTGGTATTTGTATAATTGCATCCCTAATATTTTTGTAAATATCCAAGTAAAAAATAGTCTTGCAATAGTATTCTAGTATCCTGTCAGGCTTCAAATTGTTTCATTATAAAATAAGGCTTTGAACATTTAAATACCCGATGTGACATGTTTGTGCACACAAATACAATCTTATTTGACTTTACTAATCTTTTTTTTTCTTCTTCCTAGTTACAGATGTGTTTAAATTTTAAAAAGGTGGAATACCGATGGTGTTCGTGTTCTTCTTTACTTATTCATAGCAGCTCACACAACATGTTCTTGTGAAAAGCTGCCATCAGTGTTCATGCTAGAATACCTTCATGTTTGGGTTTGAGTCCAGACATCAATTCCTTTCAACTTCACAGTGTTACAAATTCATTTAGTTGAACTGAATATTGCTTCTTTATTTCATAGATGCTTTATTTAGAATTATATAATCTCTTCTGCTCAGCCTTTATCGTTTTAAAACTAATGCACGAGTGTTGTGAATCTCATTGTGATACCAGTAATCACTTTAAAGAGTGTTTGTCTTCCCATGGAGAAATCCACATTTACTCTGAAACTCTTCATTTCTTTCTGGCACTTAATTTAGCAGCTATTAAAGAAAGCAACATGCATCTGTTTGGCCATTGACTGAATTGTAATGGGCTGATCAGCAAAAATGGTTTCTGACTAAATAAATCCAGTCTCGGCTCAAGGGAAGTGCTATTGTTTTGTTGGCTCAACTCCAGCGTTCTACTGAGAAGAAATGAAAACCAACCAAGATGCTCAGTTTGCTTTAAGGCTATTTTTCAGTCTCATGGGGGGGTTCTCTGAAATGCTAATTGCTGTACAGAAATATGGCTGTTGGTGCTGCATGCTACAAATTGCTGCAAAGACGACAACAAACTCCATCACGGAGCGCAGTGAGAGGGGTATCTGCTCTCCACAGTCCTGAGTTTCAGCGTGCTTCATCAGTCATTTTTATGACCCGTCATCTGCTGCCTTCTTCATCATTGTCATCATCATTAGATGCCATCAGTCATCACCATCAAGCCTAACAGTGAGAGTTACAAAGTAATACATCATTATTATCTCATTGTTACACTTGGGACCGGCGGCACTTCCCCAATTGCTGATGCTGCTCATCTGCTGGGGTTGTTTTGTTTTTGTTCACCTGCTTCATGCACTGTAGGTGTGGAACCAAAAGCAAGGAGGAGCTTTGATCTGCACTTGTGTGTTTATACCGTTTTGTAGTTTCAGTAGTGGCGTAACAGTACTTGTTATTGAATCACACTGTTCGCTGCATAAAATCAGATAAAGAATGTGTCTGTTTGCTTTTTTTATGAACTGTCACAAGTAATAGGCTACACAAATTTTATTGTTTGTCATATGCAGGTCAACACAAGGTCAACAATGCAATGAAATGCTCAGGATGAGAATAAACATATCGATTTGCCAAAAAAACCAACCAAACAAACAAACAAAATAAATACCAAAGCATGCAACTAAAGTACAAAACAAAGCACCAAAAAGTGATAAAGAAATACATCTACAAGTTCCAAAAGAAATATAGTAAACAACATGGTAGAATACAACGGTGCAAGTAGGATGAATCAGTACAATCAAGTACCACACAGGCACACATGATACATATTGCACACAACATACACCACACAGGTTGCACGACAGGCCACTGCACAGGCAGTGAACAACATTGAGATGAACTGAACCACGATGGCAAGTCAGTGACACACATGATACAGCCACATCGTGCAGCAGCAATAAACATATTAGGTGTCACAGATCAGTTCTGTCGAGCCAGTAGACGGAGAAGTTGTCCGAAGCCACATCACAGTCAGGAATGGATGGCTCCAGCCATAGGCCAAGACATAACAGTTCCTCGTGTCTCGCTCGCAATAAATCCGTGTGCGCAGGCCATCCAGTCTATTCCTCAGAGACTAAATGCCCAAAAGCTGGACCGAGGGGCGAGGGGGTTTGCTGCATGTCTGGCGTGTCCTGCACAAAACACCGGCTCACTTCCTCTCCGTGTTTTTCTCTTACGGCGCCCAAGTACACAAAGGAGCCGGGGGAAATGTCTGTCGTGGAGTCCCCATAAGTCCCCAAAAGTTGGTCCAAAGTCCCCACTCACTGACGATTGCAACTCCAAAAGTGCGTCACGGTCATACCTGTAGCGTGGGAGCGTAGTGCAGGTGCAAAAATTAAAAACAACAATGAACAACAAATGTGTGATGCGGAGCGGAGCTCTTGTTAGTGCTGCCATGCTGCGGCGCACGTTGATGACGAGTAACGAGGAAGGTCATATTTAAAGCACTTTGCACCAAAGCAAAGCGAGAATCACTAGACTGATTTACAAACTGGAGCTTGAAGATCTGCCTGTGTCTAAAATCAGAAGTGTCTTTTTTTTTGTTGCAATGATTTATAGTAGCAGTGAATAATTAAAGGTGGACATGTGGAAAGCCAAAAGGTCATAATTTGAACGTTTTGAAACACATTTGTTTTTAATAAGACCACGTTAATTGAATCGTCCAATGTTTACTAAGGCTTACCCCAGTATGAACAACAAACTAACACTCACTTAGCTCAGACGCTAGATGTTAGTGTTTACTTTTTTAGTGTGCTTTTCAGTTCATTCATCTATCCATCCATTGTCTTCCACTTGTTCTGAAGTCAGGTGCCAGGGTCAGCAGTTTGAGCAGGGAGGCCCAGACATGTCTTCTCACAACCACCTCTTCCAGCTCTTCTGGGAGGATTCCAAAGAGTTCCCAGTGTGTTCTGGCATTTTCCCATGATCTCCTCCCAATTAGACATGCCCAGAAAACCTCCTTAGGGAAGTGTCTTGGAGCCATCCTTACCAGATGCCTGAACCACCTTAACTGGCTCCTCTCAAAGTGGAGGAGCAGCGGCTCTTCTCCGAGTCTCTCTCAGATACTTGGACTTCTTATCTCTATGGGGAGTTCAGCTACCTTGTGGAGAAAATATTGTCCTTTTGACCACTACCCAAAGAGTTAGTGACAATAGATAAGGGTAAGAATGAACACATCCTGTTAAAAAGAGAGCTTCACCTTGCAGCTCAGCTTTTTTCAGTTCAGTGCTGCTTAATATTATTCACACTATTTCAGACAAGTTAATTGTAAACAAACATTATTTTCTTTTTTAACTAAAGTGATATCTTTATGACATTTTTTGACACATGGCCTGCACAATAGAAAATGGTAAAATTTAGTTTATTTTATAGTAAAGTTACTCTTTGACAAATACCACCTTATATGGCCTGCAACCTTAGAGACTCCTCAATATCAAGGATATTTTATTTCTCTCTACTTTGGGGAGTGTTATTGTTTGTTTAAAAAAAAAAACATGGGGAATATCTACCATTTGACTTTTCTTTCCTTTTTGTTGTACCAAGCTTGTATCAAACCTGTATTGAACTGATACTCTACCATATGATTTGATATAATACAGTACCAAAAAGACAATATAACATTTCCATTCTTCCATTTGTCTGTTCGTCCGTCCATTTATCCATCCATCATCTTTACCCACTTCTTCCTTTTCGGGTTGCAGGGGTCTCTGGTGCCCATATCCAGCAGTCACGGTATGAGAGCCAGAGGACACGCTGGACGGGTCGCAAATCCATCACAGGGACACACGATGACAAACAAGATACCCATTCATACTTTCAATCACACCTAGGGACAATTTAGAGTTACCAATCAGCCTAACATGCATGTTTTTGGTCTGTGGGAGGAAACCGGAGTACCCGGAGAAAACCCATGTATGCACAGAGGGAACATACAAACTCCTCACAGAAAGGTCATCAGCTGAGATTCGATCCAGCAACTTTTTCACTGAAAGTCAACAGCTCTACCAACTGTCAGTTACCATTTCCTTGAGGAAATTTGTTTTAAACTTAATAAATTAATACATAGCGGTTTTGGTGCACTTAAAAATCACCAAAATATTCTTTGTGGTTGTGCACCTTTAATATTTAGTCTTTGGGCCTCTGTCAGTTTCATCTTTTTATTTGTATTCAACAGTGTTAATACAACATGATATCTCTATAATTTGACACAGACACTCATTTAGTCTCAGAAACCGGAGGGAACAGATTTATCCCTGGAGATTTTACCTCGCTTAGATTATGTAGTGAAAGTCACTTTACAAGAACAAGTGGGTTCTGGTCAAGTGGGTTATTTTCTTAAGTCAACCTCCACACATGTTGAAGAGTTTGATGCACTTGGCGGAGAAACTTGGGCAGCTTGAGTAGCACACTGGCAGGGCTGCTGACAGTTATATTAGCTGAATCTAGAGACCGGAGGAAGTGCTTTTTTTTTTTATGTCCTCCTACGTGAGGTTTAACTGCCTAGAGATCTTACTGGCCTCCAGGAACCACAGTCTGGCTAATGTGTTGCTTTGTACTCCTACACACCGAGAGAGAGAGAGGGATACTTGGTGTTTCTGTCAGCCAGCATGCTTGCATACACAAGTGCTTACGCATACATTAAGAGAGATGGTATAAAATGAGTTGTCATTTTTTTTCCTGCTTGATTAAATAGTTTTGCAATGAAGGGATACAGGGGCATTAGAAGCATTTGCAATGTGTGTGTGTGTGTGTGTGTGTGTGTGTGTGGGGGGGTTCTGGGTGTTTTTCGTCAGAAATTTTTGAATAAAGTAGATGCCATTTTGTACGTTCTGGTGTATTTTAACGGGTTGTTAAACATCTACATTGACCTACATACTGTATGTAAACACTTGATTCAGTAACTATTTTAGAGACGGATTTGTTATTCATCTAGTACATAAAAGCATCATCCTGTTTTTAAACTCCTATGGCTTAGATAATTAAATTAACGTGACACAATTTATCACACATTATGACTTTAGGGGTGCATTTCACTTTCATTTTGTTTATTTTTATTTAGTTTTATTTGTAAGACATGCCACTGTTCTAAGCAATGGTGACGACAGACTGCATGTTTCAAAATAAGAATATTAACTTTACACAATGAACATTTTGATAACCACCAACAGTGAATTTTTTTTTTCTGATTTAGTGATAGGCATAACAGAAGATGACATGGCCATTATACAACCTTCACAACACAAAATTACACTGTGCCAAGCAATAGTGCCGCAAAAAATAATAAAATAAATAATAAAAAAACAACGCTTTTTTTTGTCAGTTTTGCCAACCAGCTTGCAATTATTAAAACAAACTTGCTTTACAGGTTCCTTTCTACCTTGGTGCCACCACCATTTCTACACTTCATAACTTTTAGTCACCTTTCCTTCAAAATCTACTTGGAATAACATCAACTCCTTCTACTGTTGTTTTATTTTCCACTATTCCTTCCCCATACACCTATTTTCCCAATTTTACTTTCCAGAAAACCTGAGCTACTTGAGTTCTTTTTCCCCGACACCATATTTCTCCTTCAGGGTATTCTCAAAAACACCATCAGCTGGAAATTTTAGGTAAAAGACAAGACAACACAAGTTATTCTTGCTCAGATTAGTCAAAGCTTCCAAAAGTGTACCATCTTCTGTCATTTACAGACACAACAGACTGGCAAATCTCCCTCATGTCCACTTGATCAAGTCTATCTTGGTGTATGTGGCAGGAAGCTACATTATTTAAATGTTGCTGTTTAATGGAAGAGTGAAGCCGTGTCTTTCTTTAGCCTTCTTGAAGCACTAAAACTATTTTCAGCCTCAACTGAAGCACACAGCACAACAAGAAGTAGCCTGACCAACACCTCTCCCTGTGTGAACAGAGCATGTACCTCTGGTAGCAGAGCTCTGAGAGTCTCTACTACTTGACGTGTCACTTCTTTGTAAATTATCTCCTAATGTCCGTTGTGACTGGGGAGGGATCAGATATTGCAAACAATTAATGGTCATCCAAGAATACCAATCTATACTAGCCTACTGTTAATTAAAGTAAAGTAGCTTTGTCCTAATTTTTCAATGTTTAGTTGAACAGTAATTTAACATGGCCTAGGGCTAGTTTAACAAAAAGAATGAGGTTTTAGCAGAAGCTGTACATTGTTAGATGTCAGTGGGACTGATGTTGCCTCCTCCAGTTTGGAGCAGTCTGCACTGATGAGTCGTCGATTATGCTTCATGGCATGAGGTGTGGTGATTTGTTGTACAGGAAAACCCAGACTGGACTTTTACTGGTTTGAGTTTTCTCCTGTTAATCAAGTGGAATGGATTTGTTCACAAAGCAATAGAAACAGCGCTGGGTGAACTAATATTTCATGGTAAATGTGTGTGTGGGGGTCCAAATGAGTATTTTTTAAATGTGAGGGGGACTTGTCCCCTTCATAGTCAATGTGACGCCGATGAAGGGATATTGTTATATTGATAATGATATTGCGTATTGTTTTTGTACCACTAGTGCTTATTGTATTTCTAGTTAAAGTTTGTTTAATGTGGATTAAAGAATTCAAGGGTCTTTATTTGTCATACACACCACATGTGGTACATGTGGTGGAACAAAATTGTGTACATTGGGTCCCAGTTACATCCAACAAAAGTATAACATGTAAAAGAAAAATTGTAATAAGATCTAAGAAATGAACTACGAAAAACAACAATTTGAGTAAAAGTAAAATTGACATTGAATCCAAAGTATTTTTATTTTTCTAGCCTTTGTTGAGAGGAAAAAAACTGTAAGAAGCTGAAATGTTAAATACTAAAGCCTTAAGGAGGTTATTTATTATGCTACAATTTTATAAGTAAGCTGGAGAAATATTAATGATTAAGTAAAACTTTGGGTTGATGGAGCCTACACAGAACTTTTTGTATATCTTAGTAGTCAGTGTAAACAGCACTATCTTATTTTTATTTTTATTTTTTTATTAAAATTGTATAGTTATATTAATGGTGATGGATTATTTTTTAAGTTTTCTAAATGGCCTATTTAAAAAGATTGTAAAATATATTGTGTATTGTACTGTATTGTGAAAGTATTTTATTATACAATACTGTTTCATAAAATATTGTATTGCGTCATAAAACTACTGTACTATATTGTGGAAATACTGCATTGTTTGTTATTTTATTGCATCTCTTTGTGTTGTATTGTATTGTCATGTTTAGTTTTTGGAATGATGTCATTGTGCTCATAAAAACAGGTGTGTGCAGGTTTTACAGGGTTCTCATTGCTAAAATGCCACTCGAAAATGGTAAATAAAGTAATAATAGCTGATTAAATGTCATTATGTCAGTTATGCGTTTGTACGCATGCTGGGGCTGGCATGCAGTTTTAAGCACCTGCTGGGTGTATTGACATAATGCTTGTGGGATATTGGCTAATAGGTTTTAGTATTATGTCAAGAGCATAATACTGATACTTTGTGTGATAATTCACTGTCTGGTGTCTTACTTTTGATTCTCCAAGAACTTCCTGTTGGAATTTTTTTCCTCTTCAAATTCTTCGTGTGCTCCAACCTTAGCTCCGTTCCTTATCGTACATGCAGTTCTCATGCATTTCATTGTTTCTCAGACTGAAATCTGCAAATTTAAGACCTTCATTCTTTGAGTATCTAGGTTATTTTCATAATGTCCTAACTTGTGTCTAAGTTTAATCAAAACCTTGACCTTTTTTGAGTTTGATGTAAAATAAGACTACCTTTAATACAATTTTTTATATGCAGATATTTAATTGAAAAGACCCTGTTATACACAAATCTCACAAAATGGGGAAAGTGGGTTTCTTTTTGTTTGAACCCTTTACACCAGAACACAAAAAGCACCTTTTCGTTTTACTTATTTACTGTATGATTACATCTAGAACTACCTTTTTATCAGTGGTTTTCATTTTGCACACTTTTTTTTTCTTCCAGAAATACCATATCTCCTTCAGATTGGACATTTTAATCTATATTTATACTCCTGTTGAAAGACTGAAGTATTATGGTATCGTCCCCCCATCTGTCCGTACATACGTTAACTTTTTCTTGTCAGGGCCATAAGATAATTTACCGAAACTTGACACACATCTTCATCATCACTAGACTGAGTGTTTTATACCCATTTCATCACCATAGCTAAAAGATCAAGGCTAAAAATCAAGGTCAAATGGTATACAAAGTATTTGCTTGTCTGGACCATAACTTCAGATCTGTTTAAGATAATTTAACAAAACTTGATACAACAGTGCACTACTACTAGAAAGAATGTTACATCATATTTTCATCACCACAGCTCTATGTATGTGAGTCACAAAAAGTTACCAGTAGATCAAGTATTATACAAGGTCTAGTCTCGTCTGGACCATTGCTGTAGATTGCTGTATTGTAATAATAGTTTTTTTTGTGCTGTATGTGGCACTCTCGTTACCTCATAGTTCACATTTTTGTCAGTGAAGCTCTATCACGGTGCAAAGAAAAAGGCTAAATTGTTGATAGTCTCAATTTATTTCATTTGTGCACTTTTTTTAATCTTATAGATTGACAATGAAGAATATGGTGAAGCCCTGTCTCTTGCCCAGGCATATAATCTGGACTCTGACCTGGTCTATCAGAGACAGTGGAGGAAAAGTCCAGTCAGTATTGCCTCAATACAAGATTACCTGGTAAGTTTAAGTTGGAGAGAGACTCATGTGGAGATTGGTGTGGATCAAATGTTTGGTAAAAAAATACAAAGTGTGTGTGGATGTGTGAAAACACACAAGCTGAAATATTGCAAAGAACCTACTTCTTCAGTTTTAGGTACCATTTTTATAGTCGAGTACTTTCACACCCTTTATTTTCCCATTTCCTCTGCGTTAAATACCTCACCTTCTCTCCTAGAGCAAGATCCGCAAGCGCTCCTGGGTGTTGCATGAATGTGTGGAGCGTGTCCCAGAGAACGTTGATGCTGCCAAAGAGCTGTTGGAGTACGGTCTGAAGGGAACCGACCTTGAGGCCCTGATAGCCATTGGGCACAATGAAGATGGTGGCAGGTAGGACATCTGGTTTTGTTCAAAGCCAAATTGAAGAGGGCTTTTGATGTTTGACTTTTAGTATATATTTTTTAAATCTTCTTTTACCTTCTTTTATTGTGGCTGTTTTTAATTTACACTGATTTATTGTGCCCTGTTTTAATTTGTTTTATCTTTTAAAGCACTTTGGTCAATGCAAGGCGTTGTTGGAAGGTGCTATATAAATAAAGTTTATTATTATTATTATGTTCATTCTCTACCATCTTTGATACAAGAGTCTATAAGGAACAAGCAGCCTTTTCCGTCCTGTCTCTTTTAATGACTAGAGGAAGTTTTTAGAATGCTACATTTTGTTTGTGATGTTTTTAATTTCCATCTTTCAGGTTCATCATGCCAGGAGATGTAGACCTCGATGACCTTCCGTATGAAGACATCTCGTCAGGTGACGAGGAGCTAGAGATGAAGAAAGAAAAGGAGACACACAAGAGACAAGAGCTCCTAGCCACGATTGACTTCAGAAGGTACAGATGCAGTCAGGCTAATAGCCTGATGAATAGAATAGAATAGAAACAGCCTTTATTGTCCCACGGATGGGAAATTCAAGTAAAGAAAATAAAAACAAAGTTTTCAAAAAAAAAATCAGCTCCATTGGTGAAGCTGCTGAGACGGGTACCGGCAGTAGACTGAGCGCAAAAATTTGTTCTGCTAATTTAACAGCATTAAAAGGATTTATTTAGCTTTTTGACCTTTATTTAACATTTTCCCATGTTCCTGATTTTAAAATGTATAGAAATTTGTTTTTGTTGGTTCTATTTTTACCCTTATGTAACCTTAAGCAGCCCGTGCGTCATTTAGTTTCACTCCGTTGCAATTTTCTACACAATGACTTTTTTTAGACAAGTCAGAATCAGAGTAATTTTTTGCAGTAAGAAAGACTTGCAAATAAAATGACTTGTTCATTCAACACCAGCAGCTGCAGAGCATCCAGAAAAATTAAATCATAGTTGCACTTTGGGTTTTCAACCTCCTTAAAACCCATACACAGGGATTGGTTGATTTTTTTTTTTTCCCCAACTACTGGGAACACTGGGAAAACAAAGTTTTTTTTATATTCTGGCATCTATTGTTAAATCAAACCAATGTTGAGTGGTGTTGATGATTTCTGAAGTTACAGGGAGCTAGCTGCTGGAAACAAGCTTATTTGGCAACCTGGGCCTTGCTTTGTAGTGAATCAAACCCTATTGGTGTAATTCTTTTATATTAAGTGGCTCATTTTTTATAAAATTGTTGGTTGTTGTCACTTGTCTTGGAAAACAAGAGATGTTTGTTGAGTGGGTGGAAAAAAGACCCAACTAAAAGGAAACCTGACTCTAACCCGAGGGAGATGCCTGATGGCTAACTGTTGCCTTGTCGTTACCATCAACTGATAAACCAAAAAATGAGACATTGTAGTAATAGAGTTTAAGGTGTAGACAAGGAAACCAAGAGTGATAGAGGACTTCCAAATTTACCCCTAATAGTTTGATTAGGTGGAACATTAGGGACAGGATCGCAAAGTCGAGGATGTTAATGAGAATGAAGGAGAAAAAGACTAAGAAAAACCATTGGTGGATATTAGTGGGTAATCAGCTAGAGGTAATTTATTCCTTTGTTGTCAAGTGCCCAGAGAAAGACTAATGAAACACCGTTTAGTGATCCCTAATCACCTCTCATAAATGCAAATTCACATGTCTGTGTATCCTGAAACACTGTTAATGTGATTTCATGCCTGGTACTCACGCGCGTTGAAGGAGCAAAATGTAATAATTGAAAAGTGTACTTTTAAAATGCACAGTTCTGCTGTGTGCAGCGTGCATACAGGTTTTTAAATGTGAAAATGCTGGATCATGGCGGTTTTTGTTTTTCTCACAACAGGTTCTTTAAGTAATTAGTGAACTTTCAGTGTGCATTTGAACGAGGTAGATTTTAAAGTCTGTAATAAGCCATTGAAATGGCTGCACTTCATTTTGCAAAAATTTTTAGGCCCTTTGTGATCTTCTGTGTGACTCATTCACTTTGTAAAAAAAAAAAAACATTATCACTGACCTGTAGTGCAGTATAATTAAAGAAAAGATGGAGGATAGGAACAGAGTTTCAAGAGGTAGTAAAATAAATCAATAATTTATTAACAAACCCGATTGCATGAAGCTTTCTGTGGATTTATTTCTTCAAACATGTCCATTTTTCTGCTTTATCTGTCTTTAAGTCAAGAGTGCCTTGTAGGCATCTGACACGTGTCCCCAAAATGTATTTGCCTGTGCCTCCTCCCACCACTAATGCATCTAATGATGACTGGAGGCCGGCAGCTGGAGGCCCGAGTAAGATCATAATTCTCTTAATTTCTTTTTAACTACAGCTCCATTACAGAAATGGCTCGGTATCGATCACATCTGCTCATATAACGTCGAGGCGTGTGCACTTTCTGTGGGCGTGTTGCTTCTGTGTGTAAATAAGTACGACATTTAACTACTGACCGTCACAGTGAATGCATCTTTGATCCTGCTGTTTGTTCACACCATGAAATAAAATGTAATTACTTTGAGTTTTGGTGGTAAAACTGAGAAGAAGCCTTAGAGGACGTCATTGAAGCTCTTTATTGATCTGTCGGTTTCAGGAGAGAATACAAACCCATCAGATTTTTTTTTTTTTTTTACAGATTTATGTAACTTTAAAATTATTATTATTATTATATTTTTTTTTTACGGATTCCATGTAAAGATCTGTATTAGGATTTTATATCTATAAACATAGCACAAAGTAAGGAAGAGGCTGTTTGGACAATCATATTCTTTTATAAACTACTTCTTGGCAACAAATTTTGTAACATTATAAAGCCCATTTATTGTCCCTTAAACAGTTCTGCATTTGTTTGTGAAATGCATTTGTGGGTTGATCAGCAGAGTAGGTGGGTTACACCCATGGAAGAACATACCAAATTTCCTCTGCTAAAACTAAACGGCTTATTCTGCTATTGATACTTATTTTGAGCTTCTAATACCCTGGGTGTTGACTGTCAGGTGCCTGATTGATGCCTGATTTTCAGCACCTGCTCGTGAGCTTGGACTCTGTGGTTAGTTGGTGTCTGCCCCAATCATATCCCATTTGACTTATTTGGATGGGATCGGACTTGTCAAGCTTGTGATCTGTAAAACCAAATTGCAGCATTATTTTGAGTGGGCGTTTAGATCATCTTCCAATTGATGGTCAAGTTCCAGGTAACGGGGGATGCCAGAGACGAGCTGTGAAGTGGGGGACCCACTGGATGTCAAATGTTGCATGCTTGAAGCAGACAGAAACTGACCAGTGTAGCAGAGTCCATGCCCACAAAATCAAATGCCAATCAGACACCTGACTGTCAGCACCTGGGATTTCAGAAGTTCAAACAAGAGCCAGTAGCAGAGTAAGCTGTCTGGCATTATCAGAGAACATTTGGAAGGTTTTCCTTGGGTGCATCCAGCATTTCTGGGCACAACCTGTGTTTGCCCACTAGCTCAATGGTTAGAGCAGTCGTCCTCCAATGAGAAAGTTGGGGGTTTGATTCCACCTGTATTCCACCATGTCAGTGTCCCTGAACAAGACACTGAACCCGTCATTGCCTGTAACATGTGTCCCATTGGAGTACGAATGTTATCTAAAGCACTGATTAGACACTAGAAGGGTTTACTCATTTGAACTTTGAAGAGATGTTGTAGCATGTTGTAAATGAGGGCACAACTTGTGTTGTAAGTCACTTTGAGTATCCTAGTTGTATAAAAATGTGCTGTATAAGTACAGCCCATTTAACATTTACATACTCAACTCTGCTGCTCAACCCTTACAAATGTGATGCCATTTTAGGGGAAACCAGTAGGCCTTCCTGCTCTATGTAGCCCAGTTTGAGCTGTGCTATATAGTACAAACTAAGTTCATGGTAATATCATTTAAGTTTAAAAACAATGTCTTAAGTTATAAAAGTGGAATAAATATGAAAGACAAAAGTCCTTTTGTCATTTAAAAATGTATCATTTTAAAACGGTTCATATTTGGTCAAGAAAATCTAGTTCAAGCAGACTAAAACATGCAGTTGTCATTTTTACTATGTTCCTTGCAATCTTGTTCAGTTTTGTTTTGTATTGGATTAAGCATTTTATTTTGCCCAATCAGATGGGAGTGGGTGTGATTCATGGTACTCTGCATGAAACGTGGGTCTGTGTGAAAGGTAGACAAGTGGAGCGAGCACAGCGACGCAGAGGTGAGACGATAACAGAGTAAAGCTGTCCGTTACAATGGTTAATGCAGAGTTGCTGACTGTAACGGACTTTAAGAAGCATATGAAAGTGGACCAGGAGCTAATCTTTGGACCTGCTGGATGAGTTAGAAGTTCCCCATTCAGCCGTTGGGTTCCCATGAGATTGCTGCGAGGAAGGACCTTGGTGTTCATGTGACATTACCTGCCTACTTGCCTTACGCAGTACCATATTCGTATCATTCATGTATACTATATAATACCATAATTCGCCTTAGAATCTAGCTGTTTTTTGTTACTTTTCTATTTTAGCCATCCTATTTGTTTAAAAAAAATCTGTATGACTTTTTATAACTGTCTATTGTTGTCGCTGTTGTGCATTGTTGTCATCATTTGTTAAAATCAGGTCTCTTGTAAATGAGTCCTCAAGGCTCAATGGGATTTACCTGTCTAAATAAAGGTTGAATGAATGAATGAATATTAAAGGGATCTCCACATCTATTTTTCCCAATCCAATCTCAAACTCCAAAGGATTTGTGAGAACAAAACTAAACCAATGCACGTGCTTTTAATTTTATTTGCTCAGTGAGCGAACGAGCTGTTTGTTTTGAGCTCCCACGTACCCAAGCATCGATTCAGTCCTACAACGGTTTATTTTGGGGTTGAAAGTACTGTGAAAAGTTGTTTTTGTTTTAATTTTATTTGTGCAACAAATTACTTATTCTATTTGCATTTTATCTTCTTACTAAAGTTTATTTTAAATTTAAATCAAACATCAGTGTCTTATTTGAAAGTTACTTTAAGTGTTATATTTTTGTATTCCAAGGGAGTGTATTTAATATAAACATAGTTATCAGAATTAAAGTCTTAGTGGGTCAAGCAATGTATAAATTTATCATTTCCTGCTAAGTGGAGGCACCACCGTTAAATTAAATAAAAATAGTAAGTTGTATCTCCTGCACGCTGTTAGTACAGCTATCTTTAAAATAACGTTCCCAGGGCCCCGACCGATGAACTACATTTCAATCTAACCTATTGGTTAACTCTTTAGCTACATGATACGGACGCTAGATGTATAAAAGTTGTCAAAAAAAAGTTATTGCCAAGAAGTATTGTTACAACAAAGACATAACCAACCAAACAGTTTTTGTGCTAAAGTTAGACACGACTTCAGTCTCTTTATTTTGTTATCATCTTGTCATGCACCTGGCAGTTTATTTTCTTCCGCAACTTTTAGACTGGTAAATCATTTTGCTTCCTTTCATTTAGTCTGCGCACAAAATAAGCTATATGGGCATCTTCCAAGTGCTGGTATGAGCAGTGTTCTGACTGTTTAATGCAGTGGCAGTGTGCAGCTGGTTTTCCGTTTGTGAGGAAGAGACGGGTGGAACAACTGTGAAGATGAGAGTGTCGTCTGCTTCAAGGTGTTTACGTTCTTATCAGATCAGATTCAGACTTCAGTCAGGAGTCTAATTTCCTCATTTGCTGCAGCATTGAACTTCAGTGTGCGTGTGTGTGATGGTAATGCAATTTACGCTTTCGCTGTGGCAGTCTGTGTGTGATTTTTATTTTATTTTTTTTAATGTGCACTCACATACCTCAAATACCCAATACCTGAGGGTTATTTGCATTAGACATGTGTGTTCAGCACGGTGGCACAACTGGTAGAGCTGCTGCCTCTCAGCGAGTAGGTCCCTGGTTCAAATCCCGGTCCAGGGGCTTTTCTGGGTAGAGTTTGCATGTTCTCTCCGTGCATGCGTGGGTTTTTTCCGGGTACTCCGGTTTCCTCCCGCAGATCAAAAACATGCATGTTAGGCTGATTGGTAACTCTAAATTGTCCCTAGGTGTGAGTGAGAGAGTGAATGAATGGTTGTTTGTCTCGTTTGTCTCTATGTGGCCCTGTGATGGTCTTGCAACCTGTCCAGGGTGTACCCCGCCCCTCGCACAGTGATTGCCGGACATGGGCACCGGTTTCCCCCATGACCCAAAATGGAAGAAGTGGGTAAAATATGATGGATGGATGAATGAATGTATGTTCTAATGCACGATAGTTTGGAACACATTAAAACTGCACAAGTGACTAGAGTAGAATGATTGATTGGTCAGCTGAATATTTAGGCTGTCAATTTTTAAATAATTTATATCATCCACACCTGAGCATACCACATTTCCTAAAAGATGGACCCTTTTCTTTTCAGGTTCAAGAATCTTTATTATTCCCAAGGGGCAATTTGTTTCACAGTCAGTAGCCACAAACCATCTATTCTAGACAAGACTTTGAGACAAAATTAAAATAACGATACATGAAGTCATCACTGTTTGTTGAGAAGCCTGATCGCTACAGGGATGAATGAGTTTTTCAGTCTGTTTGTTCTACATCTGGGCAGTAGATACCTGCGTCCAGATGGAAGCAACCTGAACTCGCCATGGAGTGGGTGATCAGGATCTGCCAGAATCAGCCTGGCCTTGTTCACTGACCTCGTCTTGTGTAGGTCAGTGAAGTTCTTATAAGGTTCTTACCGAGGTTTTTACAAGGTGCTTCCCACATTATGGGTTCCTTTCAAAGCAGGGGTGCTTTTTTCACATCAAATTTAATTTTTTATTACTATAAAAAAAAAGTCCCCCTATATTTAGAAAATTGTTGCCTTCCATTATTTTTCTATTTAGTTTATGGATATGAGAACTCAGCTAGACCCTGAAGTACTTGGTTAAATAGTAGATGTTACTATTAGCAGGAGAATACAGATCACCTGATAGTTTCAGCTTTGTTCATAGTAGTCTTCAAATAAAATGTAGCACAGCTAGGTTTGTGCTAGTCTGCTTCGGGCTCTGTCACTTATCACAAAATCTAGTACTGTAATCTGTAATATATACTAACATTACCCTGTTATTTTTATGACCCAAAAACAAACAAATCGAGCTCATGAACTACCCATTGGCTGTGCTGATTTTGAAAAACTGGCATCATCAAATGGAAAAACCTTGATCTGTCCACCTCTTACATTCTAATTCTTACAGTCCTTAGCCTCCATTGTCACGAGTCACATTTTTATTCATTCTGTCACCTTTTTTTTTTTTTTACTTGCATCTTGTACCATTTATCTTCATTGTATGTTGCCAGATTGCCCATTTACTAATACATCATCAAACTTTAGTGGGCATTGTTTAGGATGCTTAGCTACATTTAGCTTTAGGTTCAACAATTTAGGAGAGTTTGCTCTATATTCACTGGTTTATTTACAAATGGATATATTACTATTAAAGTAAAACTGCACATTCTGATATAAAATGGTGTACAGCCAGAGTAGAAACTAAACCATATTTACAATATTTCTTCAATAGTTTAGAATCTAAAGCAGACAAGAGTTTGGTAAAAAACAAACAAACAAAAAAAAAAAAACAGCTCATCACCTCATCCTTCTTCCTTACCCTTTTGTCAGCCATCCCCTTGTTCCATTTTCTTTTTTTTTCCTTTGCATCACTCTGAGAAAACAGAGCAAAGTAATTACCACTCGTGCGAGCTCTAAGCCACCACTCTTTGATGTGCCAGGGGTGTTTTGAGCCGGTGTTAATCTGTGTTAGTCTTTGTAGAGGGGCAGCGATAAGACCTGAAATCACCCTCTGTAATTGGGGATTACTGATTAAGGTGAGGGATGAGAGGTCAGCTTCCCTGCAGTTGATCCAGGACAATTTTTTAAAAGGAGGGAGGTTTGGACATCGCTTCACTTCTTCGTTATGTGAACATGTGTTGAACAACGCATAAAATGTATTACCGTAGGGTCAGACATGACCACTCGCAATAGTTTTCCCTTCCACTCCAGTACCTTGAGTGACTGATTTGTAGATAGATCTTTGGTGTTTATTTACAGGCATGATTAAAAGACATAAAAAATTGATTTGGCCCTTGCGGGATTATCACTCACATCATTGACAGCTAGTATCCTATACAAAACAGATTAATGGGTTTTTGTGGTCACGGAGAGTTGATTTGTTGTCCTTAGAAAATGATTAGGTTTAGAGGGCACTGTGTAGTGTTGTAGTCACCAGTCCATTACGTCCCTGTGGGCTTCCTGCACAAGGTCAATTTACAGTTCATTTAAAGCTGCTGTATGTGTTCTTGCAGCTGACCGACTGAGGGAGACGTCTGATTTGAGTGCAGTAAACCTATCCTGCCAAGCTCTTGCTTTAGATTTGAGGTCTTGTAGTAAATATGTGACCCATCACATGGCATTCAGGATTAAGTCACACAGTGGTATGTTGAGATACAGCTAGCTTTAGTGCATTGGTTGAAAATGTTTATTATAATTGGATTTGATAAAAATATAAATATCTAAAAGCCTTGTCACACAGTGACTTATAGTAGCAGCACATGCCAACGAATGGGAGGAAAAAAATGACAAATACGTGAGAATAAGTCACATAAGTTAGGTCTAAGTTTTAGAAAAGTTCCCAGCATGCTGATATATGATAGCCAGCCAATGATTTTTTTAAATGCACACAACTTTTAGTGTATGCCGACATGTTGGCGTAGCCTATATAAGTTATGAATAAGTTCACACCCATTACATATAAGTTACTCATAAGTTTACATACAGCAGAGACCAGCTAGGCAATTTTGTAGCATACGTGTAACTTTTTTCTAACCTATGAGCGCCTTGACTCATAAAGAGTTTATGTGCAAGTGTAACTTTTGCTGAACTTGTGCACATGTTGGAGCATATTGCGACAATCATAACATAAGACTTAAAAGGCAGCTTTCCGCACTCTGCACCCTCAGTCATTAATTTTGCATTGATCAACATTCCTTGGAAGAAAGAGAAATCAAGCCATATCACTGCAATAGCTATCAGGATGATCTTGGTATGAAAATGTTGCGTAGAAAGCCAGAAATCTGAAAATTTAGCTTATTTCATTTAGACTAAATCTGACTTGATCCTGGGTTCAATGTGATGGGTCACCTATGTGAATAGCTTATAATGGCATGCAGTTTATTTACATGTTTGTATTTGTCTGTTTATTTTAGGCTTACTTTGGAGCAGAAAGAACTGTGTCGTAGCCGACTGAAACTGCTCTCCTACCTGGACCGTCTGGCAACATATGAGGTAAGACAAAGATTATGTTAGAAAATCCTGGACTAGTTTTAGTCATTTAATCCTGGACTAAATTACTAAAACAGTTGCAAGTATTCAAGATGCACCAATCAAAATGCTTTTTATCACCTTTAAGAGGCAACAGAAACATTTGTATTGTCAGGGGTGCCCAATACGTTGATTGCGATGTACTGGTCGATCGCAAAGGCATTATGGGTAGATCGCATGGCATTTAAATAAAAAAAAAGATGTCAACCTTTCATCCATCCTCACTATGAAATTTTTTACTTGATTGACAGACAGAGCAGCCAGTCACAACCCTCATTCTTTCAAACCAGGTCTCAGAGTGGAGATTTTTTTGGGAAATATTTACATTTATCCATATTTAGCCCCTCCCCCCACTCTGTGAAATTCTCCATGTGTGAAGTAGCACATGCGTGCAACAGGCGGCTGCAGTCAAAAGTTTTTCTGCTCTAACAAAAGTTATAATGAATGACAGAGAGCTGAGTGTTTTTGTGCTACTCACCCCTTTTCAGCATATAGGAGCAAAACGAATAAAATCCAGTTCCAAAGAGACGTTAGTGTGTTCCATCAGTTTGGACATACTGTGATTATGCAGACGCTGTATGCACAATGAATGCAGCTGAGCCTGGCGTCAGGGTTGCCAGATAAATTTAAAATGTTTAATTACTCCTCATTTTCTGTGCACATGTTCAACAAACACAACACACACCTCATCTTAGAATATCTTTACTCAGCACATATGACAGTTTAGGTCAAAATACTATCATTTTAAAGCCACAGTACTGTAGTTCATAATTTCTTATCTGGCAACCCGACTGACACAGAAACTACAGCGTTTTTCATGTATATCTGCACCTTTTTTTTATTACCCCCAATAAACATAAAAAACCCACTGACATTTCCAGAGGTTGTTCTTGTGTAAATGGAGCCTTCTAGTATGTAGATCACTTTAACTTGGTCATTTTAAAAGTAGCTCACATGCTGAAAAAGTGTGAGCACCCCTGGTATGTCACTTGTCTGAGCAACAGCCTTAGCAAACAAATTTTAGTTCATTATAATCTAAACAAACAAACCTTCACATTTTAGAAGCAGCTACAATAAATGGTGTCAGTTTGCTTTAGAGTAAAAATTGCTGAGTTCGTTATTACAGTGAATTTTTATCCAGGGATCAAACTGGTGGATTCATTTAGATTTTTATTTATTTATTTGCTGCAAATATGGCTGAAGATGCATTAATGGCAATTTTCTAGACTGCTGTGGAAAGCTCTGACCTGCTGATTGTGATTTTTGCAGATTATGATTTGCCAAAGTTTTAAAGAAAGGTGTTGTGCAATCTGAAAGCACTCTGTAAATATTTTGCAATTACTCATTATGAGCCAAGAGTTAAAGCCATATTTGTATTTACTAAAGTTGCATTGCTGTGACGGCCATCTTAAATCAGGTTGCCTCCAAAGGTTTATCAGTGGTCGTTGTACATCCAGCGATAATTTCTGAGTTTTGTAAAAGTGTGTCCAATTGGCATCAAATTACTGAGCTTTTAGGTTTTTATTTACTAGAAGCTGACGAATATCTGCCAGATTATTGGTCAGAGATATTTGCACAAATAAAACAAATTTGAATTACAGTAAATCTTATTTATATAGTTCATTAACTTTTTTCATAACCTAAAACAGTGAAAGTGCATCCCATCACTGAACATTTGTTTTATTTTTATTTATTTATTTTTATTTTTTTAACCTCAAATCAAAGTAAATAGCTGCAATGGCCAACCTAATATACAGTAAAGTAATGGTTCCCAACCCTTGTCCTTGAGTAACACCATCCCGCATGTTTTAGTTGTTTCCCTGCTCCAACACCTGATCCAGTGATTTAATTACGGTACTTCATGTTCTGCAGAAGCCTGTTAATCACCCATTTATTAAAATCAGGTGTGTCAGAGCAGAGAAACAACAAAAGCACTCAGGATGGTGTTCCGCAAGGACCAGGGTCGGGAACCCCTGCAGTAGAGATAAACAACTCTTATTTAATAATTATTTCTTTTTATTTAATACTCATGATAAATCATTGTTGTTATTGTATTTACACCGAGTGAGGAGTTAAATATTTCTTTACATTTGTCTTCTTTCTAACAATTACTGTATGTTTCCCTCAATAAGATGGATTTGAATATAACTGGCACCTGATACAATAAATATAAATCTTAGGCTTGTCATCTTGGACTCCTAACAGATACTTTATTTGTTCAGCTTGCAGCCAATAAGTTCTGAATGCATGTTTTTCAGACTCATCTTATTTTGAAAACTTATGAGTCCTCCCTGTGCCTGTGGGCCTCCATAGGAAAAATAATGCCTTTCCAGTACTATTAATTACAATTAAAATCCCATTAGGTGAAAGGTTCCTGAATGCCTCTCATATTTTCACTTGTGTTTATGTGAGACACAAACGGCTTTAATGTGTTGTTCTTAAGCATTCTTTATTGCTTAGTTTTCCCACCAGCATGCTAATGCTTTCTCCTTTCAAATCCAATCTTTACAAAGCACAGCAGCTTTTCTCATCTTCCAGCTACAGTTACTTTTCTTAACCTCGCTAATCGCTTTAGAAATTTTCAAAAAAACCTAAAGAAGATAGCTACGTGAATTAGTTTTTAAGTCTGGCGTATGCTGTAACTAGTTAAGGGGAAGATATTTCCTTTTCGAACATAACATTACTGACAGACTGACAAAATAAGCACTTCAGTGCAGCGTAGATCCGAGCCTAAAGTGGAGCTTGACACTCGCAGCTAAGTGTTTAAAAAAGACGATTTCACAGTCACTGTGAAAAATGTTAACCCGTGCGCTCTTTTCAACCGCAGTAAATCAGAAACGAACAGGGCCTTCGCTTATTCCCCCTTGCAGTAGAGATGAGATTTTTTTTTTTTTTTACCCTGCTAGATATTCACCTCAGCCAGAATGACGTATCTCACTTTACTCGGACATTGTCATGGTAACTGCAGCGTTCGTCAGATTCCTTTTGCCCCAATCCATTTTCTCTGGCTGTCTATGAATATGATATTAGGGTTTTTATCATCCCGACTTGGGCTGGCTCTGTCTGCATGCGACCTATTCAAAGGCTATCCATCAGAGACACGCTTCCTGACACACTCTTTAACACACACTCACACTCTGGCAAAAAGGATGCTACAGAGATTTTATATCCAGAGATAAATCCCCCCTAGCCAAAGGCCAGAACAACAAATGTTTCCACCTGACAAATGCACACGCACATTCATAACTTTCTAAGGTGGTTCTACCTAAAATGACAAGACAGATGTAAGCCAGAAAGTTAAATAGCATCATAGTTGACTTTGACTTAGTGTATTATTCTGTCGCCTCATCTTCTTCATGCTCTTTCTCCCTCCTTTAGTTGGAATTTCCCTTGCAACATTTATTCTGCAAAGATAACCTCTCTGCTTTCCAAATTTGTTTTCACGAGGCAAAGATGTTTTTTTTTTTCATTTTTCTAAATCTGTCTTGTCGCCTTTCCCTGCTTCTTCCTCTGTAAACTTTCCAGGAAATACTTGGTGGTCTTTACGCAGCGGAGCAGAAATACGACGCGGAGTTCTTCAAGACGTTTCGAAGTCAAAATATCGTTTTGTCAGCAAGAAACTACGCCAGGGTAACACCGGATTTTCACCGCTTTCTGAATTGCTCGTTAAATTCTCTTCCTCTAATGATGTCTTCATTTTAGCTGCATGCATCACCATGTTGGGGCAGTGAGACAACTGCAGTCAGAAGTTTACATACACTCATCAGTGGCATGAACGCCATGCTAATCTGGGGCTTTTAATTATTTTTCTGGGACCATTCTTTTTTTCAGTGTGAAATGATTCAGCTACATTTGATTCAACCTTTATTTATGCAGGTTAGTCTCAATGAGCCTCGAGGACTCATTTACAAGAGAGACCTGTTTTAAACAAAAAGCAGATGACAACAGTAGACGATCATTAAAAAAAAAACATAAAATGAAAAGTAAATGGAAGAAATTATATAAAAAAAGCAACAAACTAAAGCAGCTACATTGTAAAGCGATGAAAAATACTAAAAACAGGAACGTGTCTGTGTTGGCTTTTGCCATGAACTTAACAGTTGCATACATCTTTAATGATTATTCAAAAGAAAACCTTAAGTTTTTTTTTTTTTTTATTCACACAGGGTCAAAATGATATGTACAGACACAGATATAAGCATTTATTCTTAGAGAGTGGTCCTGAAGTTTTGAGAATGCCTTTTATTAACTTCTCTTTAGAAAACATAATTAACTGCAGCTGGTAAGGATTTGTTTGATAGCACCTTCTGAATTGACCAATGTTCAGAACAATGAATACTAGTTCCAAGTCACTTAATAAATATTTAAGAAGTAGTAATACATTGGTTATGGTGTTCAGGAACAACCAGCAACCAGCATGGCTCAGTCCTTCAGTAAACTGCCGGTACTCCACTGTCCACAGTGAAGTGAGTTTTACACCTTCAGGGGGTGGTGCCCAACAAATAAGCCCCCATCCATTCTCCTTAAGATGGTCTAAAATTTGTAGCTGCTCATGTGGACAAGCCAAATATCTTTTGGAGAGAAGTTTTAAGGTCAGCCGAGACAAAGATTGAGTTATTTGGCCACAATGACATGCTACGGGGCTGCTTCACTACCGGATGTACCGATGAGAGGAGCCTCAAAATTCTTCAACTTTACCTCAAACCAACAGCTAGACAGTTGAAATTTGGCTACACACATCCAAGCAGGTATTTGAGGCTAATATTAGGCTTTTGGAATGGCCTTCCTTAAGCCTTGACCTCAGTCCTGTTGGAAATTTATGAGCTATGTTAAAAGCCAACCAATTTAAATCAACTCTGCCAATTCTGCCAAGAAGAGTGGTCAAACATCCAGCTAGAAGCTCGATGATGGCTACAAAAATCCTGCGATTAAGGTGAAACTTATCAATGGGTATTTACCCAAATATTAGTGGGGGCTTATGAATATGTTTGACCCAGCATGAATAAGTTTGACCCTGTGTGGATAAGAGAAAATCAACAAGGAATTGTCTTTTTTGTTTTTAAAAACTACTGAAGTCACTTTTTTTTTTTTTTTTTTTTACAAGGATTCCACTCAGGGGGAAAAAAAAGGTTCAAATAAATTCAAGGATTTATTTATTTTTTCAAGGATTCAGGGATTTTTAATTTATTTAATTTTTAATTTATTTGTTTATGACATCACGTGCTTCATGAGGTGGAATAAAAATTTTGTTTTAGCCTAGAAACGGACAATATTAGTGTAACAGTAACAGTAAAATACATAACAGTAATATTAGAATAGGCATCATGACTGTACAGGACCTCTCCAGAGTTCATCAGTCTAACAGCCTCAATGTAGAACCTGTTCCTGGTCTGGTGGTCCTGCTCAAAACAGGCTAAAGCCTAAATTATTAACATTCATAATTTCACCACAATGAGTGAATGTAAACCTCTGCTTGCAACTGTAAGTACTGAGTAAAATACACATTTAAAATTTCTTTCAGGTGTTACTATTCAAAACATTTTTCCTTATGTTAGTTTCCAATTTTTTTTAAAAATCAAGACCAAATGCTTTGTGTGAAATATAAATTCAATATTTTGTCACCTGCATTGTTTTCCTGTAGGAGAGTAACGTTCAAGCTCTGGATATTCTGTTCACGTATCACGGAGAACTCCTCCAGCATCGACTGGCCATCCTCTCCAACTTCCCAGAAACCACCTCTCCACATGAGTACTCCACCTTACTGCCTGAAGCTCGGTGAGTCTCACACATTAAGAAACGGAACAGTTTTTAATAACCATACTTTTAACAAGGGACCAAGTGCTGACATTTACCATCTTCTGTGGCCCAAGTTAAGAATTTCTGAAGGTTTAGAACTAGAAGTAAAACATGGATCCTGTTTGCAGTTGGCATGAAATACATTTGATGAAGTTTCTCATTTCCTTTTAGTAAAGCACACATTTTGGGTTTCTCATGGTTTCTTTTATTGGTGCCATCCTTAACTGTAAAAACCCTTAAACATAATAAGAAGTACAACAACTTATTTTGCTAAGTTGTTAGCAAGTACAGTACAAATAATACACTTCATAAATGTAGCACTTGTTAAATTAGTGTTACAAAGTCTATTTTATGGATAAATAAAGTTAAGGCAGATAAATTGAAAATAAAGCCGAAAGGTAGTCTCATCATGCAGCAAAAACATGTTCTGGGTTGAGCATTTTTGCTCTCCTATTTTTAATTTTTTTTTATTTTATATTGTGACTGGTGAAATTTAATAGAAGCTTTTTTAATAAATGTATTACTTTTTGAATAACAGCATTTCTAATTTCATTATCTGGTTTTTGTCATAACTTTAACACTCATATTCTATATTATATTATACGGCGGAGCTTTAGGGCCACGCTAAGAAAAAAAAAATAAATAAAAGCCATAAAATTGTGAGAATAAAGTCGTAGTATTACAAGAATAAAGTTGAATAAAGTCTTAATATTACGAGAATAAAGTCGTACGAGACTTTTTTTTTTTAACAGCTGCCGTTAATTTTTTTTTCCATGAGTCGGATTCACGAGGCGACTGTTCAACCAATCCAGCAGGCGTTTCAGCAAATGACCAAGCCGAAGCTAAATGAGTCGAAATATTATCCGAACTCCGACATGATAAATCAGGGTTTACCGTATTTTAACTGGTAAAATGAAGAATGTTTGTTAAACTTTACACTGATACAATACTGCCACCTACTGTTGTGTTTTTATATGCTGCTTCTGGGCTGCATAACGTGATGTCATTACGTCGTGACTTTTCGTACGGCTTTATTCTTGTAATACTACGACTTTATTCTCATAATTATATGGCTTTTAATTTTTTTTTTTAGCATGGCAATGTAATTTTTTCTTTCTTTTTTTTTTTAGCGTGACCCTAAAGCTTCGTCATAATATTACGCCATACGTGTTGATATTTCCTGCAACCAGCAAGAAACAATTTTGCAAAGCCATTCTGATTCTTTCTTTAAATAGGTTTGGCATTATTGAAAAAAATCTGTTAAACGCCAAAAAAAACGGCCACTTCTATTTGCATGTTTTTAAGATTGTGGTTTTCCTGCTAATCTTCCCCTGCTGAGTAAATTAGTCTCATTGTTTAACTATTCACTGAACTGAGAAGTGATAAGTGTAACTCAAAGCAGACATAATAAATGGTACCTTCTGTTACTGAGGGCGCAGGCTAGATTAGAGGTTGCATTTGAGTCACGGTGAATCAGTAAATGGAAGAAAACCCCTGAAAATGTTTCTCAAAATGCACGCTGACACGGATGTATGGTCCCTAATGAAGCTCCTCGGGTGGTGATCATTCCTGCAATACAGACGAGGACTTTGGTGTCAAAAATAGTCCCATTAACAAAAACATTAATGTAGAATAAGTAAGGTTTTTCTACACTTTTCTACACCAATTTATTTTGTGAACACAGAGAAATATGCCTTTCCTCAAAAACACACGTTTCCCAGTTTCTGAGAATTCACATTTACACCTCTGTGGAATGCAGAGGTCTCACGTTGGCAACCCAAATTAAAAGCACCTATAACTGGAATTACACCTCTGCTGGAGTTCGTGCTCCTAAGGTCGTTTTCACATCCTCTTCTCGCCTTCAGACGAAAAGCAAATGCACGCAAGCGGCACATATGCACCCCCAACGTGAAGGAGACATCGCTACGTACCACATATACATTTACATAGAAACATTGAACACATTCGGATGCAGCAATACTTGATGCAACTTTTCCATTTGCTTGTTTTTTCTTTGTTTTCAGTTTACAGAACATTCACATTTGAAGGAGGTTGGGTGTCAGGGAAGCACAGATGATTATAACGTTATATGGTGGAAGAAACAATTTCTTAACTGTATATGCTTCACCTGCAAAGTCAAGTGATCAAGTCAATTTTATTTATAAAGCACATTTAAAAACAGCAGCTGTTACCAAAGTGATTAACAGTAAAAAATCAATGACAGTAATTTAATGAAAATATAATACCAAAAATGAATATACAGCATCAAAAGAAAAACCTAAAAACACAAAACGATAAAATCCTAAATCAAATAACACTGTTAAATGTCAGTGAAAACAGATGCATTTTTTTAAAGAGATTTATAAACAGGAAGTGAAGTGACTTGTCTAATGTTGAGGGGCAGATTGTTCCAAAGTTTAGGACCCATGACCAGTGGTGTAGTCTACGTGATAGACGGGTATACGGAGTATACCCACTAGAAAAGCTTAAGAATTTCAGTATAACCACTTAAAAGTGCCCATTGATCCATGCCATATCATTAGGTATATGTCATTGATACATTAAACAGCAGTTAAACGCTTCCATAACAATCTATTTGTATGCAGCACTTGTTTATTACATTCGCTTATCCAGCAAATCATTGTATAATTAATACTTCTGTACTTACTACTTAATACTCGAACATGTTTTGCTTTGATACTGTTTTATAAATTGTATAACATGTTTTGAATACAAAGCCATCTGTTGTACAAAGTTTGTTGTTCATTTATTCAAATATAAGCATCAGAGAAATTTGGAAATGTTCAATGTGCTTAAAAATAAAAATAAATGGACAATTGCATTGTACTAACCAGTGTACGTTGGTTTCTAAACATAGTATACGGACCGATCGCGGTAAAGTTAGTTTTACGTCGGACATTGGACATTCACGCTTTGTTGCTTCAGCGATGTCCAACGTCCAATGTAAAACTAACTTTACCGCAGTATATCCTCTGCAAAAATGTGGACTACACCACTGCCCATGACTGAAAAAGCCCGATCACCTCTGAGCTTCAACCTGTTTTTTGGTACAACCAAAAGCAGCTGGTCTTATGATCTCAGCGCTCGAGAAGGAGCATGAGGCTGAAGTAGGTCAGAGGTATAAAGGTGCAAGACCATTTAGGCAGTTAAAGGTCAACAGGAGAATTTTAAAATGAATTCTGATACATACAGGGAGCCAGTGAAGGGAGGTCAAAACTGGTGAGAGGATTAGATTTACTGATGATAGCAATCATCTTTTTTTTTCTTCCTGCCTTCATAAACTCATTTATACATGTCTGCTCAGATATTTAGTTTCAGTTTATTCACACACACAGAGAGTCATAATGCAGAATACATAACTGCAAGATAATAGTGCATGAATCTGGTCTCCGAAAAGCTATTTAAAGCTTATAGAGGGAGCCTGGGTACATATAAATACATACAGTTTATACCATATTTACATTTTCTACATTTCATATATTTAAAATAGTCAATTTATGACCTAAGGAAACAGAAAAATGGCTAAAAGTTTACAGATGTTGAGCTAAAATCTGGCTTGGTAGTAACTGATCATCATCCCCAACACACAGTCTGTTTTACTTAAAACTTTGGCATTAGCTGCTGGCATCAACTCTGTCTGTCTGTTAGTAAAATATATCATTACTGCTGGACAAATAACAGGGTTTACATGTAAAACTGATTAACCTTTGAAAGTAACCCAAGTCAATATGGCTGCCACAGTTGATCGACTCAAGCCATCCCTATAACGCTGCCACTTTTACAAATACTGTACATATTGTGGTGTTCGTAGTTGAGTCATCTTCAATAATTTTACTGAGCACAGACACCTCTTGTAAGATTTCGTCATGAAATTTCACGTAACATCGAGGTTTAACCAAAACGACTATAACTCAGTCTTTTCTCCCCCAAAATGTTGATCAGGCTTGAAAGTTCAAGACGATGCATTCATTTAAGGAATACTCGAGCTTAATATAGAAAAGAGAACATCTTCTAGAGTCAGGCCTTCTTCTATATGTAAGAATAATTGTCCTTTTGGTTTCCATCCAGCACATTTCTCTGCAGCCCCCCTTTATATTAGCCATGTCTGAGTTGGATGGAGGTCAGGCGGTTGTAACTCTGCAGTGAGCATCCATCATGGAGCTGCCGCTGTGGGGCAGTTTCCCATTTCCCCAGCTTGTAAGCACCAACTGCTGCTCCTCCAGCTCTCACTCCCACATTGCAGCAGACGGCACCCGCTCGCACCATCTGTCCTGAGCTTGCTCTATAAACTGAAGTCTTGCTTGACTGGAGGGGGGGGGGGGATGAAGCTTTCTTCAGTAATATTGATCAGATCTGCGCAGGGACTTGTAGGCTCAAAGCATGAAGAGGGGTTGTGTTTTTTGTTGAAAACTTTGCCTGTAGCTTGAAAAGGGGTTGGCCCAGTGGAAACAAAAAAAGTTAACTCCGGCTTTGCATTTTCATTTCACTCCTGCTCTCAGGAGATCAGAGGTGCAGGCACAGAATAATTTTTTTCTCATCAATATCTGAATGCACACCAATATTTGCTCTTCACTCTCTAATGTGGTTGTCTTAAATGAGGACTGAAAATCAGGTAGGGATGGGAAGATGGTGAAAAAAAGACTGAAAGTGGCTGATTTGATCCAAGACTTTTCTGTTCTGCAAAATGCCTAAATCTAAACATCAATGAATGACTATGTGCAGCAGCTTTGCAAGAAATCTCCTTATTTCTGTAAGTTACCATAAATCATAGCTGATGCTTTCTTCTCATGTATTTTGTGATTGGAACGAATTTATGGCTGCACTAATAAAAGTGCTGCAGCACTCAGCCTTTAACTGCACCAAAGCTGTAGATGATTTGTGGCCCTTGCTATCTCTTAGAGTTTACAGCCGGAGTACATATTTTTCTGTCCACTGACAAATAGATAACAAACAAAAATGCACTTTTCTTCACCATGGTTTGTCTCGGCATGGGTGCATGCATTTATATATACATTTTACTGTTTGGAACTCATTAGTATCAAAGCACAAAGCTGCATTCTTTAAATTGTTCAACACATTTTCTTGCCAAAATACCAGGAAGAAGTATTGTTGCATTCCATTTATGTCATATCCAACTTAATTGTGTACCAGTTGCATTAGAAAACCATTATGATTTGCTATGTGTTGTGTTCAGACACATGAAGTATTTATTTTTTTTTGTATTGTTTTCTTTTATTTATTTAAATACTATATTAATGTGCCCTGATGGCAGTCAAACAGTTTCTAATTTATTGGGACACAAAACAATAAAACTGAAAAAAAAAAAGTGCTTCTTCCAACATCTACTGTAGTTTTGTATGTGCAAGGCAGCCATATTGGTTTTTGAGATCTGTGTTGGTCAAGAATATTTTTCCAAGTTGGAATTCTGGCCTAGGAGACATTTTGGTTTAGTTGTCCGCTTTGGGAATCATGGTATCAATTTTGTGCTCAACACTAACACATTATTCAGAAAACACAAGTTTTTGTTACTTGAAACCAAATCACAATCCAGACATTTTTTTACTTGTTTATTGTTGTGATTCTAATGTAATATGATATTGGAATTACAGGAACTGCTCTAAAATTGTTTAAATTGTTGTATTTATCTGATCGATTCCATTTTGTAAATGTAAATAATAAATCTTCTTCATACACCAAAGTTAGTCATGGAGTTCCTCACGGTTCAGTGCTTGGACCAATACTTTTTACCTTATATATGCTTCCATTAGGTAAAGTTATTAAACAGCATGGGATAAATTTTCATTGTTATGCTGATGATACACAGTTATATTTTTCCATTAAATCCAATAAATCCAATCAGCTACTTAGACTACAAGCATGTCTTAAAAACATAAAAACTTAGATGACCTTTGAATTTCTGCTTTTAAACTCAGACAAGACTGAGGTTTTGATTTTTGGACTTGAGCATCTTAGGAATACATTTTTCAGTCTTTCGCCCTCCTTAGATGGCATTAATATGAACTCCAGCTCTAATGTTAAAAATCTTGGTGTTATTTTTGATCAGGACACGTCTTTTATCCCCCACATTAAACACGTTACTAGAACTGCCTTCTTCCACCTGCGTAATATCACTAAAATTAGAAACATCTTATCTAAAAATGGTGCAGAAAAACTAGTTAATGCATTTGTCACATCTAGACTGGACTATTGCAATGGTTTATCTGGGTGTCCAAATACTTCTTTAAATATTTTCAGTTAATCGAAAAATGCTGCTGCCAGAGTCTTAACTGGAGTTAGTAGGAGAGATCATATCTCTCTAGTTTTAGTTTTTTTCCACTGGCTCCCTGTCAAGTCCAGAATTGAATTCAAAATCTTACTTCTAACCTACAAAGCTCTCAACAACCTAGCTCCATCTTATATTAGTGATATAATTGTTCCATATTTTCTTAACAGAGCACTTCGCTCTCAGAGTGCATACGTCCTTGCATTTCCTAAAGTTTCCAAAAGCAGAATGGGAGGAAGATCTTTAACAGGCTCCTCTCTTGTGGAACCAACTTCCAATTTCTGTCCATGAGGCTGACACATTGTCCAGTTTTAAGACTGGGCTTAAGACTTTCCTTTTTGATAAATCCTATAGTTAGGGTTGGCTCGTTATGCTGCCATAGACTTAGACTACTAGAGGACAAACTGACCTCATTCCCTTAAATTAATGGTTAAAATCGAATAGTTTTCATTTGATATCATTTCTATCTTAACATGATTCTTGACCTGCCATTGTGTATCTGTTCCTCCTTCCTCTTCCTCTCAAACCCAGCCGGTCGAAGTAGATGACTGCTTGTCCTGAGCCTGGTTCTGCTAAAGGTTTCTTCCTCATGAGGGAGTTTTTCCTTTCCACTGTTGCCTTCATGCTTGCTTAAGATGACAGTCTGCGATGAAGTTAAACTCCTAACAGTCTGCTCCTCGGATAAATAATATTATTAACTTACTTTTTATGTATGTGAATGTTTCTGTTCAGTGCCTTGAGATGACTTCTGTTGTGACTTGGAGCTATATAAATAAACTGAATTGAATTTAATTGAGTTCTGCTTATTTCTCATTCTTTCTTTTACACTGGGCTGCTTCTATTTGCAGTATGTTGCCAGCCTGTTTTCCCACTAGTTTATGGCCATATTTAATTTATCATAATAAAAGCCTTTGGTGATTTATAAGGTGGGTAGGTATGTGCAGAGGTGTATGCATTTTTTTAAGTTTTATTTCTGTTACGTCATTACTTTGCTCAGATATGTAAAGTTTTTGAAATGTGTTTACATACCTCTAAATTCCTGCCTTTCTCTTTTTGTTTTACAGTCTCAATGATGGAGGTGAGCTGGTGTTGATTCCCTGGGTCGAGCAGAGACACAGAGAGATGGACTGGTGTGAGTCAGAGGAGTGCAGGTAAATAGTTCACATTAACCTTCGCTGATGTTTTATTGCTGTACATTAAACTGCAGTAAACCTATCAGTAAGATATTACCATAAAATCGGTCTGCACTAATCACAAAAAAAAAAAAAAAACTCCTCGCAGTCACGTTGCAGAACTGGTAATATCCGTGTTTTGTTCAGACCAGATGCTTGTGTTGGCATCATTATGTGGAACAAAATATGACAACCTATTATCCGAATGTTACACAGAGCCATAACAAACTAACAGAATTTTGTTGCACTGCCAATTTGTGCCGTTTGCCTTCTCCTGTTGGGAGGCCAGCTTCATTTACAATTTTATTAAGCAACGCTCCATTTTATTATGATTGTTCCTCTTTGGTGCAGAGTCATAATATCAGTTGGATACTGTGGTGTTCTGTGCCATGAATTACAGTTTATATTTAATATGATAATTGACGCTACATGTTTATACCAGCCAGATTTACAACAGTTTTTCTAACCATTATTTGTATTTGTGTTGTCGTGTTTCGACAGTTCATATTTTTCTTTCTTTCAAGTCTCATTTTACTATTTATATATATTTTTTTCTGCTTCCTATTTAAGGTGATATTGCATCTATTTGTTAATATTAAACCACACAAAATAAAGCCAGCGATCTGTTAGACTGTCTCTAAATACCAGCGTTTGACATTTTTACCCTCGGATGCTTAAGCTCGCCCACTCGGCATGTGAGTCTTTAAAAATAGTTGATAAATCTGTCACTTTCATTTTCGGTAAAACCTGAAGCATTTCCATGAAAATCAGGATTTAGCAGGTGGACAAACGGAAGCTTTTAAGCTTATTTACGACAGCGGGATGTCGTATGTGTTTGAGTGTAGATTTTGTGGATTTTTATAACATATGTCTGGTATACGCATAGAAATGCCCAACCAGGGACTGGAGTTGCAAATTAGCTATAGCTATACAGGTCCTTCTCAAAAAATGAGCATATTGTGATAAAGGTCATTATTTTCCATAATGTAATGATAAAAATGAAACTTTCATATATTTCAGATTCATTGCACACCAACTGAAATATTCCAGGTCTTTTAATTGTTTTAATACTGATGATTATGGCATACAGCTCATGAAAACCCAAAATGCCTGTCCCAAAAAATTAGCATATCATGAAAAGGTTCTCTAAACAAGCTATTAACCTAACCATCTGAATCAACGACGTAACTCTAAATACCTGCAAAAGATTCCTGAGGCTTTTAAAAACTCCCAGCCTTGTTCATTACTCAAAACCGCAATCATGGGTAAGACTGCCGACCTGACTGCTGTCCAGAAGGCCATCATTGACACCCTCAAGCAAGAGGGTAAGACACAGAAAGAAATAGCTGAACGAATAGGCTGTTCCCAGAGTGCTGTATCAAGGCACCTCAGTGGGAAGTCTGTGGGAAGGGAAAAGTGTGGCAGAAAACGCTGCACAACGAGAAGAGGTGACCGGACCCTGAGGAGGATTGTGGAGAAGGGCCGATTCCAGACCTTGGGGGACCTGCGGAAGCAGTGGACTGAGTCTGGAGTAGAAACATCCAGAGCCACCGTGCACAGGCGTGTGCAGGAAATGGGCTACAGGTGCCGCATTCCCCAGGTCAAGCCACTTTTGAACCAGAAACAGCGGCAGAAGCGCCTGACCTGGGCTACAGAGAAGCAGCACTGGACTGTTGCTCAGTGGTCCAAAGTACTTTTTTCGGATGAAAGCAAATTTTGCATGTCATTCGGAAATCAAGGTGCCAGAGTCTGGAGGAAGACTGGGGAGAAGGAAATGCCAAAATGCTAGAAGTCCAGTGTGAAGTAGCCACAGTCAGTGATGGTCTGGGTGTCATGTCAGCTGCTGGTGTTGGTCCACTGTGTTTTATCAAGGGCAGGGTCAATGCAGCTAGCTATCAGGAGATTTTGGAGCACTTCATGCTTCCATCTGCTGAAAAGCTTTGTGGAGATGAAGATTTCATTTTTCAGCACCACCTGGCACCTGCTCACAGTGCCAAAACCACTGGTAAATGGTTTACTGACCATGGTATTACTGTGCTCAATTGGCCTGCCAACTCTCCTGACCTGAACCCCATAGAGAACCTGTGGGATATTGTGAAGAGAAAGTTGAGAGACGCAAGAACCAACACTCTGGATGAGCTTAAGGCCGCTATCGAAACATCCTGGGCCTCCATAACACCTCAGCAGTGCCACAGGCTGATTGCCTCCATGACATGCCGCATTGAAGCAGTCATTCATGCAAAAGGATTCCCGACCAAGTATTGAGTGCATAACTGAACATGATTATTTGAAGGTTGGCGTTTTTTGTATTAAAAACACTTGTCTTTCATTGGTGGGATGAAATATGCTAATTTTTTGAGACAGGCATTTTGGGTTTTCATGAGCTGTATGCCATAATCATCAGTATTAAAACAATTAATGACCTGAAATATTTCAGTTGGTGTGCAAAGAATCTGAAATATATGAAAGTTTCATTTTTATCATTACAATATGGAAAATAATTACCTTTATCACAATATGCTCATTTTTTGAGAAGGACCTGTATACTCTTTGTGCAATGCATCAGTCACAGGCTTGTTCTGTTCTATGTTTGTGTGCATTGTCCCTGTTAAATAAACTAATAATAACAGTAACTAGAGAAACTGCATTTTCACAGAAAATGCAGTGTGAACGCTTATTGCAGAAGAACTTGGCTAAAAATAAAACATGCTGAAATGGGAGATTAGCAGGTGAAGTAGCAGAGGAAAGCAGAAAGATCATAAATTTGCTAAAATTGGTTTAAATATTAGGAAATTAGGAGAAAAATTTGAAAGTAGCTAAAAAAGCTGAAAATAGCAACAAAAATAGGCTGAAAAGTATCTGAAAGGCAGAAAGAAGCTTAAACTTCCAGAAAGAAGCAGATAGAGCTGAAATGAGCTAAAATGTGGAATTAGCTGAAAAACAGCTAAATATTAGCTGAAATAGATGAAACTAGCATAAATAAGCTGAAATGAGCACAACAAGCTGAAATTAGCAGAAACAAGTTAATTAGTCTGAAATTAGCAGAAATTACCATGACAATTTTGAATTTATCTGAAAATAGCTGAAATTAGCTAAAAAAGCTAAAAGGCTTTTAGCTTTAGGAAAGGGTTGTTCTACTTTTGAAATGTAGAACAAGATTTAATTAGCAGAAGAAAGCAGAAAGAAGACATGTTTGCTGAATTAGGTTAAAAGCATCAGAAATGAGCACACAAGTGGAAATTATCTGAAAAAGGCTGAAATTAGTTAAAAAAAAACTGCTGAAAAGTAGCTAAAAAAGCAGAAAGAAGCTTAAATTACCAGAAGAAAGTGGAGAGCACATTTTAGCTAAATTAGGCAGAAAAAAGTTGAAATTCGTGCAACAAATGTGCAATTAGCTGAAAATGCTAAAATTAGCATAAAACAGATAAATAGTAGCTTAAAAAGCAGAGATAGCTGAAACTTGCAGAAATAAGCTGAAAGGATCATAATAAATTGAAATTAGCAGAAATTATTTTTTATTTTCATTTAGCCTTTATTTATACAGGTAGTCTCATTGAGCCACGAGAAAGAAGTTAGAAGACTCACAAAAATATTGCAGTTAGCAGAAAGAATTAAAAAGGATAAGAAACCAGCTGAAATTAGCTGAAAGTAGCTGAAAAAAAGTTTAAATTTGCACAATGAAGCTTAAAGAAGCTGAACCAGAACAAAATGTGAAAGGAGCAGTACATTTTAGTAAACAGATCTTAAGATCTGAAGGATGTAAAATGAGCTCAATTCATTTCCTATGAAAAAAAAAAAAGTGGCAGAAAAGGCTATCTATTTCAAAAAGCCAAAGTTACACCAATACCAAAAGTCATAGCAGGATTGTCCTGAAAGAGCTGAACGTTGTGATATATGATTTGTTGAAATAGCACAAAAATTGTGGAAAGAGAAAGATGCAGAAAAATGTACGGAAGAGAAATGGATCACAATAACGTGCATGCTTCATAAACAATCACACGATAATATATTCTACAATACAACTTTAGATTCTCAGTGTTGTAGCAAAATAAACACAAAAGACATTGAATTCTTTGTCTTTCTGATTCTGTCAGTTGTTTATGGCATTGTTCCTCAGATTTCATTTTAAGAATTGCTCTGAAATTAAACACATTTGTTGCTGGAATATCATAAAATTTAAACTCATCAAAACGAAAACGAGGCCATTATCATCTACTGGCAGGCTTGGATACGAGTGGAGCCAGATTTGCATGTTTAATGGTACCCATTGAAATAATGAGAGGACTGTTGTAGAATTATACACAAATCCTGTTTATAAAACTGTGGAATGTACAGGTTTTGATAAACACATGCAAATTTTAAGGTGTTGCAAACATTCTATGTTAACACCTTTTACATTTGTAATTTTTGTAGAGCTGTGCTGGAACAGAACTTGCTGGACAGTGATGATTTTTTGTATGAAGACACTCCAGAGTTGCAAAAGTTTTGCACAGCGACACCCTCTATTGAGCTTCTCACCGACTGGTACCAGAGCAGAGCTCAGGACATCGACGCCTGCTCCAGACAGGTATGAACACAGTGTTTTCAGCCAGCTCCAAAAAGCTTGTTGGTCCTCTTAAATGCCGCCGGGGACTGGGATACTTTTGTAATCTTTGTAGCAATGTAATGTCTCAGCACTTAAATCTATGACCTGAGCCACTATGCTGTTGATAAGGTCGACTCCACTCAGCTCTCGTCTTATTGGTTCTTCTCAGGTGTAGATAATTTGCCACTATGACTTGTTTTCCCGCTCTGTGGGTGGGATTGCAACAGGTCATTGTGTTTGAGCCGCGCCGCCCGTTGTGGTCCTTAATCTGACTTCAGTTAGTTAATCCTGGAACTGCTTATAAATCTGGGTGTAGACGTTGCGTCATCATCTTCGATAGTTCTCAGTAAATGCATTCATTTCTTGTGGTGCAATCTGTCAACACGATCAGAAAGTTAGTTTGGAACCGCGAACAAGATGGTCCCATACACCGAGCTGAGTGGGGGTGGGTACAGGCAGTGGGCAGGCCCTTAACTAGTGCAGTGTGGTGTGGAACCACAAGTGAGAGCTGAGACTGTGGTAAAGTGTCATTTGTACGTTGATTTAGGGACTGGCATTGTAAATAAGCATAGACTATAAATGTTTGAGTGTGCACTATTTGTTAATTTGTTAGTACCGTACTTGCCGCCGTACACGTCGCACCGCCATATAAGCTGCATCAGTTCAAATATGTCTAATGGGAGAAGTCGCTGTGCATTTCTTCAAAATTTAACAAGATAATCACCTAAAACCAATTATTTGTTTGCTCGACATTATAGCAAAGGTGTGTCATAAATGCACTTTAATGGTCAAATCAGCTGTATTTCGCCTGGGCGGCACGGTGAAATGCTGCTGATTTGACGTTTGCTCCAGGAGTTCCAGAGTGAGATGAAGGTGACAGTCTATGGCAAGCAAAGTGTCTCTTTAATAACCACTTTTACCTATTAATGGGACACTTGTTTTGCCATATTGCTCGCAGGCTCTCTAGTGGCTGAAAATGGTAATGATTAAATATTTTCTATGTCAGAATGAATGAAATCATCAGATCTCAGCCAAAAATTGGGTTATAAATATGGGGGGGGGTAAACATATATTAGTTGCTTCGGTGTATAAGTTGCAGGACTTGCAAATTTATGCAAAAAGGTGCAACTTTTATGGTGAAAAATACAGTACTTGGCTCTTGTTCTTATATGAATAAATGAAATGAGACCGTAATAATATGTAAACAAATGGTTTTTTTTTTGTTTGTTTACTATCAGCCAACCAAAGGCAATAATGCACATTGTTTTTGTCTGTGTCTGTGTGCATCCTTTTTATTAATTTATTTTACAAAAATAACTGATTGAATGAATTTAATAAAAACTTGTGGATAGTAGTCATTGGATGTACAAACTGAATATTTTTTGGAGTTAACCAGATTCAACATGGCTGCCTCAGCCAAGTGACCTTTAAACCCAAAATGTCTGTAACTCGGTCAATTTTTCAAATATTAAACTTCATGTTGGTGTGATAGTAGCTGAGAGTGACTCCCAACACATTTTTTGAGGGCTAACAGTTACGCTAGATCTTTGCTTTAATTGTCACCATTAACAATTTGGAGTAAATTCTGTTTGTTAGTAAAATATCTCATAAACCACTTTAGGAACCACTTTAATGAAACTTTTAGAAAGTAATCACATTAGCCACCACAACAATAGTTATACCTCAGTCAGTTTAATTGATATTAAACTAAATTTTGGTGTGATAGTTGTTGACTCATTCACAACACGTGCTCCGAGTGTGACGTCTTGTAGTATTGCATGAAATTGTCCTCAACAAGGTTTGACCAAAGCAGCTACAACTTTGTAAAATGCAATCCTTCAAAGAATCTTAGGACTTTAATTTTTACTTAGGTATTTTCTTTGTGGCATGCCCATATTTACAGTTTTTTTTGCATATTTTCCCTTTTAGCTGGAATGAATTTATTGGTAGGCATTGTCTTTGCTAGCTCTGCATGTTAATGCATCATACATAAGGCATTGCTATCTTTCAGCTGCAGCTGGGAACCAATAAGAGTTTATTCAGCTTGCCAACATCATGAAAGTTAAACTTTTCTTAAGAGCTCATTTCACATTTGCAGGGGGAAAAACAAAGTTTCAGTTTTTCTCTCCTTCAATTTGCAAACATTTTCTTGTTCCTTGATAAGTAAAATAAAATCAGCAGAGACTGCTGGTTTTTTCTCCATTAAACACATTACTCACCTTGTCCATGCCTGTTTTCATTTTTTTTTTCTTTTATTGTGACTTCCAACAGGGCAGCAACAGAAAGCAATTATTGAAATTCTGGCTATTGGACATAATTTCGGTTGCACACTACTTTTAGATAATTGAGGGCAGAAAAGAATGACAAACATCGATTGAGAATGCTGAAGAGATGTTGCCAACCTCCATCAGTCGAGGTCACTTTGATCCTGCCTGTGACAGTTATTATCATATTTGCCATATGGACTCCTAATGAAGAGAAACCACAGCTTCTGTCTTTTGCGTTCTGATGCCGTAGCTGAAAAATAGGACTTGATAGGACTTGTTTAGTGGAGTAATGGATATAAACTGTGGAGCTGCCCACTGTCTCCACCCACATCATCCAAACTGCAGCTCTGTCCCATTTCACCTCCTTCATAGTGATGGATCAAGGTTGTCACAGCACTCTCTTTGTCTTTGTGAAGGGATTAACTAGGGTGCAGTCATAGTGTTCCCCGTCATTTCTTCGTTTTATCCCCTTCACATGGTGCAAGCAGGATGGAGGACGAGAGATTTGGGGGTCTATCGCTCATTTTTGAACCGAGCTGGGGGAATAGCTGCTTTCATCATCCACTCCATAGATGGGAAGAGAAACTGTGTTTTTTTTTTAGGGGATCTTTGGTAATCTCATGGAATCACACCAACTTTCCCTTTCATTCTCTTCCTTGTTCATTTTTAATTAGACCTCATCTCCTTTTGCTCTCGAACACGATACTCCAGGAGCCTCTTGAGACTCAGACTGTCCTTAACTCATGTCTAAGTCTCTTTTTTTCACACACTTTTCCTCACACGCGGTGACATGAGGAGGAAGAGTAACGGAGGCACTGGAAAACAAGCTCTTCTGTTTTTAACTTTTATTTGTGTGTGTGTGTTCACCCCTTCATCTAGTTCCTGTTTATGCTTGTGAGGCGAGATTTAATGTAGAAAATTTGGGCTTGATTAAATGGAGCCACGCTGAGGGAAGCTGGAGTGTTTCAAACTAGTCAGAGAGGTTGGAAACAACATGGCTCAGACAAGCTTCAAAAAGCTTAACATGGAAGCACAACTAAAGGAGAAAAAGAGAAAGCCAGTGTAACATTTCCTGTTAGGTTAGAGTGTTGTAGAGAAAATGGGAAAAGGCCAAAACTAACCCATGTTAAACTAGATAAAAATAATTAAAAAAGGTAAATAATCTTGTGGAAATCGCTCTGATTGAAATAAAATAAAAACGTAGGTACAGGGCTAAAATAATCTAAAGTTTAAAGGTGCAATATTTTATTAAGCAACAAAATTATCGTATTTTTTGCTTTATAAGTTGCACCTTTTGCATAAAGTAGCATGCAAAGTGATATACAGCAAAGTGACTTATTTATGTTTTTTTCCCCCCATATTTATAACCAATTTTTGGCTGAGATCTGACGATTTAATTAATCTGACATGGAAAACATTGAACACTGCCATATTCAGCCATTAGAGGGTCCTCGAGCAATATGGCAAGCCAAGTGTATCATTAATAGGTAAAAGTGTCTATTGGTAAATGTGGCTATTAATGAGACACTTGGCTTGCCATACCAAGCCATCTTAGTCTCGCTGTGGAACTCCTGGAGCAAACATCAAATCAGCTGCGTTTCATCGCACCGCCCAGGTGAAATGCAGCTGATTTGACCATTAAAGTGCATTTATTAAGGAAAAGTTAGACTGAGACACACTTTTGCTGTAAATTCAAGCAAACAAATAATTGTTTTTAAGTGTTAATCTTGTTAAATTCTTGTTAAAGTCCTCCCATGCACACTCCTGCGGCCGACATTTGGCAGCCAATCGATTTTTGTCACACCGGTCCACGTTTCCAGGTGGTCAGCAGTGACGCATAATAGATACGACTTATAGGTGCGACATATTTGTTTTTTTTCCACTTTATTAGACATATTTGGACTGATGAGACTTATATGACGGTGCAACGTATATGGCAGCAAGTACGGTATAGCTGTTTCAGTCAAACTTTGTAAATGGCATTATGCATAATGATGCTTTTCTTTAGGCTGCGCCCTTCTATTGGGGTCACCACAGATAACAGACTCTCATAAAGGATTTAGCAGTTGGGGTTTGACAGGACTTGTTGGCACTCAAAGTGTGTGTTGAGAATGACTCTCAGCTACTGCCACACCAAATTTTAATTCTTTATATGTAAGATAAGTTTTACCCATTTTTTTCTACTGTGGATTAGCTGTGGCAGCCATCTTGAACCAAGTTGACCTCAAATGGTAATGAGTCAAAGATTTACACCTTGTGGTTAAGTTTCATTAAAATACTTTTTGTCATTCATGACAAGTTTTGCTAACAGACAGACGAAGTTGACCAAAAGGGTTTGTGCAGCTTATCATTTAGAATGTGTGTTAAAGATGACCCTCAGTTAATACTACGGTAAATCATAAGTCAGCAACTATAAAAGTTGCTGTGTCATAGCCATTTTTGTGTTTGATAAGGTTGCTTAGCTGTGGCGGTCATTATGTATTGACTCCAAATGTCAGTGAGTTGTAGATGTACATTCTGTGAGTTTCACCAAAATCTATCCACTGGTTCATGAGATATTTTGCTCACTCTTCAAACAAACAAACATGAGCCAAAACATTATATACATTTGACGCTGGGTGGACGAGTGTCAATTAAGGAAGAAAATTCCAGGCAGGGAGTTGAACCTGAGGCCATCTGTAATGCCTTTTGCAAAGTTTTGTTAAGAAATGAGATGGAGAATAAGAAGTGAGGTGGGGCAATGAAAACATTGTGCAAATTTAGAGAGAATTTATGAAAATTAAACCTGAAACAAAAGGCTTGTATAGAACGGGGAACAGGAGACAAAGGAAACTCAAATTGAGTTGGGAACATTAGAGCGAACCGACTTGAGGGAGCCAACCCAGAGTGAAAGAGACTGAGGATACGTGCTGTTACTGCATAGACAATGATAAAGAGGAGGAGGATGAGGGAATTGTAATTAAAAAGTGTTACATTTCAACATCTGAATTGTCTGCTATCGGAAGGAAAATCTCCCTCTGGACAGATGGGGAGTGGATTCAATGGATGGGGAGGATCTCTAACCCACAATTGGATCAATAGACCTCTCTCTCTCCTATTGTATCTAATTGCTCCTGCTCTGAGTCAAGGAGATTTTTATTTATTTTCCTGTTTTGTGTGTTCATAACATTGTGCATATAGAAAGTGGGTGCATGTATTTTCTTACTTGGTGAAAAACATGTTGAGATAAGTTGACAAGGTTTCAACGTGTGTCAAAAAAAAAAAAAAAAAACAGATTTGTAGCCAAAAAGCCTTTATTTAAAAAAAGCTGGAGAGAAAGCAATCATCACCTAGAGGCCTGGTGGCATCTACTATTGATTGGCTAACATCCACAGGTGGGGAGCATCAATTGGCTGGACGTGCTGCCAGTGTGTAGGTGGTCGCGTATTGATTGGTTGTTCTTCTGGATGGAATTGTATTGATCCAAGTGGCAGGAAGCCCCAAATTGTCTCTTCTATTGTGGAAGGAATAATGATTTGATATTAGTAAAGATTGGTAGTTATTGTTAGGTCAGGATTGGTTGGATTATTGTTGATTTATGTTTTTATTCGTCCATGCCCCAGTTGATTGTATTTTTCTTTAATATTGATGGAGCACATCGTTGTGTGATCTGATTTGCAGCAAAGTGGAGAAACATAAGACTTTATTAAAAAAGTCCAGTCTACTATAACGGTCCTGCAAATTGTGTTCTTCAGGAGTCAAGGATTCAAGGTTCTTTGTCATTCGCACCACATGTGGTGCATGTGGTGGACCAAAATTGTGTACACAGGGTCCCAGTTACATCCAACAAAAGTATAAAATGTGAAAGAAAATCAGTAATAAGATCTAAGATATGATCTAAGAAAAACGCTAACTAAAAATACGCTAAGCACTTGTAGTACAAGAACAATACGCCGAACAGCAGCACGAACATGAGTCTGTGTGAGCAGATGATGAAACAGATCAGCAGCTTCATGATGTCATTTTTCACAGTGATTATCCTGGTTACATATTCATGAGTCTAACAGCCTCAGGGTAGAAGCTGTTCCTCAGTCTAGTGGTTCTACACTTCTCTTTCCTGAGGGGAGCAGGGCAAAAAGTGTGTGTGCTGGGTGAGTGGGGTTCTTCATGATGCAGGTGGCCCTCTTCCTGCATGTGGAGGTGTAGATGTCTGTGATGGTGGGGAGGCTGACTCTGATTGATTGTTCTTCAGGTTACCACATATTTAATTCAGCAAATCTCATGTATGCAGGCACTGTACCCTCTTCAGTGATGAATGTTGAATATTTAGGCATTAAAGCAACAATATGATGTCAAATGGGGTTCCGTGGAAAGGTTATTAACTATTATCGTACTTCTGATTCATGCTCAATAATCCAGGTAGAAAAATCCAACAACGTTAAGTCAGGTCCTCTGGACGGTTTCTTGTTGGATATTATCTTACTTGTTCTAGAAGGTTCCTTAAATGACCTCAGTTAGGAAAAACTGTTTTAATTTTGACTAGGTTGGTCAGCTAGTAGCTAGTCAGAGCAGGACAAGGATCACAGTGCATACCTGCCATCTTAAAACGACTCAAATCTTAAAAATTTCGTAACAATTAACGTTAGCTCCATTTTAATAAACCTTCAAATTGTCCTAAATTTCACATTATGCAGTTATTTAAATGACAGCATTTCACCTACCATTGTCTGACAATTGTTTTTTGCCCGGGTTAGAAATGACAGCTCTACCAGCCATCACTGTGCAAGGGATGGGGGACACCCTGGACAGGTCTCCAGTCCATCACAGGGACACATAGAGACAAACGAGACAAACAACCATTCACTCTCTCACTCACACCTAGAGACAATTTAGAGTCACCAATCAGCCTAACATGCATGTTTTTGGTCTGTGGGAGGAAACCGGAGTACCCGGAGAAAACCCACACATGCACAGAGAGAACATGCAAACTCCACCCAGAAAGACCCCTCGGCCGGGATTTGAACCGGCAGCCTGCTTGCTGAGATGTGGCAGCTCTACCAATTGCGCCAACCCACTTAAAACCTAATTAACAATATTTTTTAAAATAACAAGAGGTCTAAAAATGTCAGTACTAGATAATATTTTTGCTAGAATAACTGCATAATGTCAAACTGGCAGGGACGTAAATATTTTTAAAGTGGGATCATGAACTCCAACACAAACACTGATAGGACGATCTTACCAGTAGTAATAGTAGTTTAAAACAATAGACAGTGCTATATATACATAGTGCTAATATTTTGATTCAAAAATGTTTTTTTACAAGCTGCACACATTTTTCTTCTCTTTGCTTTATGACAGTTTATAAATCATATAATTTTACATTTTTGGAAGTATGAATTCTTGACAAGAAAAAGAAAGTAAAAACTATGTAATAGCTGCTCTAAGAAGGTTTAGTCAGGTCCTCTGGACGGTTTCTTCTTTGTTGAAATGTTTCGTCTTTTATCCAAAAGATTGCTTCAGAATAATAGCTGATATTTCTACATTAAAGAAAGAAGCTAAACCCAACATGGTGTAGTCAGAGCTTGCCTGATGATTTATCGACCGGTGCAGGTGAGTCATGGATATTGTGCATCCCTCGTTTATTGAAACACCAGCGAACCTTCTCTGCAGCAGCCGGAGTTTTAGGCTAAATGGTGAATTGAAAGCCATATCAGGTCATTCAGTCATACCAGGGAAGACGACTGAATTTTTACTTGTCAAAATGTAATAAACCTGTTCAACAGTAAATCGATTTTACTGTGTTCGCTCACTGTCTAAAGTAAGAAAACAAATAGAAATATACATTTTTTTATTTTATTTTAAACAAACCACTTGAAATCACTGAGCAGAAAAATGTTAGTCAAGATTGAATGCTGTCATCTCCAAAAATGATTACTAACGATCCAGCCTCCTGAAACAAGTTGAAGTTCGGCCTTTTCTGTGGTCAAAAACATTCTCTATTTTTAATATTACTTATTCTCTCTTCCATTTGCACTTTTCTTTCTGTCCCTGTCTTTCAGGTGGACTGTGCTCTGTCTCTGGTCCGCCTGGGGAAGGAGCGGAAGATTCCAGGACTGGAGCTCTTGTGTGATGACTTGGTCACCATGGAAACACTTGTGTATGAGACATCATGTGAACTGAACGTGACTCTTAAGGATTTGCAGCAGCTTGCCAACATTGACAAACTCCGCCTGCTTATGAAAAATGTAAGTGACAGTTTTACTAATGGGGCCCCATTTTTTTCCACAATATACTTGAACCCCTTCTTGTTTGGTTTGGTGATGGACTGACTAACAGATGAGGTGAGGCTGGAATCCTCATGGACTACGATGCTTGCAGATGACATTGTGATCTGTGGTGAGAACAGGGAACAGGTGGAAGAGAACTAAGAGAGGTGGAGGTATGCAGTTGAAAGAAGAGGTGAGGCTCCATGGAGCAGAAGTCACAAAGGTGCAGGACTTCAAGTACTTGGAGTGAGCTGTCTAAGAAAACAAAGGGTGTGGTAAAGAGTTGAAGAGGAGAGTTCAGGCAGGATTTGTGACCAATGGGTGGCATCAAAGGTGAAAGGAAAGGCTTTCAAAATTGTGGTGAAGCCAGCTATGTTGTATGATCTGGAGACAGTGGCACTGACAAAAAGACAGGAGAAAGAACTGGAAGTGGCAGAAATGAAGATGTTGAGGTTCTCCTTAGGAGTGACAAGGATGGACAAGTTTAGGAATGAGATCATCAGAGGTACAGCGCAGTTTGAACAACTGGAAGATAAAGTTAGAGAGACCAGACTGAGCTTGTTTAGACATGTCCAGAGGAGGGACAGTGGGTATATTTATTATTATTAACCTTTATTTAACCAGACAAATCCCACTGAGATCACAGATCTCTTTTGCAAGGGAGGCCTGGCCCTGAAGGCAGCCATGTTTTTGGTCGGTGGGAGGAAACCAGAGTACCTGGAAAAAAAACCCACGCAAGCACGAGAAGAACATGCAAACTCCACAAAGAAAGACCCCAGGTCCAACTGGGGATTTAACTCAGGACCTTCTTGATGTGAAGCAACAGTGCTAACCACTGAGCTGTCATGCTTCCATATTGGTCGAAGGATGTTAAAAATGCAGCTGCCAGGAAAAAGACGAAGAGTAAGGTCAAAGAGGAGATACATGGATGCAGTTAGAGAGGACATGGAGGTAGTTGGAGTGAGGACAGAGGATGCAGAGGACAGAGTGAGATGGAGGAGGATGACTCGCTGTGGTGACCACTGAAGAGGGAAAAGCCAAAAGAAGAAGACTACTAATACTGTATAAAAAAGTGGCTTAAATTTGCGTTCTTCTTGCAGTAAAACTTCCCGTTTCATAAATGCTTAAAAGGTATGAGAGCTCATTACTCTATCTTGTTTTTATTTCTGCACCAATGCAGTGCTTTATTAGGTAGTTCACTGTTCAAACACATTTATTTATTTATTTTTCTCCACAGAATAACACCTTTTGTCTTCAATTTGTGCTTAATGAATAAGA
>NC_056509.1:30280081-30290308 GCF_014905685.2 Nematolebias whitei
CGTGAGGCTTTTTTTTTTTACTGATGCAACCTATACTCCAGAGTGACTTATAGTCTGGAAAATACGGTATTTATGAATGAATATTAGAGTTGGAATGATATGCAGTATTTAAACTAAGTTGAATGATGATCATCCACTGAAGCAAACGATGTTCGATGAAACAAAGAAAAAAAAACAACAACTAAAATACATGAAAACCTTGCTTTTTTTCATTGACTAACTGAATTAGGTAGATGTAGCCATTATGGTGTCCATCGTTAGTTTTTGGACTCGAGTCTTCCTCTTTAAACTTTGGAAACTAAGAACATTATATATGTAAAAAATGAGAAACTTCCTCTTAGCATTGAAACTGCAAATTGGCTTTCTGTTTCTGTTTGCACTAAACAAACCCACAATTCAAGAATAACCATCTGTTTAAAAAAAAAAAAAAAAGTGAATTTCATGATAAAGCTCTTAGTTTTTGACCGACCAAGATGGCTGCCACAGCTGACTGGCATGAGCAAACAATAATGACACTAACGCCGTCCATTTTTCAGATACTGAGCTCATGTTTAGTGTGGTAGTAGCTTAAAGCCATCTCCAACTCGCACTTTAAACACTGACTGATCATGTGAGATCTTTGTTTAAAACTTAAGAAAGCAAGCCGAAGGGTGATGCACATTTCTTCATGGAATTGTACTTTCACTACAAATTAGTTTGTTTTTACAGCCACAAGAGTCAAAGTCTCAACCTTGTTTTTCTGCACCTAATTTATATTTCACACAGTTTTATGGCCAACTCTTTATTAAGTAAAATAACTTTTTTAATTTCTGATGAGACCGTGCATAAAATCAGAATGTGTTTGGCTGAGAAATAAAACTTTGTAGCTATTTAAATAAGATAATTACTGCAGAACACTCTGCATTTCTTCTGTCTTCTGCAGAATAACAAAAACAAAATGATCTGTGACGAAAGTTATTTGCTATGAAAGTTTAGGCAAATATTTCTGAAGTTTTCTTAATTTGAGCACTTATCTGCTGTATACTGATGGTAGATGTATCTGTTTTGGTGTGTGATAGCGTGGTGGAGGTTCTGGAGAAACACGGCCTTAAGAAGCCCATCTCATACGTGAAGAACAGCCAGAACAGTGAAGAGGAGGCCCATCATCTAATGGTCAAACTGTGCCGTCACACGGGCCGCAAGTAAGAACTTTGCGAGAACCACAGTAATGAACAGGAAACTGTCAAAGAAATACCTGATCTCACGAGCACGTTTGATGCTTGCATGTGTGCCCAGAACTCCTCTGGTTGGTGAGGCAGTGTGGAGAGGTCTCCTGGAGGACCTGCTTAATATGCAGCAGAACGCTTACACTTGTCTGAAACCAGAGACGTGTCATCAGGTATCACAGCTCAACAAAATCACCAAACCTACAAAATGTGCAGAATACTCAGATTTGTACTTAGAACTGAGCTTGAAAATGAATGCAACAGTGTGTCTGAGTTTACTGACAGCAAACAGAACTTGGGTCTGTAAATCACAGATGAACCTACAGACGAAGTATGACGCTTGTCAAACAGGGGTACAACTTTAGTTCAGTCACAGATGATTCCCGCCTGTATTCAATCTCCTTTGATTTCCATTCTGTGGCAGGTCTTTGTCGAGTCCCTGCTGTGCTCCAGCCGCGTGGAGAACATCCGCCTGGCAGGACAGTTTATGCATTGCTCCAAGGTATATTGAATAAAACTCTCCTTCACGACAACTCAGACCACCTGCTGGGTTCTCCAAAATTTAAACTGCTTCGAATTAATTTTCTGTTCCTATTGATCTCCACACCTGTATTTATGTTTCCAGGTCGGTCAGGATGTTCCCGTCAGCCTGTCTTTCCGGGGGAAAGGTTACGCTCTGAAGGTGTCCTATGGCAACAGCGTGGAATTGGTGTTGGCTGCTGCCAGGGAGTACTTCAACTCCTCCACGGCACTCACGGATCCCTGCATGAACCTGGCCAGGTCTGAAAGCCAATGAGGAGTGGTTTCATGCTTAAAGGGGAATGTTTGGACCAGTTCTTACTCTTCTTAGAGGTTACTCTGAACGCTTATGAAGCATTCACACTATTGTGATCCATTTTTATTTTGTACGTTTTTCAGCATCTTTCTCGTTCCACAATTTGTGTGCTATATTAATACATCAGACATCAAAATGTTCAGCTCATTCTGTAGTCGAGTGCTATGACCTTTGGAACTGGTGCAACTTAAACTTTTTGAAATATTTAGCCTTTTCTGTCACTTTTTTTTTTCTCGTAGAAAATGAATTAAGGTCATTTTACATCCTTCATATCTTTAGATCTGTTTACAACCGTTTACTGCTCCTTTCACATTTTGTTCTGCTTCAGCTTCTTTCAGCTTCATTGAGCAAAACTTTTTTTCCAGCTATTTTCAGCTAATTTCACCTTTTTTTCCAGCTGTTTTGTGATCCTTTCAGATTCACTCTTCTAACTAGAATATTTGTATGCTTCTTGTAACCTAATTTCAGCTTGTTATGCTCCTTTCATCTTATTTCTGCAAGCTTCAGCCTTTTCTGCTACTTCAGCTACTATTCAGCTGTTTTTATGCTAATTTGAGCTTTTTCAGCTAATTCCACTTTTGTTGCACTCAACTGTTTAAGCCCAATTAAGCAAAAAAAAAAAAGTGCTCTCTCCACTTCCTTCTGGTAATTTCAGCTTTTTTTAAAATAATTTTTAGCTACTTTTCCATTGTTTTTATGCAAATTACAGCTTTTTTATGTAACTTCCACTTTTTTGTGCTAATTTCTGCTTCTTTCAGCCTAATTGGGCAAACATGTTCTTTCTGTTTTCTTATGCTAATTTGAGATTGTTCTAACTTTTTAGCTAGATTTTTGCATGTTTTAGCTAATTTCAGCTGTTTTCAAATAAATTCTAAGTTTTCTTGGAAATTTATGCTACTTTCAGCCTAATTAAATTCTGCTAATTTCAATTTTTTATGCTCCTTTCAGCTTATTTCTGCTAGTTTCAGGTTTTTCAGCTACTGTAATATTTAGCTGTTTTATGCTAATATTAGCTTTTTCAGCTAATTCCACACTTTTTGCACTTATTTCAACGTTTGCGTTCTTTCTGCTTTCTCCTGCTGATTTACGCTTGTTCTACATTTTCAGCTATATTTCAGCATGTGTCTTTTTGTTAATTTCAGCTGTTTTTCAGCAAGTTCTTCTGCAGTACGCATTCACACTGCATTTTTGCAGGAAATGCAATTTCTCTAACCTTTCTGGAACCCTGAGTTTAATTTAAATTTAGCAAAATTTTGAGTGAAGAGCAGTGTTCGATTAAACAAATTTAGGTAAATTAAAGTTTTAGTAAGAACAAATATCTGCTAACTTTTCCATGTTGAAGTGCATACATGCTGTCCAACGTATTGTTCATTTTTTTTATGCGAGAAACTTCATTTTGGTTTGAGCTAATGTATGTTTTACTCATGTAAGGGTCTTCAAAAACTACATCATGGTGTTTGTTTTGTATTTAACCTTCTGTTGTATGTTCCATGAAGTCAGTTGTGTTTACTGAGTGTGTGTGTGTGTGTGTGTGTGTGTGTGTGGTGTGATGCTGTTTTCAGGGCTTACAAGGGGGGCTGCTGGTGTATGTCTAATCTTACCATCTGTTCCTAGTGGGGAAGTGGGACAGTAATTGGGTCGTCATTCATTTTTAGTAACTAATACACAGACCCCCCCTCCATACGCTTAGACAACATCATCCATTGTAACTCTCCCACTGTGTACAGATATGTGGCAGGAAATATTGCACGAACATGAGTTAAATGTCCACACAGACTGTTTGTGTCCTTCAGATTCGAATCTCTGCTCCTTGTATGAACATTTTTATTTTGTGCTTCCAAAACTTAAAACACACATTTAGTTAATTCAATCAAAATGAATACCTTAACAGATACAGTACTACAGATATATTCATCCACTGAATTTACAATATTTATTCATATTGGAACTGTTTTGACTTGAATGTAAATGCAAAAAAATCGAAGTCCTCAAATCTTTTTTCTTCCTAGTCATCACTTCTTACCCAGGCTGCCCGGCCTGCATTCATATAAATTGTATCCTTGTACAAAAAACTTACTCTGGAGTAACTTTTAGGGCTTTAGTGTGAACGAACAAGTTCGGAATTTGATAATCTAATTACCCTTTAATAATGAGAAAAAGCAGACGATAACATGCCAAAGTGATAAAACTATCTTTCTTGTCAGCGGCACAAGTTGATCAATATTTATTTTTAGGGATGCACAATATTATTGGCATGGTATCGGTATTGGCCGATATAAGCAATAAAGTTAAATATCGGACATCGGCCATTTCATCAAAATAACTCACCAATATAAAAGGCACTGTTTATATATATATATATATATATATAAGGTGCTGTTGATCATTAAGATTGTATAACCACTTATTGGGTTTCTGTTTTAAGTTAATTTTTAATTTAAGAAACTCAAGTATATCTATTAATGCACTACTAATGCACTTTTCACTTGTCACTTGTGAACAGGTTGAGTTTAGATTTGTGAAAATTTACAAGTTTGCGCTGTTCAAGTGTTGTCACTGTGTTAGAAAGAGTAAATGTCATAATCCAAGTTGAAGTGTTACATCATTTTCAGCCCCCTTTTTAGCACCTGCATTTGGTAGCAGGTCATACTGACAAAGACCACGCAGAATAATGTAGTATTTTAATTCCACAGCAGAGAAAGCTATGTAGTCTCTGTAAGTAGGTCTAGGAAAAAAATATTGGTATTGGTATCGGATATCGGCCAAATGAGTTTTAACATATTCTCATATCGGATATCGACCAAAAATCCAATATCGTGCATCTATTTATTTTATAAATGTTCAAATTTTCTCTTCCACTAAAAAATCTTGGACAGAAAAATATACCACTGTGGCATTGACTGACATTTGCAATGTGTTTAATGAAATCGCCCATACATTTAGAAATGTATTGCATGTCTGCTTAAAAAAATAATAAAATAAAATAAAATGCACATGAAAAATTAGGCAGAAATAAACCTCAAAATGTCTAAAATATATTTTCACAACCATTAAGAAAAATGACAGGAGCATTTGTTTTGGTGATTTAGGAAAAACATGGTTTTGTCATAAAATCAGAGGCCAAACTGAGCTGCTATGGACAACTAACTTGTCTTTGTGTGTATTTTCACCACCAAATAATCTGTAATTACACTGTACGTTGTGAAGAAAGCAGGACTTTTAATCTTTTTTGTTCACTTGTTTTATAATGCTGTCTCTTCAACCACACACAAACGCACCTGTAGGTACTTCACAGCAGAAGTACATAATCAACACGTCCTCTTCTGTCATTTGCTTATTTAAAGCTCTTTCTTCAGCTTTCATGCTTGCCAGGACAAACCTCTTGTTCCTGGCAGGAGCAACCACCTCTCCCAAACAGAAGAAGCTGTGTGGAGTATTTTATTCTCATGAACTCTGATTCTCAGTGTTATTCGTGAGCGGTTTAAAGAAAACTTAGTTTTTCTGATTCTCTGCTCCAAGGACAAGTCCAATCCTCACCACTCAGCTTCTTGTTAAGCTGCTTTTATATTTAGTGTTCATGTGTAATTTAAAATTAATCATAGTGCCTTTGTTGTCCTCAGACACTGCTGTGCTGCTCTATAATATAGTAGTTTTTTTTAAAGCTCTGCAGCCATTCACTCTTTGATCACACTGTCTCGTATTTTAAGTGATGGGTTGCATAATCCTACTAAGGATTGGATTAAGGAGTGGGGATTGTATTCTAAAAGAATTCTCGTCTGTTGTGAGCTGTCAAATTAGTCTAGTCTTTGTAAATAAATCCAGCCACGTCACATTTCTGATCACACTTGTGAAAAACTTCAGGCTTAATAGTCTTTGCTGTGTAGAAGAATAAGCTAAATCCATTTAGCCATCTTCAGTCCAGACACTTTGTAAGGTAAGCAGGGTAATTTATCCAAGGCCATTAACTTATGTATTTTCTGCTTCTGCTTTAGATGTGACCCAGTAATTTAATTGATTATTGCATATTTTTTTCCCTTCACTCGTTCTTGAGCAAGACGGATGCTTTTCTTCTTTTCCTGCTTTCCGCCTGCTTTTTTGCTTTCTGTCCTGTGTTTCGGAGCTTCTATTTACACATCTTCCGAATCATAAATTACTGTTATGGATTTGGTCAGCTGGACTTTCAACGCAATTGATAAAATGTTTTCAACCAAGCGACAGGGTGCTGGAGAACCCTCATGCCCCGCTGAGACGCACGCGGCTGGGTACGTCATGGATTTGTAGGGAAAGTGGAAAATGGTGGGCCTTTCTCTGTTGTCTCAGGAGTATGTTAAAGATTTATACATCATTGGATTTATGATAGCAGGGTTTCTGCTTTTTGGCACCGTCGGATACCTATGTTATCAGGCTATTGAAGAAGACGATGGCAGCAGTTTGCCATAGCAAAGCTGCCGACCTTATGTGAAGGATTAAACCGTGCTTCGAGCTCTCAGACTCAGCTGATTTACGAGCTCAACCATAAGATGGAAGTGATTTATGAGAATCGTAGGCCACTTGCGGCTTCTGGAACTTGCCAGCATGTTGGAGATGACCTTAGAGAAGGTACGGATGTACGCGGCAGTATACTGGAGCCTTAAGAAAGGCTCTGTTCTATCCCCCCCCCCCCCGAGAACTTCTGTGAACGCTTATCAGAGCAGTACTGGTTAACACCAACATCTTGTCAGAACTATGGCGCTATCTGGAAGTGTTTCATGGACAAATCTCACCGTCTTGTCGTCAAATGCATTTGCAATGTGTCTATAAATGTGCTTGCTGGTAGAGGTTTTTTTTTTTTATGTCTTCAATCGTGTCCTGACGAGGACAAGGTGTGAAGAGATCTTTTTTTAATTCCACTATTCTATCCTCATGGTCTTTCCCCCTTTCTTTCTAAAGAATAAGGGCCACGCTCCTAGGAGCTGCAGCCACGTCCACTCCGCCCACCTTTCGGACGACTTTACGGATTATAATCTCGCTGTACTTCAGTGCAATGATAATAAAGCTTATTCTGATTCTGATTTTTTTTTTTTTTTTTCTGTATTGTTGTCCTCATCAGGGTGTGCCTCCAGCTGATCACAGACCATCTTCCAGCCATTCAGGAGGAACTGGATCTCATCAGTGCCCTCAGCCAGCTGGAGTATTTTGGCGTTTGCATCCTCCCACTGCAAGGTTGTACAGAATGAGCACATTTTGAACAGAACATTCATCCAAATGTTCCTAAAGCCAGACATAAATAAAATGTAATGATGCAGTTCTCCACATCTTTACCACATACACCTTCCAGCCCGTCTCCCTTCCTGCTGTCGTCTCTCCATATGTTACTTCCTTCCTGCCACTATATCTAAATACATGGTTATTTATGGATCAAGCTCTTGAGCAAACAACATCTGCCTGATGGCCTAATTAGGACTGAAGTTTGTGGTCTGTACGTGGGTTCTCTCCCCTAAACACACACAACTTTTGAAAATTCTGCTTCAGCTGTAAACCCGATCAGAATGGATTTGTCTTTGCTCTTTCTCATGTCTGGCTTCCTGATCTCTCTTGGTCTCCTGCTGCAATGGTTTTCAGACTTTCCTCTCCAGTTTAAATGAAACAGCCTAGCCAGAATAAACAAGCTTGGCCTCTTGCTGTCTGACCTCTGTGCCGAGGTGCTGTTTGCCCCTGTTATCTCACTCTAAACCCCTTTGTAGTCATCAAACTTAGCAGCTCACAAATAGTCGCTTATTCAATTTTAGAGTTTAGAGTGTCAGGTCCCAAATTTAGGAAGATCAACAACAGTAACACTAGGTCATTATTAAATCAATAGCCCCTTTCAAATGAGCCTTTCAAACCAGGCCTGTTGTGCTTTCTTTCTTGGCGTCATGTGTGAAAGAGCAGCGGTGCAATGGATGTAATCACAGAAGTGAATTGGCTCGTATGCTTGGGGAGGAGGTTCAGCGCACAGTTCTGAAAAAACAATACATTTTTCACCCAGTTCATTCTGCCATGTTGATTTGTTTTGTGTAAACTGGTCTACTCACGTAGAGCACGTATTACCTAAGGAAAACGGTGTGCATGAGAAGGCTGCTCTGTACCCTGCAAAAGGACAAAATCATCATTCTCCCACTCCTATGCTTGACAGTTTGAGGTACAGCAGTCCCTCGATTATCGCGGGGGTTACGTTCTGGACAACCCCTCAATAAGTGACAAACTGCCAAGTAGAAACACTACGTTTATTTTAGTATTTACTTTATTTATTTAACACTTAAGTTAAATTGTCGTAGGTTTCTGAGTTGAAGCAACATACTAAAACATTTCAGACAACTAGTAAATTTAAATCAACTAAAGCAAAAGTTTATTTATCAAGAGTTTATTAGTCAAGATAACTTGATAATGTTTATTCGCTCAACTGAAAATTTTAAGTTGAGCGAATGAACTCGAATAAAATAAAGTTGTGGGCAACGACAAAGTCCACAATGTTCTAAACTTTTAAACCTACTTAATATTAATAACTTGCGTATATGTACTGCTCAGAAGCTACAGCAAAAATTTATATGAGCACTCACCAGCTCTGCAGGATTTCGGTTCCGGTTGGGCTCAGTTCTGTTCGGTTACCCTGCAGCATGACTAAGCCCACTGCCCTGTTCAGGTCGATGTGCGTGGGCTGCTGCTCCAGGAAGGACACTCAGCGTGCCCAGGATTTAGTCCACCACCTCGGCCACGTCCGGACCAACACCGCGCAACCAGAGCCAGGCCGAACCCCACCACCGTCTGTTTATTTTCTAAACATAACGTCCCATTGGCTTTTAAACCCCAAATTACATTACGGCAAAGACTGGTTCATCCCAAAGATCCAGTCCCCCGGCACAAACAGAGTAATATTGTGTATGCTGTTCAGTGTCAGGAGGGCTGTGATCAGTCTTACATCGGGGAAACTAAACAGCCACTGGCCAAAAGGATGGCCCAGCACAGAAGAGCAACATCATCAGGCCAGGACTCTGCGGTCTACACTCATCTCCAGGCCAGCGGTCACTCTTTCAGGGATGATGATGTTCACATCCTGGACAGAGAGGAACGATGGTTTGAGAGAGGAGTAAAGGAGGCCATCTTTGTGAAAAGAAATCGTCCATCATTAAACAGGGGTGGAGGCCTCCGGGTTCAACTGTCCCCCTCTTACAATGCTGTGATTGCTAGTATCACTCAGCCTCCTGTGAATAGTAAACAGCCATCAGTGTGCTAATGATCCATTGTTAGGCTGATGGTCCTTCTTGAGCATGTGATCAGCTGGTTTTGGTTGTCAGCAGCAAAACTGGTTGATCCACTCTGAGAAGGTGCTATTTAAGAGACTGAGCTGAATACAGCACCTCAGACTGAGGAAGTCTTTCAGATGAAAGACGAAACGTTTCTACATTTTTTTTGTTTTGTTTTGTTTTTTGAATGTCCAGAGGACCAGATTTAACTTTTTTAGACGTTCAGCACAATGTTTCCGCACGGGCGTGAGCACAATAATGGACATGGCTGCAGTGTTGCCAACTTAGCGACTTTCTCGATTTATTTAGCGAGTTTTCAGACCCCTCTAGTAACTATTTTTAAGCGACTGGCAACAAATCTAGAGACTTTATTCTGTTACTGGAGACTTTGGTGACGAAAGCTCATTCGGCAGCGGGCCGTAAGCCCCTCCCACTTTCCCAAGCTCTGACAGCTGTCAGTCTTACAGCAGAGAGGAGACCCACTCCACTCCATGTCCACACTGAAAATTCATCACACCCTTGATTACAACACGTGATGTAAATATAATGTAAATATAGAATGCTCAGTTTCATCATCAAATCTTTGCATTTCATCTCTGAGTTCTCCAATGTCCTCTATATTGCCTGCTTGTCATCCTGACTTTCCAAACAGTTAATTCATGATTTAAAGGTAGCTGGACCAAGTAGAACTCAGCGAGAGGAATACTTTGCTGTGATTGGTCAACAAAGATAGAAAAAAACCCACCCCCTCATTTGAATAAGAACATGAAATAAAACAAGCTTAAAATGAAGAACGGGATTAAAAAATAAAAGCCCTTGAAATATGTAATGCAGCTTTACAAAACAAGTGTCACAAAATGCAACTCCATTGTTAAATAAATAAATAAATAAACCTTGAAATAAATAAACATACATTTTCATATAT
>NC_056509.1:30290708-30295708 GCF_014905685.2 Nematolebias whitei
AGTCTTGGAGAAAAAACTAAACATTTTTATTTAATTTTCATAGGAACATTTATTAATAATTTTTAAATAACACTTTATTTATTTATTTAATTTTGAATGAAATGACTTTCCATAGTGTACAATCTTACAGTACTGTACTTTGAAAAGCCGCGGAAGAGCGAGTCCACAATATACTGTATGGGCATTTTATTTTTTTCTTTATTTTTCATGTTTGCCAAAAACATTGTTCAAAAAGTCTTGTGGTTTGTTCAGATGCAACTTGGGAAACCTAAGCCATGCTGCCAAGATCTTTTTGCGCAGGGGTGTCCAATTCTGGTCTTTGAGGGCCACCATCTTCATGCCCTGCTCCAACACACCTGATTCAGTAGTTGAATTTCCTTTTTATGTCCTGTAAAATATTTCTAATCACCCATTGGTTCTAATCAGGTGAGTCGGAGCAGAGAAACATCTAAAACATGCAGGGTAGTGGCCCTCAATGTGATTTTGTCCTGGTAACTTTTTCAAACATAGTCTTTATGTTTAACCTGCTAACTCAAGCCTGTAGAGCCAGGTTGATCTCTGGGGTGTTTTGTATTTTCTTAGCATTACACACTCTGACTTTAGGTTGAACTTTGTTAAATGTCCACTCCTGGGAAGATTGACAACAGTTTTGAAAGTTTTCCACTTGTGAATAATCCATTTCACTTTAGAAAAATGAACTCCAAATTATGAGTTGACCTTCTAGCCCATCCCAGAGAGATTGACAGCAACCATTGCTCTGCCAAGATTGTTCCTAGAGTCTTTAATGTTTTTCATTCTGCTAACATGCACTTGAATGCTTCAGATCAGCAACTGCCAAGACTCCTGCTTTTTATAGAGGTAGATCACCGTACTCACCTTAGATCAGGTAATCAATGGACCTGTTCAGCAGAACCTGGGTGCTTCTTTTCCTTCATATTCCTATGAAGCAGAGAGAATGCACTCAACCTTTACTTAAGTGTGTCTGTACTGCAGCTTATTTTGGTCTAATTTAGGGATTTATTTTCCTACCGTTTATTATAATACATGGTAAAGAACATTTATATATACTTTAATATGTAAAATATTAATAGTGATACAAAGTGTACTTTCTTTTCTAACATGTCCATACAATTGCTGTGAGGTAGAAAGCCATAAAAGCCAATATCTAACGTCTTTCTTGCACTTTTCAGTTTAACTGTTGTCCTCTACTTCATCGAAATAATAAAAACAAGAAAAAAGATTCAAGGAATTGGGGAAAAAAGTGATTTAGGAAAAAAAAAACCTTGCAAGAGAAAATGAAACAAACAAAATTGCAGTGAAGAGAAAACTAAAATTATTGATTTTATGTGATGTATGGAACAGTTATTACAGTGTAATGTCCTATCTTAGTAGCCTTGGCCAAAATGGTTTAACAGCTTTGTTTTCCTCTCTGTGATCATGTGCCATTTATTTGTTCTGTTTCAAGGACATGCAGGTGTTGCACTCAGGCAAAAAGCAGAAAAGCATATTGTTTTTCTTACAAAATAAAAGCTCTGTCCCTGTTACAGTGCATCGTCACAGATAAACACACACAAGTATGAAGCTGGAGGATTTGAACACATGTAATCCATCTTAGGCTTTTCCCCGCAGCCTTTCCACAGAGCCGGAGGCAATGCTACATGCGCACCACCCTCCCTCAGAATTCCCTTTAGGCCTCACCCAAAGTGATGCCAAGTTTTAAAGCTCCTCAGAGTATAGCTAAGAATTCACAAAGGGCTGCTGAGGTTCAAAACATGACACTTCCCACATTTCAATACAACTTTGGAGAAAAATGGAAATTAATTTCGGGGAGTTTTTGCATCATGAATTGAAATAAAGTAATTCAATCCACAACAACAACAGCAACGACAAAACAAGATTGTCTGGTATTCTTCAAGGTGTTTTTAGTCAAATTTACAGTCTTAACCATTTTGTATTTATTTTTTTCAATTTCTAGTAAACAAGGTCATCAGAATAAACTAAAAATGACCACAAATCTAAAATGTAAATGTAAACCAACACATTATTTTAAAAGTTTAGTTTAAAGAGAAAAAAAAAAATACTGTTCAAAATCTTTCAAGTATTTAGTGAACAAATTCAAGCCTGGCTGTTTAAAATGCATTAAATTCACTCAGCACCAAGATTAAATACTTACAACTGCAGGGATTTAACAGTGTTTAGACTACATGGACCAGCCTTGACCTCAGAACACAAAGACCTGATCACCTCTGTGGACCAGCCTGGACCTCAGGACAACTAAATACATGAACACCGCCATGGATTTGCCTAGACCTCAGGAAGACTAAATACCTGGTCACCTCAGTGGATCTGCCTGAACCTCAGGACAACTAAGTACCTGATCACTTCCATAGATCTGTCTGGACCTCAATACAGTAGTCCCTCGATACTTCGCGATTCGACTTTTGCGGACTCACTCTTTCGCAGGTTTTAAACGTTAAGATTGTATACAACACATGATTGACGATGGGAAAAGACAGACTTCATCCCCTGCCCCCTCCTTTCTCTTTCTGAGGCCATCTGTCACAGGCGGGCACGCATCAGACAGCCTTGGAAAAAGAAAGGAGGGGGTGGTCTGTTTTATACCTGAGTGAACCACATGAGCTGCATGGATTGTTTATTTAAAATAATCAAGCGCAACCTGAACCGAGCCTTTAGTCCAGCCCCTCGGTGATCACTGAGTGGGCCAGGCCACCGGGAAATGTCCCAGTGCTCCCAATAGCTCCCACCCCTAGGGCAAATATAGCGTCCCCACTTCATGGATTTTCACCTATCACAGGGTTCTCTAGAATGTAACCCTCACAATAAGTGAGGGACTACTGTACAGCACAAAGCAAATGATCATTAGATCTAAGGGAGCTGGAGGGAACATTAGCAGGTCAGACAAATATAGACAAGCCTGTCCATTCTGGGCCTTATAATTCATCAATAAAATTTAAAAAATCAATTCTAAAATGACCAGGGAGCCAAAGAAGGGAAGCTTGAGCCGGGGAGATATGTTCATGTTAGAAGATGAGCTGCAGCATTTTGAAATAACTGCAGTCATAAGGGTCTGCCCTGGCAAACACCAACATTTAGACGGCCACTATAATCCAGTGTTGTATATTAAAAAAATGTTGAATATTTTCGGACGCTGGCTTAAAACTTGTGATATTGCAGAGCCACACACAGTATCACCATCAGCTTCAACTACTACATCATCTGCTTAGATCTGGCCTATGCTTTCACAAACTACACCACACTTTATTATTTTCCTGACATGTTGACAGCAGCTGCTTCATCATTCACTCTACATGATTTCCTATCGCTTTTATCAGCTGTTACTTGTTCTAGATTGAGTACTGTAATTTGCCAAACGAGTGTGACACTTCTTCTTTTTTCCTCTTCTTTATTAAACAATATTCCGTCCAGTGCGCCTGAGATTGGACCGTTTATCTCTCATCGAGGAGTGCGTCGCCCACTGCTCCACCGCCTACAAGCAGTCCACCACTCTTCTCAGTCTGGCCTCACTTCTGCGAGTGTCAGGTAAATGAACGCATACATAACCCCGTGAATTCTACTCATCTGTTTTATTTTGAAGTTTAACAAGTTGTAATGTGTTAATCGTGAGGACTTTCTCTTCTGTCGGTCTTATTGATGAGTCTTGAGAATAATAAACGCATCCTAGTAAACAGTTTTTTGCATGCTCTCAAAATACCCTTTGTGCACCCAAACTGCATGCTTGTCAGAGATTCAGTTCGTCTGTATACCAGAGTTTGTCCTTTGTAAAGATGATTGTTACCTTGGGATGACAGTTTATTCACAGCTTCAGGTTTGCTTGACTGTTTTTGTTTCAGCAACACCAAACAGCGAGTTCTCTTGTTGGCTGATAACATTTTAAAGTTGGTATATTTTCAATATGTAATAGAACAAAAGATAATAATACATTGGGGTCATTTGGACATAGGATTTTGGGACCCACTTATTATTTTTCTAACTTTCTTGTGTGTCGCTTAGTGCTTTTAAAGAAGAATTAGGTTGGACAGGAGTGCATATATCTCTTAACTTTAAGTGGGGTGCTGTGATGGAAAACAAACTACAAGTTGTATTTTTAGAAAGCAGAGGTATTTAGAGGCAATAGCAACACATTCATAAGCAGAAAACCATGTGGAAGTGAAAACTCATCTCTCTTTGAAGCTAGGTTTACTAAATAAAACTATTCACCCGTTTGATTCCTCATTGGCTTCCTTAAAAATATTCACAAAATCTCTAAAATTATTAAAAAGGCTATATTTGTCAAGTTTCTGATAGTTTAAAGTATTTTTTTTGTCCATCTATATAGGCCTCTCTTTTCATTGTATCATACAGCCCTTTCCCCCCAGATTTCCATATATTTACTTCCTCACAACAGGAGAAATGTTTACACCAGCCGTGTTCTGGTAATTTCAGAAGAGAATTTCTTGCCTTGAAATAAATTTTTCATGATTTGATGAGCACTCATTTGGAGAGGCATTGCAGGACTGTTTGCACTGCAATATGGAACACATGAACCAGTAAACCAGTTCAGCACAGAAAGTGAAAGATGCTAGCTGGCTGCAAGCTGTGGAAGCTGATTTAAATACTGAAATAATAATAAAAAAAAGAAAAACATATTGATTTAAGGTTTTAAACTCAAAACCTTGCTCGTAATTTCTGAAGAATGTGAACTGCTTTTTTTTTTTTTTTTACCTAACTTTCTGGCTTTTTTTGCGCTTCTCAAAAAAAACAAAACAAGCTTACCATTAGTTTTTGTGATTGTCTTGCTGTGACTGTCGCTCCTGATCTCTTTCGTGCCCCGTTGCTCAATCTTCTCGCTCTGGAAACTGCCAACAGTTAAAGGAAACCTGCTAACCAGCCTTGTGGCATTTCTGTGTCTGTACTTCTCACATTCTGTCAGCAGGAAGCCCTCCCTGTGTGGCTTCAGAAAAAATGGAGGCAAAGGGAGA
>NC_056509.1:30297335-30316493 GCF_014905685.2 Nematolebias whitei
TCAGAACTGCGCTGACTTGCAGGAGATCCTTGCAATAATCCAGTTTGGATCCTTACAAGATTGTGTTATTGTGGGAGTTGAAGTTGCAGATTTTCCGATTGTTTTTCTTTTTTTTATTTATTTATTTACATTTCTCACCTTTTGATCGCAGCCCCTTGATTGGCTCATCAGGAAGAAATAAAGGTTTCAATTGGATAATCAATATGTCTGATTGGGTTCAGCTTGAACAAATAACATGGAATATTTTGTCTTAAAAAGAACACAGGGTATGTTGGCACACACACACACGTACTTGCACACCGCCTTTATATTGAGGTCTTGACAGCTTTTGAAAACACCCTTTCACTAGTCACCTAGAAAATATTTGACAAACAGATCTTATTCCCCGTCAGTAAACACTGCACATCTGTCGCTCGCTTGACACGCACACACACACAACACACAAACGCAGACCAAGCCGTCACATTTCTTCATCGCCATGTCTGCTCTTTGATTCTCTGAGTTTGTTCAGAAGCTGCGTTTCTGCTCGTCTCGTTTTATCCTTCTGTTTTTCCCCATTTTGTTTAGTGAGCTCAGAGAAATCAAAGGCTGTCCCGAGCCGCCACATCAGCCCAGTCCCACCTATATGAACATGTCAAACTTTGATTTATTCTTGTTTGCTTATACAGCACGGTGGCACATTTTCATACTTCATCCTTATTTATTGTAGATATTGATTACAGATACAGTCTCACACTCTGAGTTGTTTGCCATTGTGTTAGCAGTCAGATACAGATTTAATAAGGGATTGAGGAAGATATACGTTACCTGTGATTAGACGCAAGAAAAGATTTATTGTTAAATAGAAAGATGCATCGATCACCGTTTTCTTGGGTGAATCAATTTTTTTTATTTTTGCAAATTCTGATTTGATCAGATTTAGATTTTTCTGAGAACTCTTAGTTTGACAGCACCCACTTTATTTCCAGATTTTTGACTGAAGTGAAAATTTTTTCATAATAAAACATTTCCACTAATTAAACCTCTAACTCCTCTCCCCAACCACATTGGGTTATTAAGTTGTTCTTTTATGTAACTGGAAATCTATAAATAATATCCTTATAATTATTTGATGAGTTTCTACACAACTAAAACGCAAACAATAAAAACATACAATGTATTTATTTTATAGAACGGAATATACGTTTCATGTTTTACATTTTTTTTTCTTTTTTTTGTACTATTGAAATCATAAATGTGTACCATATCACAGGACAAGAGTCTTGATTGCCACTTTGCTGTGGTGCATTCACTGACGGCAACATTATTGATTTTTGAGTGTTGTTTCAGCCGGTCATTGATGTAGCCCAGGGGTCTGCAACCTCTACAATCAAAAGAGCCATTTCTGTCTTTTTGCTCACTAATAAAATGTGTCCGAAGCCGCAAAACGTGCTACAACTGTGATTCTTAACTGGTTGGGCCACTTTGAGTTTTTTGGAGGGAGTTTCTCTAGCCAGTGTGGGGGTATAAAACTAAAAATGTATATTGATATTTTAACATTTTCGGGCAAAAGAAAATATCATATTCATATAAAGAAGGAAAACAATTGTAGTTCATATCAATTTTGGTAAGAACAAAATCAAACATTGAACTATACAGGCTTATGAGATTTCTCTTTATATTTGTGATAAAATAAAGCAATGTATTTTCCACCATCAACATTGCACCGCCCTGTAAGTCACGTCAGTCCACATATGTATAATAAAGTGGACAAATCCATAAATACCTTGCTTCGCCGTATACGTCGCATCTATTATGCGTCGGCTCTGACGCGTCACGTTTGTTACACGTCACCGCTGACAACCCGGAAATGTGGTCCGAACCCAGAAATGTGGGCCGGTGTTGTGTCAAAAATCGATTGGCTGCCTAATGGTGGCCGCGGGACCGTGCAAGGGATGAATTTAACAAGATTAACACTTAAAAACAATTATTTGCTTACTCGAAATTATAGAAAAGTTGTGTCTCAGTCTAACTTTTGCTTAATAAAAGCACTTTGACATTCAAATCAGTTGCATTTTGCCGGGGCAGCGCAGCAAAATGAAGCTGATTCGGTGGCTCCAGTCAGACGACGGTGGCAGGCTATGGCAAGTCAATTGAGTCATAATTAGCCACTTTTACCTATTACATGATACAACGGCATACTATACTGCTCGACTGCCATCTAGCAGCTGAAAACGGTAGTGTTCAATATTTTCAGTCAGAATGAATGAAAACGGTCATATCTCAGCAAAAAAATTTTTTATAAATATGGAGAAAAAAATCCATAATTATGTCACTTTGGCGTATAAGTCGCAGGGCATGGAAATTATGCAAAAAAAACCTGTGACTTATAGGCTGAAAAATACTGTATACTACTATGAAGTAATAAAGCATATTGTACAAGTGAGTATAAAAATTAGGCCAGTTTATTAGATTTGTAATTGTGATTTGAATGTTTAAATAATGGTACAAGTACTGTCATTTACTTTGACAAGTGTTTTATAAATTCTCACTGACTCACCATATGTCTTCTCGGCAGCTTGTCTTAAATGTATACCCAAACACTTCTGCTGGATTTGAGAGAAAGATCCCACCGTCAGGCTGGAAGTCTCTAACAAATTACTTTGTTGTTTACACGCTGTCTTTTTCTCAGGATAAAACTGAGCCAATTTCTATAAATAATTGTGTGCTCGTGCTTTCAGGAGACGATGAGGCCAATCGAAGAGGCCAAGTGCTGACCTTGCTGGCAGATCAAGCTCTCAGGTTTCTGGACTTCAAGGCCTCTTACATCCACTGCCAGGAGCTCATGGCTGCAGGTTTGTAGTCGGCAAGGAACCTGAAATCAGCCCACATATTTGATTGAGAAATCACTAAAGGCTGTAAAAAAATAAACTCTAATCCAAATGATCATCCATGAGATACGTCTATGACACTCTTGTAAAATAAACTCTTATTTTTTTAGCAATTTTTCTCATCAGCTGGTTTCACTGTCAAACTGGGTGTTAAGGTTGTCAAATGATGTTAAAAAGAATCCTACATAAAGATGTGGCTCAACTTCATACGACTATTTATAGATCTCATGCATTATAATGAGAGAATGATTTTTCTTTTGATAAAAAGCGTAAAATAGTGCAATGACTTGTAAGAGTAATAGCAACCCCTGAAATTTTTCAACTACTTATTGGAGGAACATTTTAGTTGTGTTTGAGAGCTCAGACTAATTTCACTCAGTCAAGTTAAAAGAATCAAAGGGCTGCTGTTAAAAGGCAACAAATGGGAATTTGAACGACTCTGAAGTCTTTGGAGTTCGTAATCTTCTCGATGCAGGAAGAAGTTTGAAGTTCAGTCTGTTTTGTGAAGCTGCACTTTGACAATCCCCAAGTCGAAACCGCACACAGAAACATTAACGACAAACTGAGAAAACATTCAGGATCATCTGAAGCTGCTTTGCCAATATTAAATGTTGCAGTGCATCCAGTAGATGGATGGATGGACAGATGGATGGAGTCCTGCAGGGTTGTTGGCTTTTCCCCCAAAGATATTAAGGTGTGGCTCAGGGCTAAGTCACATTCTGAGCCTCTGTGTTTAAAATTGAAGAACCAGGTTCCTTTTAAATCCTCCGTGCTTGTTGAAATGTCTTTTGAAAGATAGGTGAACATCCTTACTGTCTTGTTTGTTTTCTGTCAGTGAATAAAAAGAATAATCTCACTGTTCTGAATTAAACCAGTCATGTAAAGGCCAGTGCAGAAAGAATTAGGGATGGGTGTTTCAAGCTGAAATACTACTCAGGTTTACTGTGAGAATGTGCTTTCGCTCCACTTCTTTCTGTAATTTAAGCTTCTTTCTGATTTTTTTAGCTACTTTTCAGTTGTTTTTTTTTTTGTTGTTGTTGTTACAAATTTCAGCTTTTTCAGATAATTTCCACTATTTAAGTGCTCGTTTCTGCTTCTTTCAGCCTAATTGGACAAACATGTTATTTCTGCATTCTTCTGCTAATTTAAGCTTGTTTTACCTTTTCAGATACCTTTTTAACTATTTGTTTAGCTAATTTCAGCTGTTTTCAGATAAATTCAAGTTTTTCTGATTATTATAACAAAAGTGTTAGCTAAACAAGAAATTTATGTTTATGTAGATGGGAGGTTGGTTTGTGATATTGTCCCTGGGCCTGTCGCGATAAACAATAAATCAATTAATCGTATGATAAATGAAAATTATTGACCTCATTTTCATTTATCGGCTTTATCGTTTCTTTGTGTCTCTTTCTACTGAAGACACTGGATGACAAAAAGCTCTACTCCGGTGCCCTTCACTGACCCTTCCCTTTCTCTTTTCTCTTTAAAATCCACTTTAACAATCCAAAATCACGTTTTTGGATCGTTAAAAGCAGCTAAGCTGAGAAGCTAAGCTATGAGCTAAGCTAACAGGCCGACCTCGGGGAAAACAACCTCCGTCTTGTTGAAGCTCCAAAATTCACGGTTGAAACTCGTGCCTTCGTCTAAAAAGTTGTTCTTCTTTCCAAACAGAAGCTGAGAATTTAGCAGTTTTTTTTATTAAAAGCTTTGTGTGACAAATGCTATGCTAAAGAGTTCAAACCACACCGAGCGTCCGCCATTTTAAGAACTGAAAAACAGGAAGGCGAGACAACCCATGTCACGTCAAGGGGCCTCCCTCCCATTTTTCTTATAGAGACAAGCTGCTCGCTCCCTCACTATCCATCCTTTGGTTCAAACAGTCTTATACTGCCATCTACTAGTCAAAAAAGGTACTACACACAAAAATTAACCAACATTTCTTCTTAAATTTGTCAATAATTACTAATTATTTTCAAATTTCTAACAATATTGTCATTTATCACAATAATTTCTGAGACAATTAATCGCCCAGCAAAACTTGTTATCGTGACAGGCATAATTGCCCCATGACTTTTATATGGAAGATCAGGGGTTCAAACCTCCATGCATTTAGTTTCTAAGCAACCTCAGTGCAAAATGAGTGAGAGACATGAAAAATATGTTTGGATTAAAAAAGAACCAGGACATTCCACTTATGAGACACTGGATTAAAACAAATATGGACAAAGGTGGAGAACTTCACTCTGTTCAAATGCTACAGTATGATCAAGCCCAGAGAGAGGGCTGTATAGGAAGAATATGGGATCTTTCAAAACATCAAAACTCAACCTCCTGATTATCACAGAAATACCTTTGGACTTGGTGTTCGAACATTTTCTAGGGAAATCTGCTGTCACACTGGGAGATTGTTAAAATACAATGATGACAGCTCCACAATCTTCATAGCCACCTTTGAAAAGTCATGACTGACCAAGAAGACTGAAGATCATGACCAAGTTGGACACCTACAGTGAGGAAAATAAATATTTGAACACCCTGCGACTTTGCAAGTTCTCCCACTTAGAAATCATGGAGGGGTCTGAAATTTTCATCTTAGGTGCATGTCCACTGTGAGAGACATAATCTAAAAAAATAAAATCTGGAAATCACAATGTATGATTTTTAAAATAATTTATTTGTGTGTTACTGCTACAAATAAGTATTTGAACACCTGTGAAAATCAATGTTAATATTTGGTACAGTAGCCTTTGTTTGCAGTTACAGAGGTCAAAGGTTTCCTGTAGTTTTTCACCAGGTGTGCACACACTGCAGCAGAGATTTTGGCCCATTCCTCCACACAGATCTTCTCTAGATCAGCCAGGTTTTTGGGCTGTTGCTGAGAAACACAGAGTTTGAGCCCCCTCCAAAGATTTTCTATAGGGTTTAGGTCTGGAGACTGGCTAGACCACTCCAGAACCTTGATATGCTTCTTACGGAGCCACTCCTTGGTTCTCCTGGCTGTGTGCTTTGGGTCATTGTCATGTTGGAAGACCCAGCCACGACCCATCTTCAATGCTCTAACTGAGGGAAGGAGGTTGTTCCCCAAAATCTCACAATACATGGCCCCAGTCATCCTCTCCTCAATACAGTGCAGTCGTACTGTCCCATGTGCAGACCCCCCCCCCCCCAAAAAAAAGCATGATGCTTCCACCCCCATGCTTCACAGAGGGGATGGTGTTTTTGGGATGGTACTCATCATTCTTCATCCTCCAAACACGTTGAGTGGAATTAAGACCAAAAAGTTCTATTTTGGTCTCATTTGACCACATAACTTTCTCCCATGACTCCTCTGGATCATCCAAATGGTCATGGTCAAACTTAAGATGGGCCTGGACGTGTGCTGATTTAAGCAGGGGAACCTTCCGTGCCATGCATGATTTTAAACTATGACGTCTTAGTGTATTATCCACAGTAACCATGGAACCAGTGGTGCCAGCTCTCTTCAGGTCATTGACCAGCTCCTCCCGTGTAGTTCTGGGTTGATTCCTCACCTTTCTTAGGATCATTGATACACCACAAGGTGAGATCTTGCATGGAGCCCCAGTCCGAGGGAGATTGACAGTCATGTTTAGCTTCTTCCATTTTCCAATAATTGCTCCAACAGTTGATCTTTTTTTCACCAATCTGCTTGGTAATTGCCCTGTAGCCCTTTCCAGCCTTGTGGAGGTTTACAATTTACTCTCTGGTGTCTTTGGACAGCTCTTTGGTCTTAGCCATGTTGGAGTCTTACTGATTGTGTGGGGTGGACAGGTGTCTTTATGCAGCTAACGACCTCAAACAGGTACTTCTAATTTAGAATAAGTGGAGTGGAGGTGGACTTTTTAGAGGTGGACTAACAGGTCTTTGAGGGCCAGAATTGTTTCTGATTGGCAGGTGTTCAAATACTTATTTGCAGCAGTAACACACAAATAAATTATTTAAAAAATCATACATTGTGATTTCCGGATTTTTTTTTTTTTTTTAGATTATGTCTCTCACAGTGGACATGCACCTAAGATGAAAACTTCAGACCCCTCCATGATTTCTAAGTGGGAGAATTTGCAAAGTTGCAGGGTGTTCAAATACTTATTTTCCTCACTGTATGAGCTTCCATGCCTAACGTGGCTGCAACCTGAAGGAGCATGCTGAAAGCTGTGAGGAATCAGCTGCCAGAATGCCAGAAATAGTTGGAAGGGCAGGGCATATCCAAGTAGCTTAAATAATGTATAGTGTACTTCTGACCTGAATATTTACAAAAAAATTAGCGTTCATCTAAATTTTTTTTTGTTTGCCCATTAACTGTTGACAAAGTAACTGGGGTGACGCCCAAACAATTACAGTGTCATTACTCTGATTTCAACCTCAACAGGCTCTGGTCACTGTGATGTTAGCCAACTTTCAATTGTAATTATTTCACTTACATCATCATTACCGTCCATTACTCTTCCCAGGCAATAAGAATTTGGGGGGGAAAAAAAGTACAGTTATCACATTAATATTTCATGTGATAGGTTGAAGCAAAGTATATTAAATAAATGATTGAATAAACATTCAACAAAGAAGAATTCCTCCAGAGGACCTCACTCAACCTTGTTAGATTGAATAAACATAATTTCATTGAGCCTTCTCAGTGTCATGGAAGTGGAAAGAGGTTAAAATGAAAAAACAAAACAAAACAACCAGGTTTTTAAGAGTGTAAATGAGTAATTGGATAAGACAGAATTATCTGTCTTTGACTAGAGGAAATATTTTAATCTTTTTGTTCGAAATGAAATCAAGGTTGGATGATGATTGAGCTTAAGCTGGAGCCAAGTGGTACCGTTACGTCACTGCAGCGTTTCAAGCTGATATCTTCAAGGTCAAACTATAGATTTAAGTATTTAAGTAGGTATTAATGTCACACAGGCCGATAAGAGTGTACTTTGTTGTGTTTTCACATCTTAACATTTGATTTTTGGTTTCAAACCGAATAGTCTGCATTGTGTTCATGTTCTCTGCCATCCTTATAAAGTTTGATATGGTCATTTATTTATTTATTTTACTTCTTGTGGCTGACCCCGCTCGACTCTACTTCTCTTTTTATTCCCTTCTTTCTTTTCCTTAGGTTACAATCCGGCGTGGGACGTGTGCAGTTTGCTCGGTCAGTGTGAGGGCTATGCAGACCTGGAGGCACGACAGGAGCTGTTAGCCTTCGCTCTCACCCACTGTCCCCCAGACAGCATCCACGCCCTCCTCGCTGCCTCCAGCGATCTACAAACTCAGGTTAGAACAACAAAGCTGCTCTTTTGAAAGATGGCTTCTTTTTTTTTTTTGACTGCCATGTCACGTTCGGTTCTTTAAAGTTTTTTTTGAACGTGATGTTGGTATTTAAGAAATAAGAAAATGTGACGATATATTCAGGACTGTGACTGAAACTGCAAACTATAGGCTTTTCTGTATTGTAATTGGGATTTTGCTCTTAAACTAAAACAAAATGCCAATATTTTTACACAGGTAACAAAACATGCGTATCACTAATGAAATCAAATTAAAATAGATATGCCACGTCAGATACTCAGAGAATTGTTTATAAAGTTAGGCTTGTAAAAGCAGCTCCAAGAGAATATTGAAGTTTTTCAATGCATTTCATGTAATTGTCATTATTTTTCCTGTATCTACTGTACATATGAGACCCTACAATGCAAATGATCTGAAAGTGAATAAATTAGGTTCACCTATTTTATTTTATTCCCAACCAGAATCGTGATAACATAAAATGAAGCAGTCAAGTCAGTGAAATTTAGAACGCCTCTCTAAGTCCAAAGATTTCAGAATCAGCTTTATTGTTATTGCACCGAAGCGCAATGAGATTACATTTCAGTACACCGTCCAAGAGAAACATAAACAGACAGACAAGGGGCGACGGAAGTGACCGAGGCCGCAGGCCTCAAAAGACGTAGCCATTTTTTTTCATATAAGGAAAAAGAAACACGAGGGAGAGTTTAGATGTAAAAAAAAAATAAAAAAAAATTGGTTGAATCTTGCACTGTCCTAGATGGGACACAGTGTGAAAGTTGCCAAAAAAATGACCTCAGCACATAAAACAGCAACATATTGATAACATCATAATACCATATTTTTCAGACTATAAGGCGCATTTAGCGAGACAAGTTCATTTCAACAGATTTTTGAGCGCCTTGTTCCACATAAAATTGGTTCGAGGTCAGTAAGCACAACCAGAATGAATACATAAGGCACACTGAGATTTTTGAGAAAATTCAAGGATTTTAAGTGCGCCTTATAGTCCAAAAAATACGGTACATTTATGCATGAGGAGGCAGACGAAGGCAGTGAGTAGTCCAAGGCCTGCCAGAAAGTTCCATAGTCCTGATAAAGATGGCACAGTGTCTATCAGCCGGCTCAACTCTGACACAGATCCACAGGTGGATTTAGGAAACGAACTACATTAAATATTGGGTTTTAGGCATTTTTCTTCCCCTAACATGGTTATTAAGGGTATTTATAATTAATAAACAAAAACTGTTTCATCCTAAAGTTTGTTTTGGCAGAACTTAACTGAATCAATTGTTTTGTCTTTTAGTTTTTAACTTTAATAAGCACAGCTCAGTAGGATTGGGGCTGGAAAACTGTTGTGATCATTTAAGCCTTGCTTCTCTGAGGAAATTCTCTTGTTGTCAACTCTGAGCTGAATGCACAGGTTGGTACACTTCAGAACTCGTTGTTACATCAGTCTGCAGACACTGATCGTTCATGTCAGATACCCAGTTCTATTGATGGCTGAACAGTCCTAGGCTAAAACTTTGTCTTTCATAATGTCTGACTGATAAGGTGCGCTTCAGATTACAATTATTTCTAGTCTCTTCATGCTTTTCTCCATAAATCATTCAGCTAAATGTTAAAACTGAATGACAGCTGTCCCAAAACTATTGTCCCAGAACGAGCAGGCTTCTTCATAGATGGTTTCTGGTTAAATAAACATTTAAATCTTGGTTGTAATCTTGGTGTGTTTACACCGATGGGCAGTTTGACACTTCCTTCCTGAAGACTGCTCAGTTTGGGAAGATTGTGTTGCAAAATTCAGATTTTTTTTTGTTTGTTTTTCATGTTCTAGAGAAATAACATTTTTCTCTATGATCTCCAAAGCCTTTTGGTGTTGATTATCATGTATTTTAATTTTTAGGAATGCACATTGTTGAGTTAGTCACAAACTACCTTTATTTACATGTTGGAGCAAATTGATCCCCAAAATCTGAGAGTCAGGAGGTAAATTTGTGTCTTTTAGTTTGTTGAAGCTAAAAATATAGAAATATTTGATGTGGTGCTTTAGTGTTCTTCTCATTTCAAAACTAGTTTTTTGTGAAGTCAATGCAAACTAACTTGTGAAAACTAACGCAAAGCAATTGTTTTTTGCTGTAAGCAAATTTTTACTATTTGTTTTGTATTTGAGTAAAACTCCTTAAAACCAGAGTTCACATCTGCCCTGAACCAACTGGTTTTGCTGTAAAAGAAGAAGAAGAAGAAAAAAAATCTTTAGGCCCTCCCATGGTTTTACTCAGGTATTTAAAATGTATGGATTTAAAAGTTGACATCATATTTATGGTTTTATGTTTTTATTTACCGTATATAAATTTTTTGTTTTCATTTCTATTTCTCATTTACCATAATCCTTTTTCTTACATGTCTGTCGAAGGCAGATGTATTGTGGTATAGTCTCTGTTTGTCCAACCATCCGTCTGTCTATTTGTACGTACATAATCTTCCTCTTGTCCAGGCTACAACTTCTGCTCAAGATAATTTAATGAATCCCGATAAGCATATATATCATCACTAGACAGAGTATCGTATAAACTTTTCATTACCTCAGATCCAAGATCAAGGTCACAAATCAAGGTCAAAGTATACAAGGTTTTGTTTGTCTGAGCCATTGCTATAGATTGCTGTATTGCAGTATAATAGTTTATACAGGCCTACAATGTGCAGTATGCAGTATTGTTGTAGCTGTGACAACCTCAATTTAAATGTAATGCCAGTAGAAACGGATTTTATGTAAAACACAATATTTATCTCTTACCTTTTGTCTTGTGTGGTGTGCAGGTGTTGTACCAGACTGTTAACTATCAAATGGAACCTGTCATTCCTGAGATTGAACCTGAGGTCAACAGGACAGACTGTCAGAAGGTTTGTCATTTTTAAGTATCTGTTTTCTTTCTACATTAACATATTTGCTTTACTTTGTCCCCATTTGAGTTATTTTAGAGTCGACATGTGGGTGTGTTTCAGTGCCTCTTGTTCATTTTGTGTGTGTTTCTGCTGCTCCATATTTGATGAGTTGTAAATCTAATGTTAAGGTTGCACAGCTCCCTTTGGTTGGTTAATTTATGCCCTTTCTTCTCCTCTCCAACGCTGCAAGCTTTATGATGCCTGGAGTGGGTGTTAATGTTTCATGACTCAAATTGTATTTCCTTTTTGTGTGGAACGAGCTCATTTGAAGCTTTCTGCTGTCAGTTTATTGTTGCATTCATGTCATTATTCCTCACTTGTGTGTATTTAGGACTTCCAGGTGTGTGTATGACTGTGTGTTTATCTTTTATCAGGCAAACACAAAGAACGGTGGTCAAAGATTTGAAATTGGTTAAGTTGCTCCCAAAATGAGACTGTAGAAATCATTCTGAATAAGCAGAAACCAGCACCCTGAGGAATGTTTTTTTTTTTTTCAGAGAGACAAATATGAGTCATTTGGTTTAAAATAAGATCCTTTTTGTTTTAGATTTCTCTGTTAACCTGTTAGTCATAATTCTCATAATGGCTGAGCGATTTTCCGTGCTGATTTAACATTATTCTGCTATGCTTGATAAACTGGGAAATATGCAAATGTATACCATGTATGCACTTGCAGCCAAAACTGCTGTTATTTTAGAACAAAACGCTCTTAAGAAGTACAGGTAATTTGCCTTTTGGAATCGAACATGCCCTCTTTATTATGGGAGCCAGTTTATTTACAAACACATGGAGACTTTTACTTTTCTGAGGTTCGTCAGCTCCTCTAAGTCCAAGGCATTGGTTCTAAAGTAGAACAAGGAGAAATACCTTTGGGTCGAGTCGAGAGTGAGTCTCTGCCTCAAACAGAGGAGTTTTTAAGTATCAAGGATCTTGTTCACAAGTTCTGGTAGGATGGAGCAGGAGCTGCGTTGATAGATCAGGGTCTCGTCTGCAGTAGAGGATTTTGGTATAGTCTGTCAAGGTGAAGAAGGAGCTGAGCCAAAAGGTAAAGCTTTCGATTTACTGGTTCGATCATGACCCAGAAATGAGATTCGGGATACGAGCAGCTGTAATAAAATTCCTCCTTAAGGTGGCTGTGCGTAGCCTTATAGATAGATAAGGTGAGGAGTCCCATCATCTGGGGCGAGTTTGGGGTAGAGCCGCTGCTCCTCCTCAGCAAAAGGAGTGAAAGGTGGTTCAGACTTGTGATTAGGATGCCTCCTGAGTGCCTCCCTTTGGAAGTTTTCCAGGTACAACCCACTTGAGGAGACCTCGGGCAGACCCAGAACTCACTCTGTACTGGGAATGCCATGGGAGCTGTAGAGTGTTGCAGGGGAGAGGGATATTATTACTCTTACACGTCTGTGACCCGACCAGCAAAAGATGGATTAATATTTAATTTATTGTGATTAAAAAAAACAAAAAAAAAAACAAACAAAGACTGCTCATCTCAGACTTTATTAAACCTACATGTTATATTTTGTAAATCTAAACTTGTCATTTGCTAAAATTACAGCAAGTTAAAAAAAAGGTGTACTTTGCAGTTTAATTTAGTCTTTGTCAGAACCTGATTTTGATAGTGTATATTTATTTTCTTTTATAAATATAGTTTTGTCCACTTTGTCACCACTTGTGTCCAGGCCAGTACATCCACTCTGGGCTCTCCTGTGGGGACAGCGGGGGACTTGCTGCACAGGACCACAGCTAAGACCATGAAGGTTCTGACCACGACTGGAGTGACCACCAAAGCTGTGCTGTCTGCAGTCAGTGACCACCGCTGGTTGAAGGAGTCACTCAACTACCTTCGTCCGCTGCACGTAAGAGCATACTAGCTGTCCGATGACTGATTAAACAGACGGCAGCGCATTAATTCAGAAGTGTACTCTTAATTTAACTTTTAGGTCATACAATCTGTATGTGTTTTAATGTGCATTTGCATGAAAAGACATTGATAGTATGTCAGTGCCGTCTGTTTCGTTCACACTCTCAGACTTCATCCAGAACAGCCAATCCAGAGTTCTGCATTGCATAATTAATTGGCACTCCTGCTGAATATTTCAGAATACCTGGTGGTAGCTGGGATGGCAGGTGGTCACCCTGATACTGTGGGGTGGGGGTGTTGGGTACAGAAGTTGTCATGAGTTTCTTGAGAAAGAGAATATGTGAGGACTTCTAGCTGTATAAAAGAGCCGGATGATGTTGCTGAGGGCATGTTGTAAAAATTTAATGATGTTTTGATGGCTCCTCAGGGTCACGATGCAGGAGCCACCAGCCAGGAAGGGGCACGTGGAAACTCCAACCTGGAGCGCCAAGGCTGCAACCCCTTTTATCAGGAGCTCATCGAGGATCCCCACGTAGACCCGGTGAGTGGCTTTAAGACCAGGCTGTGTCATAACTCATTATTCTGTACCTCAGGCCATTTTCTTAAATTGCAGAAAATGCCCCAGTGAACTTGTGACTCGGAGCATTTAATTTGATATGTTTCCCCTCTTTCCATGACTTATGCATTCCATCAGAAACAGTGTTGAGACAAAATTAATATTGATTTCAGACTAAGTAATTATAATGCCAAAAGCACTTTGGAAGCACCAATATTACTAAGGAAGAAACATAATTTCAAGATTGATGGGATTCGAGTCAGCAAAATCCGGAATGGCTAAAAAATAAAACATATACTGTATGTATTAACTAGACGAGGACAAGTACATATGGACAAACCCATAAGTAATAATGTTGGCAGAAGACGTTTTGGGAGTAAAAAATGAGGAAAAGTAAGAAAAGGGGTAATTTGACCTTTATACTGAGAAAATGGTCTGCCTTTGCTAAAATGAGGCTTTTTACTCAAATACACAAATCATATGGAGAGCTAAAAGAGTGGACACAAGGAGTAACAGGAAAGGCCAATATGTCTCCTGTCATGACATTTTAACAGGCCTCTTCGAATCTCTTCCTTCTCTTCACGTCCAGCGGTGATCCATCTTCCATCATCCATCTAACAATAATTGCTCTCTGCATCTATCTGTCTGTGTCTGATCAATGGAATTATTGTTGTTTTTTTTCATTATACAAGTTTATAGTGGATGAAAAAAGACGAGGAAGAAACGGAGAGATGACTAGAGAGTTAAAGACGGACGGACAATGTTCGGTGTTAAAGTTCAAAGGGCAATGAGAGAAGATCCTGCACTGTTTGTATGGTATAAAGCACCAAGTCACAGCAGAAGTTGTCTCAGGGCACTGTACAAAAACATTCACATACATTATAAATGCTAATTAGTTAAAAGTTATCTATCTAAGGAAGCCAGCAAATGGCATTAAATCTCCACTTTGTTGTAGTCTCCCATATTGAGCAAGCACAAAGGCAACAGTGGAAAGGAAAAACTCTGTTTTAACAGGAAGAAACCTCCAGCAGAACCAGGTTTAGGGAGAACAACCATCTGCTTCGATCATCTGTGTTTGAGAGGACAGGAAGGAGAGACAAACAAACACAGAATGGCAGGTCCAGGTGTACTTTCTATTGTAAGAAAGACAAAAATACATGCCAAGGATATAAATAACTAGAAAGTTCCTGGAGAAACTTTGACAGGGACTACCACGTGGCAGCCATTTTAAAATTTAGACAACAAAAATGCCTACGGTTTGATATATATAATATATATACAGGTATGCATATCTTAAAAGATGTGGTGGTATGAAGAGTTTCTGAGTTCTCTTCAGAGAGCTCTCCACTCGAGGTCATGTGACCTCACTGTGTCAGAGGCTGTGAAAAGTTCCATCAAGCCTTTTATATGGAAAAAATTGCGTCTTTGTTTGCAAATTGCATCGCCATGGTAACCTGAAACACCAATAAAAGTAATAGCACACATCGTGGTGCTGAGCCGGTCGTTTTGAGATAACACTTGTGGGGGTACACATTGTGGCTCAGGCGACATTAAAGCTGATAGAAGAGCAAGACCCTTTTCAGGTAGACAATAATAGGTGGCTGCCTTATTAGGCAGTCCCCAGTTACAAATACAAACAGGTGGAGTAGAGCAAGTAAAGACAGCAGCAGAGTGAGGAAATGTGGTCAATTTGTCCTCCAGTAGTCTAAGCCTATAGAAGCAAAACTAAGGGATAGCTCAGGAAACCCAAGTTGACCCTAACTTTAGGATTTATCAAAAAGGAAAGACACCCCTCATACACTTGAGAGACAGCAGCAGTCCTACAACCACTCCCATACTTGTTGTTGAAATCTTAGGTTTTCTCTGAACTTTGTTTACCTCATCTCTCAACTGTCTTTGCACCATGGGAGTGGAGATGCTCAGTCATCTTAATCACATCTATTTGTGCTTTGTTTTGATTTTTCTGTTCTGCTCTCCCTACTGTGGGGATTTCCTTTTCATAATGATAAGTACTTCATCACTCTCTGTTCTCTGTTGTTGTTGTTTTTTTTTTAGACTCAAGATGTTTATTCATCATACAGAGAAATGCCCAAGGAAAACTTCGCTGAGGTTTTGTTGAGGACGGGAAAGTTGGCTGAGGCAAAGACTGAGGGTGAAACCCTGTTTCCTGCTACGGAGGGTAAGAACATAGGATTGGTTGACATAAATGGCACATACAGCTGCTTGTAAAAAATGTAGCTTCTTTATAAATAAGTCCCTAAAACTTTTGATATGCACCACATCTGCTTTGTAGAATGTTTTCTATCTATAGAGTTGCACACCGTAATGTGTTTTAAATATTCATGATATCAAGAATCATGATTTCACACTAGCACTCAGTCTATTGAGAAGGTTGAAGTGTTTCTCATTTTATTTATTTTGTGTTCACATTATTTGGCTTTGTGTTGCTTTTTCTTTGCATCAACTCGAGGTCTAATTAACTGAAGCAACCAGTTGTTTTATTGTTTTTTTTTTATATTTGGTATTTTTTATAGTATATATTTTTTAATTTATCTATTGATTTGCTTGTCACACGAGAGTTAGTTTACAATTCAGACTGGATGAACAAAGACAGTATAACATTATATTATTTTCATTTTATAGTAAAGTCATCAGCTGATTAACTTTAATTTGCTGTACATGACCTGCTACCTTAGAGCCTTTCCACTAGCTAGGGTGGTTTGTTTATTTTGTCTTCTTCTTGGAGAGGGTTTTTACATTTTTATTCTTTTTTTCTTCAATTCTTCATTTTGAATTTTCTTATATTTTGTCCTTTTGGATGAAGAGGCTCCACACATATTGTTATCCACATGTCAAGGGTTCCTTAACTTTGTATCTTACTCTTCCGTCAACTTTAATGCGGCCCGAACCGCAATGTGTACCCCCGCAAATGTTATATCAAAATGACTGGCTTGGCACCATGATGTGTGCTATTACTTTTAATGGTGTTTCGAGTTACCATGGCGACGTAATTTGCAAACAAAGACGCCATTTTATTAGTCATTTTTCATAGACTCTGGTTACAAATCACATATCCAAGATGGCCACCTGAGCTAAAAAAAGAAAAATACTGTAAACCAGCCATTTTGAAAGATATTAAGCTGAAATTTGGTGTGGTAAGGAGTAGGGGTGTAACGGTACACGTGGGTGTATTGAACCGTTGCAGTACGGCATGTTCGGTTCGGTCCACCTGCGTACCGTTTCGGTTATTTTTACACACATTAAATTTTATTATCGAGAGATTATGCGCCGCGGAACTAAAGTTCCTAAGCGTGTTTCGGCACAGCGCTATTATCTTGCAGCACGCGCAGCTTTAGCATTAGCTTCTTGCTGCGGTCTCCTGCTTAGGAACATTATGACTTTCTTGTTAAAGACAAGTGAACAAATCCAAAGCTGTGAGTCAACGTTGTTTCACAGAGATTGGATCTGCAGCAGCAGCACGTCAAACTTGTTAACACACTTGAAATGACATCATCCAAATGTGAACATCTCTTAGCAGCTTGGAGCAAACACAGATAACATCAGCGTTTAAACAAACTTTATCAGCTAATTCAGATCGGTCCAGAGCAATAACACAAGCTGTAGGAGTTTTTAAAGCTCTGGATCTACGTTTCTGTTCTGCTGACTTTAAAATTACTGAGCCCCGCTACGACATCCCATCACGTCAACACTTCAGCCAAACAGTTGTAGCAGCACTTTATGAAAAGATAAAACTGATTGTCAACAAGCTCTGGACCAGATTAAAGTCCTGCCACATGATGATGATGATGACCGAGAGATTCAACCACCTCTTAACAGAAATGATGGCCGTTCAAGAAGAGGTATTGTTATTTTATTAATACTATCTAATCAACTTTTTTTTTAATTTAAAATTATAATTTTATTAACTCTTGTTTTTTTACCCTCTTTATGTTTTATTTCCAGTCTGGGACAGAGATAGCAGCAGAGTTTTATTCCGCTTCAGGGAAATCTACCTGAGATCACTTCCAGTTAAGAAGTGTGTGATGAATGAACTCTGAACTTTTCCAGGGACAGGTGGGAGCAGGTCCAAGAGGTTGTGAGTAATGAGGCCAAATACAGCCACACTGCAAAATTAGCAAAGTGCTACCTCTTTATTCCTGCCACCTGTTACTAGTGAGCGTTCTCCACTGCTGGAGATATTCACTGCAACTAGATTTGTGCTTTAGGGAGAAAATGTGGACAAGTTGGTCTTTTTAGCCAAAAACTTAAAACTTGATTAGTTAGATTGTAAACTGTTGCTGCTTATTGTTCTTGTTAGGCCCGAGCAGCAAAGCGCTGCGAAGGCCTATTGTAATTGTGCTGTTTTTAGGCCCGAGCAGCAAAGCGCTGCGAAGGCCTATTGTAATTGTGTCGTTTCTTATTATTATTAGGCCCGAGCAGCAAAGCGCTGCGAAGGCCTATTGTAATTGTGTCGTTTCTTATTATTATTTTTCTTGGGACTTTTGGGACGCATTTTTGGAGGCCTTAGCATATCCCAAAACTCACCAAACTTCACCAAAACTTGTCCCCCTAGTAAAATTTTTGAACTGTAATGGATCCAAAAGTGGGCGTGGCCAAACTGCTCCACAGCGCCCCCTAACGTGAGATATGAAAACTGGTAAGTCCTAGAGAGCTGAAATTTGGTACATAGGTAGAACCCACCGAATCAAGAAAAAAAGTCTCTTGGAGGTATGCCTTAAACCCAACAGGAAGTCGGCCATTTTGGGTCAAAGGGTCAATTTTGGCCGTTTTTCACTTTTCGTACACGGCGAATTTGAACGAACTCCTCCTAGGGATTTCGCTCAATCGGTTTCAAACCTTTGCCATTTTGCTCAGTAGGCATGGGGGACCTAAAGTTATCAAAACGGTGCAAATTGACGCATGTTGAGGGGGCGGGGCCAGGCCTCAAAGTTGAGCTTCACGCCATAAATTTCCAAACGTTATAACTTTCTACTTGAAAAACAGATTTGCACCAAATTTGGCACGAGTCATCCCTGTCCCATCCCCAACGATACCCTGAGGTCAAATTTTGACGCCATCAGAGCCCCGCCCCCTCAGAACAGGAAGTGACTTTTTTTGCTTGGAATGCTCCCTCCCTGACACTCTTGACCCAATCAGGATGATCCTGTGTCAGAAGGCAGATAACAAGTTGGTCTGACTTGCTTTGAAGCGCAAAGCGTTTCCGCTGGAGGATGTGGGCGTGGCGGCGTGGCGAAGTCAGAAGTGACGCCGTTACAATACGTTTGGCTCTAAATTCCACAGATTTGATCCGAGGTTCATGAAAATCAATATGATCGATCATTGCCCGCCCCTTGAACAGGAAACCATGATGATTGCGCAATAGCCTCTCTAGCGCCCCCTAGAATATTTTAAAACCTCAGCCCCGAGCCATTTTTCGACCGATAAATCTGAAACTCGGTGAACATGTGTATCTTCTCAGGACCTATGAAAAAGTCTCTTGGAGCTCCGGTCCAAAACCAACAGGAAGTCGGCCATTTTGGGTCAAAGGTTAATTTTTGGGCGTTTTTAACGGCGAATTTTAACGAACTCCTCCTAGGGATTTTGAAGGATTGACTTAAAACTTGGTTATTAGG
>NC_056509.1:30316593-30326585 GCF_014905685.2 Nematolebias whitei
TGAAATAGCAATAACACACAGAACAGACCTGGGATCCTGAACAGGCTTAATTAACATAAGCCAACGAGTCCGACAAGCAAGTTAACAGTAAATTCACCAATCTCATTCCACATCACTTTTGAGGGCATTTTACTTGTGTTAAGTTTTTCTCAGTTTGGGTGGGGGGGGGGGGGGGGTAGAGGAACAATATATAGTTGTCAAAAGTCTAGAGGGCCCTCTCGCAGCTGCAAATGTTAATGTTTACTCTGGTTCATGTCAGTATGAATGAACATTTAACACGTCAGTCAAAAATTGCATCATAAACAGGGGAAAAAAACATATATAAGTCACAGGAATGGCCAAAATATGAAAAAAGGTGCGACTTATAGTCTGGAAAATATGGTACTGTTATTCAACCAAATTTGATGAAAAACATAAGAACATTTGATAAAGCTTAGGAATACTGATAAATGAGAGTAGCATATTGCCTGCCACCTAACAAAGACTTTGTCTGATCTGTCAGCACTCACAGTAAGTCATGAGGATGACTTTCAGCTACTACCAAACAGAACTTCGGCTAATATAGCTTTAATTTTGTGTCTGCTGAGGCTGATTTGGTGTAGCAACCATACTGAACCAAGTTGACCTCAAAAGTTAATCCGTTGTAGAGGTACATCTAATGCTTACTTTCTCAGAGTGTCATTAAAATCCAGTGGTTCGTGAAATATTTTGCTAACAGACAGACATCTGAACACACAGAACAAAAATCACATGATCACCTGCCTTTTAAAAAAATAAAATAAAAAATAATAATTTGAACTAGATCTCGAAAAGGTCCTATATATATATATATATATATATATATATATATATATATATATATTGTTTTTAATGTTTTATTTATTTATTTTAAATAAGTACATTACTAGTTGTCTTAAATGAAAGGTTTGGAAGATTAAAATAAAAACTAAAGAACATTTATGCCCAAAATCTTGAGATTTTTATCCATTTCATTTAGGAACAAAAGCAAACAGGATGAGAGGAAGCAGCAGTGGTCACAGTTACAAATGCCAATGTAAAAAATAAAACCATAACGTGACAAAATAATAATAAAAATTAAATTAAAAAACAAATAAACAGAAAAACAGCATAATCCACATGGGGACAATCTAAGCTGCTCATTATTGTGGCAGCAGAGAAGTCATTTGTAAGATAATGCAGACGGAGAAAGTGCAGTGCAAGTCACAAGAGCAACATGATAAACTGCATGTCAGAGCTGCTGCACAGATTTGTGTGCGTGTGCGTACGTGCATGTGTGCGTGCATCCAGGAGCACATGAATGCAAGCTGCCTCGTGCGACCAGAGGGAAAAAGGTGGGTGCTGGTGAAAGACGAGCATGGCACCCCCTCGTCTCAACAGGGTCGCGCTGCTACAGATGTTCACTCTGCTGCAACTCATTACCATAGTAAACAGGTGCCTGTGTGTGTGTAGACATCCTATTGAGCCAACAGTTGAAACCAGCTTTCATTCTGAATGTGTTTAGATGAAAAACACTTTGCATTTGCCGCTTGATTCATCTGCGTTTGAGAATCAAACTGCTTCAGCATAACATACATATAAACACATTTTACAAACTCCCTGCGGTGTGTTTGTGTTCGGATGCGTGTGTGTGAAAGGATAAACCGAGATTTAGCACCAGCTTTCCTTCTGCTAACTCTTCTTTATCATCATCATTATCTGTATTCCCATTCCCTTCAGGCTCCCGCACTCCCACTGACTCCACCCTCATCCTCTGTCTCTCGTCCTCATCTCCTCACTGCTTTTTGGAATTTTTTTTTTATCCGAAGAGCCAGAGGCGAACGAGTAAGACCTGCAACCGAGTTGACGCCTCGGGCTGTTTTAACCTCACCCAGAACAGACAATGATCCTTTGATATTTAGTTTTTTAAGGGAGCTCACTGGGCATGCACGTCACTGCTTTTTTGGTTAAGATGATCACGTTCTTTAATGAGGGAGGAAAATTAATAAGCGTCGCTCTACAATGAGAATTCCCTAAGTGAGCCTGTAATGACGGAAGTGAGGGGGCTGATCTTTCCAACACTTCCAAATGTTGACATGAGAATTTTAAAGAGCTGCAGAAGAGACATAAGGATTACAGCTCTGAATGAATCCTCCTTGTGCTTAAATACCAAATCAAAGCCCAAAGATATTAGAATTGAGCTGTTAAAGATTGAACAGCTGCAGAAAAAAAAAAAAAAAAAGCTAAATAGTCTAGAATAGATACTCAGATGTACCAATCGATGAACGGGTGACTGGAGTTGAGCGGGTTTTAGCTTGTCGAGTGACCAGCTGATACAGCAATTAAAAATCTATTGTTGTTTTTGTTTCCCTCCAGGCAGTGAACACACCACAACTAAACTATCAAGTTGTGCTATCAACAGCACTTGTTCAGTTAAAAGTTATTTTTTTACAGAGTAAAAACAACGCAACGTTAGCCATTTGTGGCATCTGCGAGGTGTTTGAAATAAAAGTCTGAAAAATCACAGGAGGTATAAAAAGCTGCTAAATGGAAATTACATTTTCTACCAAGATACAGCTGCTTTATTAAGCTGCCTCTTAAACAGTTGGCAGTTTAAGTCCAATCTTTAGTGAAAGCAAAAAGACTTGAGCAGACAGCAGCAAAGATTTATCGTGGAAAAGTTAATATATCGTTTTGTGTTTCTATGTGGAACATGTTGGCAGTCTGTTGGAAAACTGAGGTAGACTAATTATACTATCTAGGAAATAACACAGGCCGCTGTTACAGCCAGATAAGCTAACTGTGCTAAATGCTAACATAAGTCATTACCGACGATGTGGAAAATTTGAAATTTATTTGACTATTTAGTTCATTTAATGAGCATAATTTATTGTTTATTTATTTATTTGTATTGTGCTCTATTAATTCCCAATGGGGAAATTAATTCTCTGCATTTTCCCTATTGCACATGGGAGCTCACATGTGAAGCAGTGGGGCTGCCATCTAAGGTGCACAGGGAGCAGCTGGGGGCGTTAAGGGTCTTGCTCAAGGGCCCAGAGTGGGGCAAATGAGGGTGGAGGCAGGTGTGGGTGTTTCACCTTTCCCATTCACATTTTGATGTTAGTCGGTCCGGGATTTGAGTCAGGGTTGACCGGTGACCCTCCGATCACAGGCCCATCCTCTCCAACCTCTGTGCCACCACTCCTCACTAATGTGTCACTAATGCATTTAATGTCAAGTTACTATTTATTTATCAGAATGTCACCATCGTCATTTCATCATCCTTTTACTAAAATCCTGTTTTTGTACAACTGCATACAGCGCAGTGACTTCTCAACATATTTAACATAAAAACATGTAATGTCCCCTTTGCTCCTAATGTTCATAATTAATGACTATTCATGGCAAGAATAAAGACAAAGTTCCTTACTAACAATCCTTACTTTGGACACAGCTTTATTTTATAATGAAAGGTCTGTAGAAAAATAAAATGAACTTTCTGTGATTAGGTGTACAGTAGTCCCTAGTTTATCACGGGGTTTCTGTTCTCAGCCCCCACCTGATAAGTGAAAAACCACGAAGTAGGAATAGTAGTAAAAGTAGTAAGTAGTAGTTTATTTTAGTATATATATATATATATATATATATATATATATATATATATATATATGCATTTTAAACCCTTCCCAAATGCTTGCAATATTCTAAACAATATGTCTAAGCTCTAAAAGCTCTAAAAGAGCACAGCATGTCATGATCTCTGCTCTCGGCCACGCCCACATATCCGCTGCAGAGCGGAGATCATGACCCGCTGCAAGAGAGAGCTTCTCCCTGAACATGTGGGCTGCACAAAGGTGCAGCAGGTGCTAAATAATTTAAAATAATTTATTTAAAAAAAAAAATCCATGCTTATCGTGCGGCTCATCCATCAATCAGCCACTGTGTGTCATGTCCAATCTTATTTTGAAAAACCGTGATAGAGCGAGTCTATCGAGGGACTACTGTACTTTATATTAAATTGTGCATGAATTTAAAAAAAAACAAACATGAAGGACCTATATCATGGTTCATACAGGATATATACTCTACTGTAATTGTTTTTCCGTTTAGTTTTATTTTGGGGGGTACTTTATTTGTTGAAACACCCCTAATTACAAACCTGGAGGAATTTATTGTGTAGATTTCCATTGGTGAAGGGTAGAAATCAGAGATCTGATGTTATTTTGATGAAGATTTTTTTTGTTTGTTTTTGTTAACATTGCATTATTGTCTTTTTTTTTATTATTTGACCAGTTAAAAATGTGTATTCTGTAAACTATAATACTAAGAGAGAAATGAAAATCATTTTAAAAAATGTTAATGGCCGGTTAGAGCACACCAAAAATTGGAATTGACCTTGAAACTATGATGGGATTTCTACTAACAATTGTTCAATCCTCATCTGTGCATCCTGTTAAATGAGTATGATGGTGATACCTGAGATGCTTTTCCAGTTTGTCCACCTTGTCATGAAGCGATGCAGTCATGTCCGTCTGCGGTCTGAAAAATATTAAACACAATTACAAAATGCATGTTGAAGTTAACAAAATGGAGCCACGAAAAAAAGGTGGTAAACAGCTTGCACAAAGACATGGTACACTCTCTAAATGCATGTCTGTGTTTATAAATGTAAGTAAAGTGTGTGTTTGAGTGTCCTCAGCTCTGACTATACCACTTCCTCCTTTAAATGCCCATTTTCTCCTTCATTTCTTCTTCAGACTCACCATCTAATGCTTAGTTTATCTCTGCTTGTTACACTCTAATGGTGGAGGAACATTACTCTCTTCTGGGAAGATTTAGACCCACTTTATGCAGTCCCACAGAAAAATATAATAAAAAAATGAGTTGAATCATGGTTTCTATCATAACACATAAATCTGCAATATTCTATGTGAAGCCATTTTGAAGCATTATAAGTCAAAGAAATCACTCCTGGGAGAAATGTTAAGTTGAGGTTATTGCACATATATGATTCAGATTTACAGTTTTGTTCATCCAAACACTGCAGAAAATAAAACGTGTCTGAAAAGGAAGACAACTTTTCTAAAACACAGCAATGTAATAATTTAGAAATAATTTATACAAGACAAATTATTAAACTAGAGAGTGCAATACAATAGAAATTCAGAGAATGTGTGGTTCATTTCACTTAATTGTGCTTTTTTTTGGTTGAGCTCAACAGTATTTATATTAATAATAGAGTAAAAGCATATTAAAGTTTAGCTTTTATACATATGTTTAGTAAATGGGTTTGGAAAAGCACTTGTTTGTAAAACTGAATAAAATCGAAATGTTTTTTTACCACATATTTAACTCGACTTTACTCTTTTTCACACCTTAGTCACCTAAAATCTTTATCTTCCCAAACATTCAAAAAGAACATGAAACAAGGCAGGGATAGATGGATGCTTCTACATTGCCATTAAATTTATATTATTTGATTGTTTGCATAAAAAAACTAGCATTTTTTGTAAGCATAAATGGCAGCAGCAGTTATCTGTAGCACTTCCAGTGAGAATATTTTAATACTTCTGCCAAAATAACTGTATTATGCAAAACTAACAGTGAGGTTTAAAAAATAGCATTGCCATGAATATATATGAAAGATTTGGGATTGGAGTTGTTTTTATCTTCTCTGAAGACACATTTTTCTCTTTGGCTTTTCACTCAGCTTGAAATGTTGGTTTTACTGTTTTTAAGTTATTTGTTTTATTGTTTTTACCGTTTGCTCTTTTATGATTTGGTAGTTCGTTACTTTTATGGTATCTGTTGATTTTATGGTTTTTATGCTTGCTTGTTTGTGTTAGTGTACAGTAATTTGGCCAAAGGTGTTGTTTTTAAAGTGCTTTATAAATAACGTTGTATTGTATTGTATTTAGACTCAAAACCAACGTTGTTCAAACAGCTATCTACAGCAGGTAAGATATTAATTGCCCATAACCTTTGCAAAGAACCCCATTTGAAATGACCTAAACCAGTTTTTTTCAAAGTGTTTATGCTCAGCAGCTGTAAAAATTAGTTGAATATAGTGAATAAAAGTTAAAACATTCTAAAAGTTGATGTTTCTTTACATACTTTGTAGCAATGTTTGTGGGTTTGTGTGGGGGGACCTCAACCAGAAGCTACTGCTGTTTGGGGGATCCATGGCATGGAAAAGTTTGGGAACCCCTGACCTAAACCATTCATTTAGGTGCAAGATATCATGGCTCATTTTGGTGATAAAGCCACCAATGACTGATTATGAGACTCTGCTAGGTTCAGGGTGTGCAGGTTGGACAGCGTTCCAGTAGATGCTGGTGAATTTAATTCTACATGGATTGACAGTAGATCATGTGTGTGGTCGCCTGATTTTGTTGTATTTTCCACACCTGGTTTAGTTTCAGCACCAGGACTTGAGCCATAGTGTTTGGACTGAATCTGGGACATCCTTCCGACAGCACCTGGGCCAATTATCCCTCTTAACCAGCTGGATTTGGGCCAACGGGTCAAATCATTTTGGCATCCAGGCTCAACACCGCTGGGGATTATTAAATGTCATTTTTCGTTGTTTTGAGTAACAGAAACCAAATTCCAGTGGTAGCAGACAGTTTTCCTTTTTACTTACGCATTTATTTGGCAATGTATGACTTGGGTTACACATAAATAAGTGTTTTATGAGGTCCTTGCTCTCCAATTTCTGGCTCGTTTATTTGTGGGTTCAGATGGACGTTTGCCCCAAATTTGACAAAATTCCCTTAAGGCTTCCTGAAAAATCGCATCCTTAAACCTCCGAGAGGAGAATCCTAAACACATCGCCTCAAGCCATAGCTGTCACCTCGCATAAAAATGACACCTGCAGTGTGGACTCGTTCACTTTATTACAATAATGCAGCTTGTTTGAGAGGAAGCCCAAGCAATTTCATTGTATCTTGTTTCGGTGCCGTTATTCCCCGCTGCGAGTGTGCGATTGAAAAGCGTACATTCGCAGCATGGGGCTCCACAGCAGAGCAAAAATGAGCCAGATGAAAAGAGCAAAGGGCGCAGTTGTTACAAGTTATGATGACCTGCAGCCTCCTGGCAGGACGAAAACAAAGCTTTCCTCACAATGCTACATTCAATTCCACAATTAGAGTTGATTTTGTAAGAATAATCCATCTAAATGCGAGCCATTTCTATTTATTTAACCTACTCTAATGCGCTACAGGCTGACTGCATCAATCATTTCTCTTTTCCAGTCTATGTTTATGTATAAACCATGCATTCTAATTTAATTTTACTGCAAACCCACACATCCTTATGGGAGCTTACAGAGCAGGCCCTCTTGTCGTATGAAATAAAATATGTTCCAGAAGATGTGCACAGAGAGGCAGCCAGAGCAATAGAAGGAAATAATGTATGGATTGTAGCATGGCCAGCCAATGGCTCCTTAGAGTGCGAGTTGAACAAATAAGGAGGAGGAGAAAAAGATAGGTTCCCAGGGAGAGAAACATAGGTTGTAGCTAGGTTTATTTATAAGTCTAAAGAGAGCTAAAAGGACGAAAAAGGAGAGATTGTGGACAAGACAGTCATTAACTGCTCTAACATCCCGACATCGCAGTTTAAAGAACCTAGATGAAGATCAGCGCTGGCATTTGATGAGCAGAAAATATATGACCAGACTTGTTTCTCGTGTATAATTGTGTGTGCATTTGTCTGACCCAAAGCCCCTCTGCGGCAGACACTCCAGGATGTCATAACAGAGGCTGAGCTGGTCGTCTCTCTCGCAGCTGTAGATGCACTCCAAAGCCACCTCCATCAGCTGGTCTGGATCTCCAATAATCTTCTGCTGGCTCTGGAGAAGACGACACAAGAGTCACTGTTTGCATTTGCATCAAGCCTGTCCTTACAGTTAATGTACAAATACATACTGAAGTACTGCATCAGTTACTTTATAAGTGCATTTAGGTGTGATTCATGCTTTTTAATAATGGAAGTGTGTCCGTGGCTGTGCCTGTTGGTGTTGTAACATTTACAATGCAGAATCAAAGCGTTGGTGTGGAAATCGCACCCACAGGCCATAATGTTTGTTTGTGTTTATGTAATACTAACATTAGGTTTGGAGTGCTGGAAGATGACGAGCGGCAGGGTGAGGTCCTGCTGTGCCAGGCCAACCAGGTACTTTGCGAGCAGAGATTTGGCTGCACCTGCCTTCTGTCCCTCACAGCGGTGCAGGAACGGCACCATCCACTGGAAGGCATCTTTCACGTAGCGCTCCGAGCTGGTCTGTAAACAGAAAGAAGTAGGCAAACATTTACCATTTGCAAACTCCTTAATGATAGGCCAAGAATCTCAAGAGAGGTCTGTTGAGAAGACATGAATAATATAAAAGGGAAAAACAAGTCAGTACACAAAGCAAGGCTGTGACACTCACAGAGCTAAACTTTCTGCGGTCCTCTGCACTTTTATTATTTTTATTTTACTGATCGAAGGTTTTTAAGTTACCGTATTTTTCGGACTATAAGGCGCATAAGGTGCAATTTCAACGAACACGTCTGTTTTCATACATAAGGCGCACTGGATTATAAGGTGCATTAAGCGAAACTAAAATATTTAGACAGATTTTTGAGCATTATGTACCACGTAAAATCAGTTTGAGGTCAGTAAGCACAACCAGAATTAATACATAAGGCGCACCTTATTATAAGGCTCACTGTTGATTTTGGAGAAAATTAAAGGATTTTAAGTGTGCCTTATTGTCCGAAAAATACAGTATTGTCAATAACTTAGAACAATGGTACAAGGGGAATAAATTTTGTTCTCATGTTTTTAACATGTTGAATGACAACAAACGACTAGATTACTGAACATTAGCTTTGGTTCAATTTACACCCATTTTGGAAAACTACATTTGTGAATTGAGAAAATGTCATTTGCTTCTGTCGATTAAAGTCCCTGTAACATCAAATATCTGTGTTAAATGTGAACGCGTTATTGGAAAGTTAACATTAATACCGAAAGAAAATATTAATTATTGCTGCCGAGACGAACAGTTGAAATATTTGCATGCACAGTAGCAGGAAGTGATGGCAAAGGAGAATGCCTACATGCAAACAGAGCATCGCTACAATGGCTGACACAGACAGTAGAGAAGAATCTGATGTTTCTTTAGATTACTTTGAGTCAATATCAGAGAGAGACCAAGAAGGGTCAGAGTTAAGATAATACAGTTTTAATAAATACAGACTAGGGTGGTCCCCTTTTTAAAGAGATTCCCTTTAATGTCACTTCCTGTTTCCCTTTGGCCGTGCCAAAATGGGTATAAAATGTTTTATTATATTTCTTAAATATTAAGATATTTTCTTCCACTTAGTGTATTTGTAAGAAATGCTTGTCACTTGGCACTTCAATTCATGACTGAGTGAATGAAACTGACATCAAGGTTGTTTGGAGCATGTGCGTCCGTACATGCGTGTGTGTGAGAGTGAGGGAGAGACTTTATCATGCTGCTGAAAGAAATGGATAAAATCAGGCGTCTCAGATTATGTGATCAAGAACTTCTTTGTGTAGTCACTGGGGAACATCTAAACATTTTGATATTTAGATTTATGCTTTGCATTTTGCAGACAGCACTTATTTGAAAGCTTGAACTATACGGTACAGTAAGTGGGTACTGCTGCAGTCTGCAAGGATGCATGTCAAGTGCAACCAAGGGCTTTGCACTCATCTTGTGACAACCCTGACTCATGACATACATGAGAAAGCATTCACAGAAAGCAAAAAAAAAAAAACTTGGGGGGAAAAAAAAATTACTCAGATGTTAAATGTGAGTTTGCACACCCACGCACAAACATTTTTACTCTGCTGTATTGTCTCTGTGAGAGAAAAAAAGACAGACACAAACGAAGAGGGAGATTTAATCTAAGCAGTTTGGTAAACATCCACAAACGTTCTCACACACACACACACACACACACACACACACACACACACACACACAC
>NC_056509.1:30326685-30328625 GCF_014905685.2 Nematolebias whitei
ACATTTTATTGTTGGATGTAACTGGGACCCCGTGTACATAATTTCGCTCCACCACATGTACCACATGAGGTGCGAATGACAATAAAGAAACTATGACTCTGACTGACTCTGATAAAATCTGAATATCATGAAAAAGTTTATTTATTTCAGTAATTCCATTCAGAAAGTGAAACTTGTAGATTATATTCATTCATTACACACAGACGGATACATTTCAAATGTTTGTTTCTTTTAACGTTGATGATTTTAACTGACAACTAATGAAAACTCCAAATTCAGTATCTCAGAAAATTAGATTATTACTTAAGACCAATAAAAAATTATTTTTAGAAATGTTGGCCAACTGAAAAGTGTTTTTACTTAGCCCTTTTTTCTGCCCTTCTTCATCTGTCCCATCAGACCACAAAGTGTACATATGGCACAGACGTGGCGAACTTCCTATCGCTGAGCTCACAGGCCATACACGCACCGTTAACTGTGTGAGCTGGAACCCGGCCATCCCGGGCCTCATGGCTTCTGCCTCAGACGACGGCACTGTGCGCATCTGGGGTCCGGCTCCATTTCTTGACCCGCAGGAGGCAGATGGACTCAACGGTAATTGCTCTCTTCGCAGCAGCAGCGATTTGATCTAGTTTTTGCTTTTGTGTACGTTTATGCTTGCAGAGTTGACTGGTTTGAGACTAGTATAGCTGTTGTTTTGGTTTAGAAATAAGTAGAGGTTATTGGTAATAGATAAATGTGTTAAAATGAGGCTTTTGTGTTGAATTTTCTTTCTTCTTCAAAAAGAAAATCTTGCTGTCATTATAATATGGTTTATTTTTTCCTTCTCAGAAAATTGCAGTAACATGGACAGTTGATGGTCACTTTCTGAGCAGATGGCATCTCTCTTTGACAACAATCTGAGAATCCCACAGTACAACAAAATATAAACAGGCAACCAAATCAAACGTCACCAGAAAGCAAGTGAAGTATAACCAACAAAGTGTCACCAAAACAACAAGAAATCAAAAGTGAGAAGAGTCGCTCTCCTGACTGGCCGATATGTGTGGCGGACACATGATGAAGGATCTCCTTGGAAATTAATGTCCCCATCCAAAAATCTGATTCCAGCCTAGAGGCCTGGAAAACCAGTCTGTGTCCAGCAGGGTCCTGCTCTGGTGAGCTGTTATCAGCCGTTCTACATGCTTCTAACTGACCTTTCCTCCTCCATTTCACGGCGCCATTGTCAGACATGTTGGATCTTCACGAGTATCCGTGGAGTCCCACCTCCACCTTGAGTTTGGAGCACATGAAGTTTCTGTGATGCCTCCAGACAGACAGAGCAGCCGTCTCCTCGTTGGACTACAAAAGTCTGCCTGCTTGTCTGTGACGTCACCTGTCTGATGTCTTCGTGGACCTGGGTGGGGAGTTGTGAGGGGAGGATGGTGCATAGGGGGATATAGAAACTCTCTTGTGTGTATGTTTTCCTTTCCCCCTCATACATGCCATGTTCTTTTTAAATTCAACTATTTGGACAAAAGCTGAAAAATAAAACATTGACCAACCAGCTGACAACGAACATAACTAGGCTATGCTAACTTTTGGAAGTATTTTTTATGATAGTCTTGGAGTTTATTCTCACTGAAGAGGTGAATCTTAGCTCATGCAGTGCACACGGAAAACTTCATCAAGAAGATTCTACTTTGCTTTTCAACATTAGGAACAACGAAAAGAAAACAAACTTTTTTTAATTCCTTAATTTAACTTCTACTAAGGAGAGTCGCTGTAATATTTCAAACCGAAAACACCCCAGCAACCGAGCTAGCTGTCGCACAACTTCATACATCTGACTAAGAGGAGGACAGAGATATTCACAGGTCGCATATCAACTGTGAGGGGGGGGGGGGGGGTTCGGTTGGAAATATATCGTAGACGCCCTTCTAGTGAGAGGGAGTGCTGTT
>NC_056509.1:30328725-30332919 GCF_014905685.2 Nematolebias whitei
ATCATTGAGACATGACTCTTTCCAGAAGAGATGCTTTCAGATGTGGAAAAAATTCAAGCGCATCTTAAATTGTGCATCAATGACTGCTGTTCCTCTGTGTGTGTGTGTGTGTGTGTGAGAGAGAGTGTGAGTGTGTGAGTAATTGTGATTGAAAGTAATTTCTTTGCATGCACACAGTAGTGAGAGAGTTGATCAATTCAGGTGCAGACTCGATTGGTGTGTTTTTGTATGCGTTTTCAATTCACACCAGCAGAAGATCTCCCCCCCCCCCCCCCCCCCCGACCCCTGCTCCCATAGCAAAATTGTAAAGAACATTTTAAACCAATTCTGAGTTACCCAAAGCCCCATAGGGACCTGTATCTGTGGAACAAAGAATTATTAAGAGCCATTTTGTAAAATATATATTTTTTTTAAATATGGGGCTTTAAGTTTTACATTAGAATGTTTTTTGTCCTTAACCATGCGACATTCAAATAGCACTAAGTTATTGACATCAGATTTGTTGGGTAAGGAAACTAATGGAAAAAGAAATGCAATTTGAGTGAGGCATGTTTAGTTAAAAACAAATTGTAAAATGTTAGCAAAGGGTTCTTTTTATAAGAAAAGCTGATGATTGTAATTATTGGACAAATTGTTAATGCGGCCCTAGAGAGAAGAGGCACCAATAACTAGAACCACGCTCTGAGAGCAGAGTTGGGGAGTGTTGTTGCAATCCTGAAGAAAAACACACACACACACACACACAAACTGCCTTCCTGTTCATACAGTTGCACACAAACCCTCAGTATGTATGACACCCTCACTGCACTTTGAGTGGTCTTTCCGCTCTCTTGCACATACACCCGTGGCATAAATCCATAAAGTTTAAAGGCTCATGGCTGCCACACTTTGCCGTCATTATGGCTTAAAAGGTTGCATCGGTAAAGACTTCAAACCTAACAGGAGATCGCTGAAGCAATTGAGTCCTCACTATGCCTCTATGCACCCAAAGGGAGCGGCTGGCCCAGGCATTATAAAACGCAGCGTTGTAAGGCCTCGCCTCGAGGGTACTACTTCTTGAACTTAGAGAGAATTCGGCGTCAACAACCCCTTTGCTCTCCAGCCAAGTTATTCACTGGTCTTTGGACCATTCAAAGCTTTCTTCCTCCCTTCTTCAGGGTATGTAATGGCAGTTTGCTACAGACTGATATACAGTAAAATGTTAAAAACAGTGCTTTTCTGTCTGTTTTTATTGAACGTTTTTTGTTACTTTTTTTTTTTTTTTTTTTGTTCACATTATAGCTTTTTTTTTTTTGGTTTATCTTTATCCCTGTATGATTATATTAAAATATAACCAGACATTTGGAGTCCTCCGTTTTCTTTTTGTTAATCGTTATAATCCCTCATGTTTGTTTTTACATGTATATTTTTTTTTGTTTGTATTGAGTTGCATTCTGTCTAGCACCACTATCATAAGTAAATATGCACATTAGCACCCATGCTAGTTGGAGTGGGAGGAATCTTAGTGTGTTGCATTGAATTAAATCAGGTTCTAACGTTCCACCCCTCGCCTTTAAAGGAATTTCCTTCTATTGCATCGATCGCATCTCCGTGTAATTAATCTCTTGCTGTGCCATTGGCAACTGCTACTTTTCTGACTCGTTTCAAAACCAAATCACAGACGCCGTTGTGTTTTCTGTAGGTTACGTATGAACTGGACCACAGAATACTCCTTTGATGCCATACATAATTTGAAAAGACTTTGGGGGTGGGGGTGAAAAATGTGCACACTAAGAACCTGGAAACTCATTTCAATAAAACATCATTCACCTGCTGGTGACAAAAATGCTACGTCTGTATGCAACCTGGTGTTCTGTCTGAGTTAACGAGGAAGTCGTTTCTGATTTAACTCTTGTCTCATTTCTCTGAAGTGATGGTGTGGTGGTGGGTCGGGGCTGGGTGGGACACAAGGGCTTACTGTAGCTTCTCGAAGTTCTTTTGGGTTAGGGTGGGAAGGGAAGATGTTCGTTTTACGTTCAATGTCTTATTTGGAGAAAAAAGTGATTATAATGTTTTGTATTGTTGTGTAGGAAAAGTGTTATGTATGCATATTTTCAATAAAGAATTCAGGGTTTTGAGAAAAAAAAAAGTGACCCGTGGGAGTTTGGTGGTGCGGAGCCATGATTTGTTCACCCGTCTGATATCCAGGAAACCCAACGTTACCCCCGACCCTGTGCCGGTTCTGCCGAGTCAAGGTGTCCAATGGAAAACTCTGGGTTAATGATTTTTGTTCAAAAAAGGAGTCTGTATTTATCTTTAATTGTCTTTAAAGTAATGTTAGGGGTCATTCCATCCAAGAAGAGGCTTGAAACAAGATCAGTTGCCAAAAGAGTCCATTTATTTTTAAGTAAGCCTTGTTTATGATTGTCAACCATTTATTTGAACACGATGATTGCAGTTGTGAGAAATTAAAGTGATTTAAATGTCAAGTTTAAGTTTAAAAATGTTGAAAATATTTTTACATCCACATTATTAAAAATGTCTCGTATGTATTGCAGTAACTTGTTTTTGTGGTGGGAAAGTCATAACGAAGCAACAGAAAATGGGTTTAGTTTTATATTGTTTACATATTAATGTGTTTACATAATCGGACCTCAGATCCAGGAGGAACAATGCAGGTGCCGTCCTGGCCGTGGAACACTGGACCAGCTCTTTACCCTCACTAGGGTCCTCGAGAGGTCATGGGAGTTTGCCCATCCAGTCTACATGTGTTTTGTGGACTTGGAGAAGGCATTTGACCGTGTTCTTTGGGGAACGCTGTGGGGGGTGCCCTGTGAGTATGGGATTGGAGGCCCGTTTTTATGGGCTGTTCAGTCCCAATACAAGCTGTGTGAGAGTTTGGTTCACATTACCGTTATTAAGTCGGACCCCTTCAGGGTGGGAGTTGGATTTTGCCAGGGCTGCCCATTGTCATCGATTCTGTTCATAATTTTTATGGACAGAATTTCTCAGTGCAGCCAGCTGGCAGAGGGTTTCTGGTTCAGTGGCCTCAGGATTCCATCTCTGCTCTTCGCAGATGATGTGGTCCTGTTGGCATCATCGTGCCGTGATCTTCAGCTCTCACTAGAGCGATTTGCAGCAAAGTGAAGCAGCTGGGATGAGAATTGGCAACTCCAAATCTGAGGCCATGGTCCTCAACCAGAAAAGGGTGGATTGCTCTCTTCAGGTCAAGGATGAGGTTTTGTCTAAAGTGGAGAAGGGGTTTTGTTCACGAGTGAGGGAAGAATGGACTGTGAGATTGGCTGATGGATTGGTGCAGTGTCTGCAGTATTGTGGACTCTGTACTGGTCCGTTGTGGTGAAGAGGGAGCTGAGCTGTAAGGCAAAGCGCTCTGTTTATCTGTCAGTCTCCTACCCTCACTTATGATCATGAGCTCTGGGTAGTGACCGAAAGAATGAAATTGTGGATACAGGCAGTTGAAATGAGTTTCCTCTGCAGGGTAGCTGGACTCGAGATAGGGTGAGAAGTTTAGTTACCTGGTAGAGACTGGGAGTAGAACCGCTTCTCCTCCACATCGAAAGGGGCCAGTTGAGGTGGTTTAGGCATCTGGTAAGGATGCTCCCTGGACTCCTCCCTAGGGAGGTGCTTCAGGCATGTCCAACTGGAAGGAGAGTTCGGGGAAGACCCAGGACACGCTGGAGAGACTAGTTTCTTCTTTGATCTGGGAACGCCTTGGAATCTTAAAACAGCTAGAAGAGGTGGCTGTGGGAAGAGATGTCTGAGCCTCCCTGCTCAAGCTGCTGCCTCCACGACCCGATTTCGGAACAAGAGGAAGATGATAGATGGATGGGTGTTTACATATTTATAAAAACTAATTTTAATTTATCCTGATGCATGCTCACACCTGATCATTTTAATCTACAAATAACTATGGCATCTGTCTGGTGGTTAACGTCCGTTTCTAGAAACTTGTTTATGAAAATGGCCTCAAAATTAAAATGTTTATATTAGGATGGTGAGACAACTCTGACAAATGAACAAAAACACGCAGAAGTTGAAACTTTGTGTGTTATTCACCATTTTTGTTTTATAACTAAAGAGTCAGAGTCAGAGTCATAGTTTCTTTATTGTCATTCGCACCTCATGTGGTACATGTGGTGGAGCGAAGTTATGTACACGGGGTCCCAGTTACATCCAACAATAAAATGTATAAGA
>NC_056509.1:30333019-30342760 GCF_014905685.2 Nematolebias whitei
AACAGATTCTTAAAGCCACTTAGAGAGGTCAAGGTCGAGAGCTTCAATTCTTTTTGTAAGATATTCCAGGAAACAGGAGCGGAGTAGGAGAAGGCCCTTTTGCCTAGTTCAGTCCTCACTGAGGGAACACTGCAGGTAATAATGTCCTGAGAGCGCACTCCGTAGCTGCACTCACGCAGAGACATGTAGGAGGAGATGTATGAAGGCAACAGACCAAGAAGTGATTTAAAGATGAAAATGTACCAGTGGGAGAGTCTGCGTGAAGTTAATGATGTCCAGTTAACCAGTGAATACAGGGTACAGTGGTGGGTACGATAATCACAGCCAGTTATGAATCTTAGTCATCAACATCAACCAATGAAACGTTAGTTTAACAATTTTGAAAAATCAGAATAAATGTTACTCCTATTTGCCACAACTGGTTTATTAATGTCAATTTCTTTTGAATTATTTTCAACTGTGACTCATTCATTCAACCTTCATTTACAGGTTAGTCCCATTGAGCCTCAGGGACTCATTAACAAGAGAGACCTGAATTTTAACAGAGTGACGTCAACAGTGGGCAAACAACGAAAACTATAGACAGTCATAAAGGATGCGAACAATTTTGTTTTTGTTAAAATTGTTTTTTTATGTTAAAATTATCTGAAATTTCAATGGGAGATTGTAATTTTGTTTCAGTATTGTCAAAGCTAGCCATTGGGAAAATCATGATGAAAATAATGCTGATAATATATTCTGTCTTGTAAATTATTACAGGAATAATGTGGATTTTTCCTGTGGAGTTGAGGCCCCACCATTTAAAAAACCTAGCAACGCATCTGCACGGATTTGTTTTGCTAATTTCTGAAAGAGGAGGGGCATTTGCAGTGACGTGTCAGGCCCCTCCCACAGCTGGCTCCTGTGTATTGCAGTTTCTCAAACCGCAAACAGAGCACGGCAGCGGGGGCACTGACTGGCTGCAGAAGCAGGCTCCAAAGGCAGTCATGGCGGCGCCGTTAGCCCACTTCGATGAGGACTGGCAGGATTTTAACGAATTCAAGCCGTCCTCGGAGTCAGCCGAACAGCTGGACCAGCTGAATTCGAATGTGGGCGATCCATCGGGCCTAGACGACTTGTCCGACCTGGACAACAGTTTCTCGGGGGAGATCTGCAGCTTCAAGTCGATGGAGGACCTGGTCCACGACTTCGACGAAAAGCTGACAGTGTGTTTCCGAAACTACAACACTACGACAGAAAACATAGCTCCCGTTAAACCCATCACGGAGGATAACTTCTTAAAAGACGACGAGTGAGTTTGAATGTTACGCGAGTTTTGTTTAAATGAACTTTAAATCTGTCGGCTAGCTAGCCGCTTTAGCCTCAGAAGCTAACCTCATAGTGACTGAGGGAATCTCAGCTGCCTTCAGAGTCCAACACACATGACTATATTATATCAAAATATGATTAAATGTGGACAAATTACAATTGTGCTTACAAATTGAATATGTAATTAAATCTAATTTAACCATACATTTGCTTTACTAATTTGAAGGGTACAATTTGTGCGTCTAGAGCAACTATTACTACATTACCCCTTAAGAAACGTTGTTTTATCATTATTATTGACTTAAATTTCAGAGAACATGTCAAAGAGTCAATGTGCCATATGTCAGCCACATATTTCTTAAAGGTTGATCCGTCTAAATCTTTTCTTGCTGTTGTTTTCTCAGTCGGAGGTCCTCAGCAGTTGTTGGATCTCAGTGGGACACAAATGTCAGCAGAGCTATACATTCACATTCACTCCATACCACAGACAGAAATGTCACTTTTACAGCAATGCCTCCCACATGAAGCACCCTTCTCTTGCCCTTTGCATGTAATATGAGTTTGATCTGACCTCATGATGTGTGCAAGTTGATCACACCACTTGACAACTTCATCAGAAGACCAGAGGGAAAATGGTTTCGGTATGAACATGGCAATCCAGGATGCTAGTTTTAGATTATACATATTTTACTCTTTAATGTGCACTTTAAATAAAGATGCAAATTGTAGCTAATAACGGTCAAATTATTGTTCACAGGTTACATAAAAAATGACAATCCTGCTTGTGATGGTATCTAGTTTTTGTTTGGTTGCAAAGATCCGTAGCTGTGATATGAATTAAGTGTGCTGACAAACATACATTTTATCAGGTTATGTTATACTGTTTTTTTGCTGCGAACAAAGCCAGCTTGTTGACAAAATAATGCCGAGTATAAAATTTCCAATGCTTTGTGAAGGAAAAGATAAACACCACAAGTAAGTGAGCACATTATCTGAATTGATTATTTAATCTCCTCAGACATTTTAAAATAAATTCTCAATTCACTTTCCAAAAGTCCTTGAATGGCACATATTATGGAACCAACAGTTTTATTTTTATATTGATAATCTAAAATGGGCATTCCTTCCATGTAAATATCTTTTTTTTGTTTTGCTTTCACATAAAAAAAATTGTTACCCAGTGATTGACTTACTAGCAAAACATTTCCACGATGTAATGGCAAAGATGAGCCACTCTTCAAAAATTATGGTTTGAATTGTTTTAATGTTTCTAACAATTCCCACAATCAAACTTTTGCCAGGATTTGCCTAGTTAAATAAAGAGTAATAAATAAAATGTTTTTTTTTAAAGTAAATAAATGGTTGTTAGGTCGTACCTTTTAGAAATTAAAACCTTAATTTAGAGAAAGCTTGGATGCTGAGTAAAATGTAAGAAAAGACAACAAGGCAATGACTTGTACATTTCATGAATTCATATTTTATTCACAGTATAACTTAGTAAACATAATAATGGGAAGAGTCAGGGTGGAGATGGGACATTCAAAGTCTTTCTAATGTTTTGTTTAGGATTTTTTTTATGACTTACAGTAATATCACTTAATGGGCAGTTTTTCAGAAACTGATGAACCTCTGCCCATCTTTACTTCTAAGAGATTGAGAAGCATTTTGCAACTAATGTGGTTCTTAAGCAGCAGGTCCGGTGAAGCTGAAGCGTAATGAAGTAAAGATAAGCAGAGTGGTTTTTTTGGAGATGTGTTGCTGCCTTACCATTTAAAATTAACATTTTTGCTTATGGTACAATTAAGTTTAAACTTTGTTTACTATTTTCCATCGTGAATAAAATATGTGATTATAAGGTTTGCAAACCATTGCATTTTATTTTTATTTACATTTTGCACAACATTCCAGTTGTTTCGCAGTTTGTGTTGTACATTGAATTGGACAGAAAGTGTTTTATGAAAAAAATGCGCTGAGCAAGTGTTTGATTAACAGTGAAGGTAAATGATTATATCTTGGTCGATTAAATCATTGAAGACCATCTCAGTTTTCGATATGGCACTGCTTAAGTGCTACATGCACAAAATAGCTGCGAATACATTAGCCTGGTTTTAGCAGAAAGAAGTTGAGGGGATTGGTCTCGGTTAAAGATAAGAGAAATGTAATTTGGTGAGACTGGTCACACAGAAAGATCGAAAAGCTGTGGAGAGAAACGAAGGAAATATTAGGGCAGCATCCTGCTGAAGCTCAAGTCATTTCTGGATGGCTGCACTTTTGCAGAACGTGCCCCGCTGCCTAACAAGTTCCCTTTTTGCAACATCCAGACTGAGATAAACTGAAGAGTGACAAGGATGAAGTTCATGTTTGTGCAATGTAGCTAGAGTAGATAAAAAGAAGTCAAATGTTTATGTTAAAGCTGAGTCATGCATGGGGTGTTACACGTGTCTGCACAAATATATTCAGCATTGAAGTAGAAACACAAAAGTGGGATGACTGTCTCAGAGACTAGTCCTGTTTTTAAACGCAGACGCACTTTTTGACACTAATGCTGATGGCAGGTTTGGGCTGGCGTTCACGTGACCGAGACACTGCTGGTGCTCGGAGCAGAAGAAATGTTTTCATGCCAGGCTTTGCCCTATTTAGACCAACCCAACGACTCACAGAGCAGTGTGTGAACACTTCAGGGAACATGCATGTTATATAAACACTGGTCTGTATGTGTGTGTGTGGGGGGAGAGAGGAAAATGTAGAGACACTGTGACACATGGGATCTCAGCACCCATCCTCGAGCACCCGTAGGCAAGATCTCAAAAACACCCATTTGACTTTAAATCCTTAATCATTTCACTGAGAAATCTAACGCGTCTAATTGTCCACGTTGTTTTGAGTCTTTTAAATCTGTTACCAACGTATGTTTTGGAAAAGAAAAATAAGTTTCTGAGGGAATTTGTTGTGTTTAACAGCCTCTGCGCCACCATCTGGCTCCCATGGGTTTGTCTGCCAAGCTGCACACAGCAGATCGCTGTAAACATGCGACAGTCTGTCTGTTAGTATAACATTCAACAGGGGTTTTAAATCAGCGAACGTGATCAGCAAACGCATAAACAGCTCTAGTGGTCAGAACACACGGTGCACAGAGAGCAGTCAGAATATTCGAGCTGCATCGTACGTCTTCCTGCTGATGTCTAAAGAAACGTGTTTGTGTGATGTAGCGGCAGGAACGCGGTGAGGGGGCGGTCGGAGAGAGCGGAGAACATTGTCGCCACGTAATGTTGTGTCATGGTGGAAAGAGAAGGAAACACGGTTTGTCAGATGATCAGCAGATGAAAACTTTTGTTTTTACTCATGATTTTGTTGTTTTCTTCATGTTTTCCTCCAGGGTGTGGAACGCTCTGACTAACAACTACGGCAACGTGATGCCTGTGGACTGGAAGACTTCTTACACTCGCTCCCTGCACCTGCCTGCCCTCAAACTCACTGAGCACGAGGTACCACAGACAACCCCCTGCATACACACAGCCCCTTGTGTTGTGTTACTGTACACACAAGTAAGAGCAGAAATAGTACTAAAACAAAAAGACTCCAACAAAACAAATAAACATTTAATTAGATTTGAATTAATTGGATTTAAATATAAAATACGAGCATTCACCTGCTATTACTGCTGCTGTTTAGTGAGATTGTAGTATTCTTAATCTAACAAAGTAATTTATTATTTACTGGGGTGGGAGTTCATTGCAGACTTGAGTGGCTTTTGTTCACACCTGTCAGGTGAATGCTCAAATGTTGATGATTTGTGGGTAAAGTCTGCAACTTCCTGCCAACAGGCAGTAATAGAACAACCACAAGTCTGAGTGGATGTTGCCCTCAGGTATAATAAAAGTTGCCATCTGGTTGTACGATGTGTTTGCTGCCTTTAGGAAGAAATAAATAATACAAAGAATTTAAGAAAATGAAGATATCTGTTAATAAGACAATTCAGTCAATCACAATTAAATAAACAACGAACTGTCCTAATTTGTATGATTACTTAAGTACTTTACTGGGTTGTATATTAAGGTAGTATATCAATGTTGGGTCCTTATCCATTTTCCAAAAACATAATAAGGACTCGCACGTTATAACAAAGGAGAAACAGTTTTTTTCACTCCTCCTAAGAGTTTGGTGTTTTCCTTTGTCTTAAAATATAAAAATACTGATGAATGTCAACAATTTTAGATCTTTAATGGCAAACTATTTTCATTTAGTATTTATATAAAATTTAATATTGAGTTGGTTTATTTCAGTTTTTATGTTATTTTTAAACTTCAAGTAGATTTTTGCCACTCTGGACATTTTTTAATTCAGTGGGGAAACCATCACATGCTAACTCTTGTAGCTTGTTGCAAATGATTGTTTCAAAGCGTTAACTTTAAGCTAGTGATGGGTGCAGGTTCTCTGCTAGTCCGTCTACAGAAAACAACAGATTCTGTCCATTTGGGAATGACAGCATCGGTCTGTCAGCTTGTAGCAACATGTGGCGGAGCAGGTCTGTGCTTATGCAAACAAACCAAAACACAAAAAAACAAGTGAACTCTCTTTCATCTCACCTAAAGGCGTTTAAGCCACAGGGAAGATTTGACACCAAAAAATTTAAAAGGTTTTGACACCAAGACTTTTTAAAGGCTCACAAATATGTTTAAAACCAGAAACCGGCCGATTTGATGTGCAGTAACCAGTCTATTTATTTATTTTATGGGGTGGATGCCTTGGTGAAATTGTTCTTAAATGAATATAAAATTGTGCAGTTTTACTGTCTGCCTAGAACTGCTCGTCACGTTGGTGTTTTTTCACATCATGTGTTTTTAGGAGATTTCTAAAAGATATTTTGCAACAATTTAAACAATTTAAAGGTGTGTTTGCAGCGCAGTAAGAAGGGAAACCATATTGTTTTTAGATGATCGTGACTGTCATCTTTGTCAGAGGCTCCTTTCAGCAAACGGCTGTGCTTCTGGCCATTCACACACTTGAACCACTCTTTTTACATTAATAGAAACTGCCCAGCTTTGACTTGATTTTTTTAGAGCTTGTGTTGCTTCCTGCCCTTCTTCAACCCTTCCAACTCAGTTTAAAGTTTGTGTCTTCTTCACCTGGTAATTCTTGTCTCTGTCTCTGTCTCTGTTTTCCGAAGGGACAGAACGTGGACAACCAGTCGTTAGATCTGTCAGATGACGACGAGGAGCTGAGGGAACAATTGGACATGCACTCGATCATCGTGTCGTGCATCAACGACGAGCCCCTCTTCACTGCTGAACAGGTGACAGAGTCAGCCAGTCGCTTCTAAACTGGGCCGTGTCCTTACATCTGTGATGCAAACACGTCTGCAATTTTGTTTTAATTTAATGAACAGTTACCGTTACACAAAATCAGCTTTAATGTGACATTTACTTTAGACAGGAACAAACAGCTTTAGTAAGAAATCTAACCTGACTTTAACCTTGATGTAGGTTAAAGTGGCATCATTAATAATGTTAAAAATAACTTTGTTCAGGTTATAAATATCCACACCAAACATGTTTTTGTGCACGCTTCTTTCTTTTTGGTCGCGTTAGGTCATTGAGGAAATAGAAGAGATGATGCAGGAGTCTCCCGACGACGACGAGAGTCCCTCGCAGTCCGACTTGTCCGTGTTGTCTCAGGACCTCGGTGCTTTGAAACGCTCCGGCTCCAACACGAGCTGTGAGGAACGTGAGTGTCGCCGCACACATGAACACACAGCAGAAACGTTCCTATCTTGTGTGGAATGATGTAAGATAAGGAGATAAATTATAATGGGGCACACTGTCCAGTACAAGATGCACGGAGCACGTGCGCACATGTGATCATGTTCTTATATAATCTGTCACAAATGGTGAATGTGTTGTCCCAAACGTTACGTAACTGTCTTGAAATAACTCGCTTAACAAAATGTCTAAAGTTAGATTGGTATGTTTACACAAATACGTTGTGACATTTTTGTAATATTGTAAGAACATTCATTCTCCGTCATGCCTCCTTATCTGGCCCCCAGGTTTGCGTCAGCTGTCGATGTCGGAGCTCAACCAGACTCTGGAGGAAGTGGAGGCAGCCATCCGCCGCTACAGCGAGGAGCTGATCAGGGCTCTGGCTCTGAGAGACGAGCTGGACTTTGAAAAGGAGGTAAGAAGCTCTGAGATGATCCTGGGGCGTAAAATGACCGCTCGCACATGTCATTTAGTGTCAGCAGCCTTCTGTCAGACAGAGAGAGGTCAGTAAATAACCAGCAGCTTCATTTTTACACTGTCATTTATCTTTAAGTTGTTTTGACAGAATCTAAAAATATCATATATTCAAGCTGTTGTACTGGATATTCACACTAAATACTGATACACAGAGAAAAATACTCTACAGGTTGTTACAGGGAAAAACATGACAAACGTCAGCCTTTTTATTCTTTTTTTTTGTGTGTGTAAATAAACATGCCTTCCTGTTAGCAACCATAGCGTGTTTAGTTGAAATTGATACCAAAAAAAGATTTGTGTAAAGATGTTATGTAATTGTAATGTATTTATAATCTTGGCTGCTATTATTAAAGATTTTGTTTTATGTTTCAAGAAAATATAGTGAAGTGCTGCCTCATGAGGAGGAAAAACATGTTGAATATCTTTTATTTAAAAATTTTAAATCCAAAATATTTTTTATCCATCCATTATCTTTACCCGCTTGTTCCATTTTGGGTCACGGGGGTCGCTGGTGCCCATGTCCAGCAATCACTGTGCGAGGGGCGGGGTACACCCTGGACGGGTCTCCAGTCCATCACAGGGCCACATAGAGACAAACGAGACAAACAACCATTCACTCTCTCACTCACACCTAGGGACAATTTAGCATTGCCAATCAGCCTAACATGCATGTTTTTGGTCTGTGGGAGGAAACCGGAGTACCCGGAGAAAACCCACGCATGCACGGAGAGAACATGCAAACTCCACCCAGAAAGGCCCCTGGACCAGGATTTGAACCAGGGACCTTCTCTCTCTCTCATATTAATGAGAGATTATGCACCTCAGAACTAAAGTTCCTAAGCGTGTTTCGGCACAGCGCTATTATCTTGCAGCACGCGCAGCATTAGCTTCTTGCTGCGGTCTCCTGCTTAGGAACATTATGACTTTCTTGTTAAAAGACAAGTGAACAAATCCAAAGCTGTGAGTCAAACGTTGTTCCACAGAGATTGGATCTGCAGCAGCAGCACGTCGAACTTGTTAACAACTTGAAACGACATAATCTGAACGTGAACTTCTCTTCTTGCAGTTTAGAGCAAACACAGATAACAGCAGCGTTTAAACAAACTTTATCAGCTAATTCAGATCGGTCCAGAGCAATAACACAAGCTGTAGGAGTTTTTAAAGCTCTGGATCTACGTTTCTGTTGTTGATGCGCTGACTTTAAAATTACTGAGCCCCGCTACGACATCCCATCACGTCAACACTTCAGCCAAACAGTTGTAGCAGCACTTTATGAAAAAGCTGAAACTGATATTGTCAACAAGCTCTGGACCAGATTAAAGTCCTGCCCTGATGATGATGATGATGACCGAGAGATTCAACCACCTCTTAACAGAAATGATGGCCGTTCAAGAAGAGGTATTGTTATTTTATTGTTATTATCTAATTAACTTTTTAAATTTAAAATTATAATCTTATTAACTCATTTTTTTTACCTCTTTGTGTTTTTATTTCCAGTCTGGGACAGAGATAACGGCTGCGAGTCTTCTTCCTCTTGAAGGAAATCAGAAATCACCTCCAGCTAAGAAGTCTGTGATGAGTGAACTCTGAACTTTTCCAGGGACCTGTCCCACCTGTGGGAGCAGGTCCAAGAGGTTGTGGTTAATGATGAGGCCAAATACAGCCACACTGCAAAATTATCAAAGCTCTACCTCTTTATTCCTGCCACCTGTTAGTGAGGGGTTTTCTCCACCGCTGGAGATATTCACTGCAACTAGAGCTGAGCTTTTGGCAGAAAATGTGGACAAGTTGGTCTTTTTGGCCAAAAACTTAAAACTTGATTAGTTAGATTGTAAACTGTTGCTGCTTATTGTTTTGTTTCTGACTGTTATTGTATTTATTAACATTTTTTATTATTGTTAGTATATCCTGATGTCCTGATGCATGCTTAAAAATCCAGGTAGAAAAATACAAAAAAAGTTATTATTAGTATAGTTTATTTATTGTAAAGAGTGCTGTTTATTTAAAATATTATCCAAATGGGTCACTTTTATTTAATTTTATACAAATGTATTGTTTACTTGGCATATTTTCAAAATAAACATTATATAAGTCTACATTTTGGCCTTTTTTTGTACCGAAAATTAACCGAACCGAGCCCTCCCTGAAACTGAACCGAACCGAAATGTGATTTTAGCGTACTGTTACACCCCTAATA
>NC_056509.1:30342860-30343368 GCF_014905685.2 Nematolebias whitei
GGGGGGGGGGGGGGGGGGGGGGGGGGGGGGGGGGGGGGGACACAGAGTGGCACCTGAGCGTTGGGAAAAAAGAAAAAAAAATCGCAGCAGGAGCTGTTCGGAGGTTGGGTGGGGGTGATGGGGGTGGGGATCATACTGAGCTTAAAAAAAAAACATTCAAGCAGAGGAGACAAACATGAAACAGAGATGATGCTCGTTCTGCTCTTTTCGACCATCATGAAAGGGAGGTGAACTGGGGGGGGGGGGGGGGTCCGCCGGAATAGAGAAGGGGGCGGGGGTGCTTGGCGGTGGGACATGGGAACAAGCTGCAGGCGATTCAGTCTCAGTCAGTGTGGGTAAATAAACGCCATCTTTCCATCCCAACAAAAGCGACGGGGGGTGATGGGGTGAGGGTGGAGGGGGGTGTCTGCAGCTACAACAGGACTTAAATGGCAGACACCTGCTGACGCCCCCTCCCCACCCCCCATGTGAAAATACCAGCTCTATTACTATTATTACTATTATTATT
>NC_056509.1:30343378-30346752 GCF_014905685.2 Nematolebias whitei
ATAACAAAATAAAAATAATAATAATAATAATAATAATAATAATAGTATGACCATAAGTGTGTTTTGATTCGATTTGAGTTTTTCTTTTTGTGCGTATTTTATTATTATTAGTTTTTTTAAATTGTCCATTATTATTATTTTTTATTTTTATTATTACTGTTTCTATTTTTTTATTTTTTTAACGTTGTGACGACAGAGCCGGAGAGCGTCAGGCCGGAGCTCTGGGAGCGCTCCGGTCCATTCTTGCCTTCCTACAGACAATAATAATAATCATGTTCATTTTATGGACCTTCTCTCGGTACCAGCTCCGGCCTCAGTGGCTCTGTGACTGTGAAGATGACCCGTGGGATCCATCTTCAGGGTTTTCGTTGTTGTTTTGTTTTGTTTGTTTGTTTGTTTTGTCAGTCTGTGCCAAAGCACAAACACAGACACGCTGTCCTCGTGCCACCTTTAAATCCTGTGATTTACCTGATGAGTGGAATTTTATAAAACTCCACCAGGAGTTGGAGATTTATTCTCTGACTGAATTTTAACATATATATATATAAAAAAAAAAAAAAGATGGAAAATAGAAACTCAAATCCAGCTGAAGCATCGGAGAAGAGAAGATATGAATTCCAGGAATGATCTGATTTTCTAACCTTTTATCATATTTATCATATTGTCATCCATGAACAATCGCAGCAATACACCGTTTGTGTTTTTATTTGGAGAACTGGGATATAATAATTCCCCTTTATGGAACTGAGGCCCACTTTAAGAAATGGAAACCTTCAGCTGAGTTTGAGTTTCTCACGCTTCAAAAAAAAAGAAAGAAAGAAAGAATAAAACCAAAACAAAATCTTATCGACCTGAAATCTGTGATCAAACAAAAGAGGGAAATGAAATCAGCAATTGCACAATTTCTATCTGCTTTTTTGGTCATTAAATTGTATTTGTTTTCTACACTGCAGTCTTGCTCTTCATTGAGCTTCAGTGGGAGAAAGGCAGGAGAGCTGGTTATTTTTTCTTCATCAGAATTAATTTGATTGTTTATTTGGCAACAGAGGTGCAAATTAAAACATCTTAAAATATGTTTTTTTCCCCACCCTCGTAGTAGTTTACAGATAAAACAAACAGCTCAGCTGTCCTGTCAAAAAACACCAACAGTTCAGCTGCAGGTCATGAGCAGAACCAGCAGCTTTCTTTGTTAGTCGAATAATCCCATTTCCTGCCGCTCATGCTCATTCCTGAAATAAATACGACCGAAAATAAAATAAAATAAAAAAGAAGAAGAAACTACATTACACAGTTGTAGGTGTGAGCCGCCATAATATTTGATTTCATGCAAAACATAAAAATAAAATCGAAACATTCAGGCCTATTTGGGCTGAATGGATCTGCAGCTTAATATCAAGGAGTAAAAGTGAGGCGGCACCATTTTTCTCAGGGTTTGAATTGACATTTTAATTGATCTGTTTTTGAATTTATAAGCTTAAACGTGCGTGATGTAGTAGAGCACACGCAGTTTTTGATCCCTCAGGTCCAACATTCATTGTTTCAGCTGTGCGCTGCTGCCACCTAGTGGTCAAATGTGGCGAATCATGGGTTAATTTAGAGATTTATTTATTGAGTTACTGTTTATGAATCATTCTGTTGTGATCCATTTTTCGGTGCGATCCTCGTCCCGCAGTTTTCAAGTTATTTCAGCAAAACGTTCAGTTGTTTCAGGACAATCCTGCTATGACTGTTGGTATTGGTGCAACTTTAGCTTTTTGACATATTTCTCCTTTTCTGCCACTTTTTCCTCATAGAAAATGAAATGAGCTCATTTGACATCTCTCACATCTTTAGATCTGTTTACAGCCTTTTACTGCGCCCTTCACATTTTGTTCTGCTTCAGCTTTTTTCAGCTTCCTTGTGCAAATTTAAACATTTTTTCAGCTAATTTTAGCTGTTTTTTCAGCTGTTTAGTTCTTCTTTCAGATTCTTTCTGCTAACCACATCTTTGTGATTCTTCGAACTTCTTTCTGCTAATTTCAACTTTTTATTCTTCTTTCAGCTTATTTAAGCAATTTTCAGCTATTTCTGCTATTTTAGCTAGCTGTTTTGTGCTAATTTTAAGATTTTCAGCTAAATCCACATTTTTTTGCACTTATTTAAACTTTTTTAAGCCTAATTCAGCAAAAATGTGCTCTCTCCACTTCCTTCCAATTTAAGCTTCTTTCTGCTTATAGCCACTTTTCAGCTGTTTTTTTGTTTGTTGCAAATTTCAGCTTTTTCAGATTATTTCCACTTCGTTGTGCACATTTCTTCTTCTTTCAGCCTAATTGGGCAAACGTGCTCTTTCTGCGTTCTTCTGCTAATTTAAGCTTGGGCTACATTTTTAGCAATTTTTAGCTAATTTCGGCTGTTTTCAGATAAATTCATGGTTTTCATGATAATTTTTTGCTACTTTCAGCCTAATTAACTTATTTATGCTCATTTCATCTCATTATGCTCCTTTCAGCTTTTTTCTGCTAGTTTCATATTTTTCTACTATTTCAGCTACTATTTAACAGTTTTATGCTCATTTTAGCCTTTTTAGCTAATACCACTTTTTTTTTTTTTTTTTTTAGCAAATTTCAGCTCTTTCCGCTTCCTTTTGGTAGTTTGTCTCTTTCTGCCTTTTCAGCTATGTTTCTATTTTTTCTTCTATTTCAGCTTTTTATTTTAGCTAATTTCTTAATGTTTGTGCCCTTTTCTTCTAAATTATACCCAAATTAGCAAAAATGTATTCTTTCTGCTTTAACTGCTAATTTAGGCTCGTTCTTTCATTTCAGCTACAACTGTTCTGCAATATGCATTCACTGTATTTTTGCAGGAAATGCAATTTCTTCAGTTCATTTAGGAAACGCCGTTTCTTGTTTTCTTTATTAGTTGCTAGAAAATTTAATAAAAGCACTCGTTTATTTATTCCCCCAAGAAGGGGGACTTCCTCCCCCCATCTTCAGCCACAATGTCCACATTTCATCCTTGCACAGTTTAGCTCCACTGATACATTAAGTAGCTGAACATTCAGGAAAATGGACAAAACGCTAACACTTGGTGATGCTTTTCTTGTGAACACATGTAGACTTACAAAGTTTTACATAAAAACACAATTTTATAAGGGCGTTTTTCAACAGAAAAATTATCTCCATTAATTTCCCTGACATTCGTAACATTCTGCTGTTTTTCTTTTTATATATACATTTAGATTTTTATTCAAGATATTTTCCTCCAGCTCTAGTTTTGCATCTACTTCAGTTAAAAATATTTATTTTTCTCTTTACAGGACTGTGATTAATATTTTCTATATGTAAAAGTCCCAAACAGACACAGTTTTTACAGAGTATATATATACATACATACAT
>NC_056509.1:30346852-30352236 GCF_014905685.2 Nematolebias whitei
GTTTAGGTCAAAATACCATCATTTTAAAGTGACAGTACTATAGTTCATAATTTCTTATCTGGCAACCCGACTGACATGGAAACTACAGTAAATCTGCTCCTTTTTTGTTTATTACCCCCAATACATATTGAAAAAAACACTAACATTTCCAGAGGTTGTTCTCGTGTAAACAGGGGCCTTATAGAAGGTAGATCACTTTGACTTGGTCATTTTAAAAGTAGCTCGCATGCTGAAAAAGTGTGGGCACCCCTGATTTACGGTAACCTAACTGAATATGTCATTTGCAGTACAAAACAAGCCTTTTGAGTCCAAGAATGGTTTGGGCAGATGTTTAATGCTCATAAATTTTACTTTAATCTTTTTCAAGCAGCAGTGTTTTGAATTCTCTGATCATATATATCTGTTCATGTTCAGTAATGCAACTCTAGAGGTGAGCACGTGTTTGCAGCTCTCTGTGCTGCCTCCAAGTGGACAAAACACATCAGAGCTTGCAGCTTTTTAATCAGTTCTCTTCTCAACATAGTGCTGGGAAACCAACAATACAGCAACATGTGAAAACTCTTAGAAAGGAGGGAGACAAAACAGTCCACACACGGTGGACAGGTCGTATGAGTTATGTCAGATGTTTTAAAAAAAACATGTAAATGAGGAAGGTGCTCTCCAACAAGCTGAGGTGAATGACAGCAGCAAAGTTGCTGAAGGCTGAGGTGGAGAAAAGAGACAAAGGAAGGATGTGGACGAGAAAGAGCGTGCTCAGCAATATGGATCCATAGCCCCGGGTTAGAGAAGACAGAGAACTCTTCATCAGCATCTCAGCTGCTGCCAATATCGCTGACTCATCATCGCCTTGATACACAGCTGCAGGCTCTGCCACTATCAACTTCTTCATCACACATCAGGCTTGTCATCATCACTGCTGCTATAAAAGTTATCAAGTTTCAATACAAGGACAGCCCCGAAACACATTCGTGTTCTGAAAGATTCAAACTGTTGGTGGAGTTCAGCCTGTTATTCCAACCAAAGCCTTGTGGGAGAAGCCTGGGGCTGCTGGGCGTCTGTCCCAGTGCCAGTGTTGCACCTGCTCCCAGCAAAAACAGAACTGCTAAAATTCTCTTTCAAAGCCCGTCTCCTTCCTTGTTTCCTTTTTTTTTTTATTATCGGTTTTTAATTAAACAGAAGCAGAGGGCTGCGAAAACCTGCTACTAATTACACAGTCGCTGCCTCCCTCACTCTTCCTCTCCCTCTGTTTGCTTCTTCCTCCTTTCCTCTCTTTTCCTTTTACTTCTCCTGTCTCTGAGCTGGGCTGGAGCTCTGCCAACAGCCTGTGGAATCACTTACCAGCCTTCACGGCGGGGGAGAGGAGGTATTGTTGGCGAATGAGCACAAAAATAAAGCGTGAAGCCACACGGTGTGCAATGCTTGTATAAAGACATGAGCATTTCAAACCAAAATGGCAACTTGGAGGGGCCACTGTATACTCCCTGATGTCCTCCTGCTGAGCAGCTTTGCCTTTCCACAGCAAAATGAAAGAAAACACCAAAAACAGGTTTCAAGATTCACTTTTTATAGTGGTAAAAAGTGAAGTAGTCAAAAGCACGTTTTTACATCATGCCACTCCAATAATTCAAATATATTTACTAAGATACCATAGACGGAACATTTTTACCTGTCTGGTCACATGAAGGGTCGAACATCACCCGCTGCTTTGAATTTATTAATTTTTTTCATTCATTCAACCTTTATTTATACAGGTATAAAGTTTGGTATAAAGTTTAAGTTGGTAAGTTGGTATAAAGTTTATTCATTTTAAAAAAGTACAAAACAATTCCATAACAATATAAAAAAAGATACAAAAGATTTAAATTGAAAGGCAGCAGAAAGAAGAAAAAATCTTATTATATCTGCCCCTTTTTTCAAACAATTATTTCAATCATAATAATTTTCAAGTAACAGAACAAAATGAATAACTTTCTAATTTTTCTAATTCTAATACAAAACACACACTAAGCTACTTCATATATACTTTTTTAACAATTCAGCTTTGATCTTTTTCTTAAATGTACACATTGACTTGGCATTTTTCACATCACTCTCTAGACCATTCCACAATCCAACTCCTTGGATTGAGGTAGACCTTCCCTTCAGACTAGTTCTGAATTTTGGTTTGACAAATATCTCTATCCCCTTAAGATTATAACAATTTTGTCCATCCATCCATCCATTTTCTTTACCCGCTTATTCCATTTTGGGTCACGGGGGTCGCTGGTGCCCATGTCCAGCAATCACTGTGCGAGGGGCGGGGTACACCCTGGACGTGTCGCAAGTCCATCACAGGGCCACACAGAGACAAACGAGACAAACAACCATTCACTTTCTCACTCACACCTAGGGACAATTTAGAGTTACCAATCAGCCTAACATGCATGTTTTTGGTCTGTGGGAGGAAACCGGAGTACCCGGAGAAAACCCACGCATGCACGGAGAGAACATGCAAACTCCACCCAGAAAGGCCCCTGGACCGGGGTTTGAACCAAGGACCTGCTCGCTGAGAGGCAGCAGCTCTACCAGTTGCGCCACCGTGCTGCATAACAATTTTATCTTTTAACAAAATTTCTTTGGATATTTAATGGTAATGTGTTATTTTGAGCCCTATACATAACTGATAAAATACTGTAATCTACTAAATCATGGAATTTCAATAAATTAAATTAATAATTTCAGGTTAGTTCCCATTGAGCCCTGAGGACTCATTTACAAGAGAAACCTGTCATTAAATTGTGTAAAGTGGTTGAGGGAGGAGCACCCCTAAACTTTAATGCTAAAAACATAAATTGTTGTTTGGTTGTGTTTATCCTGCTTATAACCAGGTCAACCACAACCTGTGCACCAGAGAAGCTACACCTGTCTCTCTTTTCAATGTAATGCTGTTTTGAAACAAACATTTGCAGAAAGCTAGAAGGGTTAGCATGTTAGCATCATGTTGCAGACTTCCTAAACAGCTAATGCCCAGCTGCGTGAGTGCTGACTCAGCATTTACACATTTAGCTGTTAGCATATAGCATTTATCTACTGTTTTATACAATATTTGAACCCTTCTACAGCATTCTTTAAGCTCTTTCAGCCATTCAGGGGTCAAAACGTTCAGGCCATTCAGGACATTATGGCTGAGACATTTATTTTATTTTGTAGATTTTATATGTTTTTACATTTTTCTCATATAAATGCATTAAGAAGACTTCAGATTGCTAAAATGTTTTGGGCTCTTTGAAATTTTTGGCAACACAGTTGCTTAATTTTTAGTGTTTAGCTACTGTTTTACTAGTTTTAACTTTTGTCTTTCTAATTTGAGCTTTTAGCTATTGTTGACTGTTTTTGTTTTGAAATGCAGTTTTACTATTTTAATCTTTTATTTTTTTCATTTTTGCCATACCTGCCACCAGGAAGCACAAGCCGGTGTATCTCTTCTGCCACTCCCAAGCCCGGGCAAACGGTGAGGGTTGTGTCAGGAAGAGCGTCCAACGTAAAACACTTTTGTCAAAACTAGCATATGAGTTCATCTACGCGACACCATACTGGATCGGTCCAGGCCCAAATTAACAACAACCGCCACCGGTGCTGTTGACAAACAGAGTGCCGGGAGAAATTGTGCTACTGTTAGTCGAAGACCACGAGGAGGAAAATGTGTCAGGAGGCAGAGGAGAAAAGAAAAGTCAAGAATGTAGGACTGAGGGTTGCAGTTCTAAATGTGGGGACAATGACAAGCAAAGGTAGCGAGCTGGCTGACATGATGCAGAGAAGGAAGGTAGATTTTCAGATTTCATTTTTGTCCAATTTAGCATTTGTTTTGATTATTTTAACTTTAGCAACAGCTTTTTCAACTAATTTCAGCAACATCCTTCAGCTCTCAGCATTCACCGAATTGTATTTTATTTTATTACTATTATTTAATTACTAACACCAGCTGATCAGGTTCAAAACTTTAAATATATCAGAGCAGAGGAGCAAGTACAATATGTGCAATTACTTCAAAATATAAACAAACTGTACATAAATAAATATAAGGAGCCTGTTGATTCTGGTGTTTTGGGTGACATTATGTTTTAAATCAGACTTTTAAATTATTCACAACAATTGTGAACATTTTAGTGTCGATCTTAAATATCAGGAATATAAATGTTGTTAATGAGTTCATTTTAAATCTGTCTTGAGTGCAGGAAATGAGCTAACATGTTCACTTGTCTCCTTATTGCGTTAAAAGTAAATTATCTATACATAAATAATTTATAGACTATTAATATGCTGTTATACCACTAAGTATTCATTACTGAGCAAGATATAATATAATGTAGGCATCAAAAGTGATAATAAATGCATTTTGAATAAAAACAAATAAACCATGTGAAGCATTACAATTTTTGTTTTAAACCATGATTTTTGGCTCAAGGTTTTCATACCATCAGAATCTCATCCATTCCTAACACGACACAATCCTAATCTCTAACTCCTGCAGCCCGCCCTTTCTTTCCTCACCGTCTTTTGTTTTGTTCTCTTCCCACCTTCCTTCTTTATGGCTGCTTTCAACTAATGACTTGTATTTTCCTGTTTCGTACGAACCCCCAGACATCTGTTTCAGTAACACTAACTTAACGAGTTGTTCAGTCCAGCACACACGAAACTCAGAATAAAATAAAAGCTCTGAGCGGAGTTGGATGAAGGACTGAGGGGTAAAACAGTAGCTTGATGATAAGAGAAGACAAAGAGGAGCAGACAGGCAGTTTGAGCTGAAAGTATCTGGACAGCAGGAGTGGGCAGGACTCTGAAGTCCCCTCTGCTGCAATCAAGCCTCCGTCACCATCTGGACGCCATTTTAAAACCATCAGCTCTGGCTCCCCCTGTAAACAAGGGCGTGACCCCAAACATGCTCCCCTCACTAAATGAGCTTGTTCTGGCATCTGCGGACCCCTGAAATGACTAAATGGAGGGGGATCCGAGCCAAAATGACTGTTCTTGATTAATGCAGCAGTTCTGAACATGAGCAAAAAATAGCCCAAAATGTTGAGTTCATCCAAAAAATTTTGTGATTTGTTACAGAATGTAGAGCGAAACCCCGCACGGAACTGAGGTTTCTGCAAGAATCTGCAAACTTTTCCTTTAACCGAATTTCACATTTTAACATTAAGTTCATGCATTTGTCTCTTAAAGCAATGGAAATATTTGTGTAACATAAATAATTAAGACCTGTTCCAGAAAATTTTGAATAAAGTAGATGTGATTTCCTGAATTTTGGTGTGTTTTAATGGGTTGTTAAACATCTACTTGCTTGTAAACAAACAAACAGACAAACAAACTATATATGTATACATATATATATATATATATATATA
>NC_056509.1:30352336-30355363 GCF_014905685.2 Nematolebias whitei
GCACACACATTCAAATCACGCTATAAGAATACACACATCTCTTCTTTTTCAGCATCACAAGTTATCTATCAGTCTCTGTATGTAAGCACATCATAAATCTCTGCATTATACCATTTATACCTTCAATGAGTGGGTTTTTTGATCATCTAAATGTCTTGGCCTTGACATTTTTACAAGTTCAGTGATATCAGCAACTTATGACATCATAGTAGTTAAGAAAGCTGAAATATATGATCATAACTTAAAGAAAGGTTCATAACACCAATAGTGAAGAGCAGCTATGTTGTGTGGTCTGGAGACAGCAGCACTGACAAAAAGACAGGAGAAAGAGCTGGAAGTGGAAGAGCTGAAGATGTTGAGGTTCTTCTTAGAAGTGACAAGGATGGATAAGATCAGAGGTACAGCACAGGTTGAACAACTGGGATAAAGTTAGAGACCAGACTGAGATGGTTTGGACATGTCCAGAGGAGGGACAGTGGGTATATTGGTAGAAGGATGTTAGAAATGCAGCTGCCAGGAAAATGACAAAGAGGAGATATGTGGATGCCGTTAGAGAGGACATGGAGGTAGTTGGAGTGAGGACAGAGGATGCAGAGGACAGAGATGGAGGAGGATGACTCTCTGTGGTGACCGCTGAAGAGGGAACAGCTGAACAAAGAAGAAGAAGATTGAAGGAAAACAGTTTATCCATTTTTTCATGAATTGCAAGTGTTGCACACATTAGGGGTGGGTGTTGTGATTTGTTTAAAATGGATTTTCAGATGCTGAATCGATTTGCAAATGTCAAAAATTGATTGTTAATATTAGAAATGTCTGGCTGAAAAACACAAACGAAACTCTGAAGTACTGAAGAGCAGAGTCCCAACTGTTTATAAAAATGTAAGAAACAAGAGACAAGCTATATGCAATTTTTATATACATTTTGGTCCAAAGGCAGAGAAAAATGTCGCTACCATTTTTAAATGTAGTACCTCATGGGATGCAACTGTTAGTGACTAGTTGGTCAACTGTATTTGTGAGAGAGTATGATACGACGGAGGCAGAGCTGTGTGTAAACAAAATAATGCATATGACTTAAAAGACAAATTGAACACAACAAAAGGCTATTTTCAAAAACTGGATGTGCAATCCGTGGCAGTACTTTGTTGCAAGCACCAAGAACTGAGTTGACTCGTCTGATCAGCTTTGAATGGACTAGTCTCAGCCTAATGAAATGCTGTCATGTTGCACCACTTGAGCCACAATAAAAAATAATATAATGTAATATGTAAACATTCTAACACAGTCATGCCCACCAACAGGAGAAAAGTCGAAGTGGTGGAAACACAGGCAAAATCTCTAACGTGATGGCTTTAATGTGATTCATTAATCTGATTTCACTGTGTAAACACTCCTTTTCTTTTTCTTCATTCATTTAGTTTGCAAATCTTGTTTGAATGATTTGTTTGCTTTAGCTCTAAAATAGTCTATGCTCAGGTGAAGTGTGATTATGGCTGCACCAGTAAGGTTCGTGTCACAGCCCTCTGAATCGTAATAAATCAAAATGTAAGTTACCTCAGGAGTCCCACCCCATATCACACCAAAAAGTGCATCTGTAACTGTTCTAACACATCTGGTTAGCCAGAGTTAGTGTTCCTGCTGACGGCTGCTCTGTCACACCTTTAGGTGAAACCTTTCTCCGACAGCCTGCAGAGAGGCAGTTCTCTGTGTCCACACAGACCGACCGTACACTGAGTGGAAAACTGACCCAAATGATGCTCTTCCACATGCGGTCACACCACACGTCCATTTCTCAGTGCAGCCAAACTAAATTATGACAAAGGCACAAAAAAATGGGGAGAAATTGTGAGAATGTTTTTAGACAGAAACTTTGTGCTTGTATGTGTGGACTCCAGACGTGTAGAAAATTAAACTTTGGGACCTTCAGCAGACTGTGTAGGTTAAATACAAAGATTGTTGGAGATCACAGAAAGAGAAAAAGATGTGCAGGTTGGAGAGTTTGAGCTTTGTGACGTGGAAATCTGAAATTTGCTTTGAAACATTAGCAAAGTATCAGGACTGTTTTCTTTGTTTTTTTTAGTGAGCCATGGAAGACAAGTGTTTGTTAGCAAAATTTCTCAAATCAGTGAATTGGTTTTAATGAAACTCAGATAATCATTTGATGTACATCTACTTAGCTTAACCCCTGTTCCAGTTTTTAGTATTTCACATTGCTTTATAATGTAGTTTAGTTTTTTTTACATAGTTTCTTCCATGTACTTTTCATTTTATATGCTTTTTATGATTGTTTACTGTTGTCATCTGTGTTCTTTGTTTTAAACAGGTCTTTCTTGTAAATGAGTCCTCAAGTCTCATTGAGACTATGTACAAATAAAGGTTTAATTGAAAAAGAGTCGACCCAAATCAGGATGGCTGCTGAAGCTAATCAACTTTATTGAACACGAAATTGTCCACAATTCAGTCAGATTTACAGGTAGAGCTTTCTGTCAGCCATTCATGCTCTCAGTGCATTTTCTTAATTTGATTCAGAACGACATGATCTGTGCTGTTTTCAGTGTATTTGACAGTTTGCACCAACATCCAATTCTTGTAAATAACGTTTTCATTTCTTCATAAGGTTTCATTAAGCTTAGGTCTGTTGTTCTAAAGAAATAATAAAAGGATCTTGATGACCGGGACAGAAATTTAAAAACAAGTGTATTTGTTTACAGGTGCAGGTTTTAGGGCTGTAAAGGAAAAAGGGGCGAAGTGAGTATCTGGAAGAGTCTTTAGGTTATAATTCATTCAGAGGTGTTGTTCTTGCAGTTGGAGCCAGATGGAAGAGCTGTGAGGTCTTAGGTTCCAGGAGGTCTTTAGTCGTGGAAAGATGTGAATACCATTGGAGAGAGGAGTGGGTTGTTTAGAGCAGTGGTTCTCAAATTGGGTCCGCGAGCCGGTGCTTGGGGCTCTGAGAAAAAAAATAAAAATAAATAAATAAAATTCTCCAATGGTATTCACATCTTTCCACGACTAAAGACCTCCTGGAAC
>NC_056509.1:30355463-30364638 GCF_014905685.2 Nematolebias whitei
TATATATATATATATATATATTAGTGTTACAACATTCACTTTTGGGATTATAGAATAAACATAGGTGGAGTTATTTGAGAACTTTGCATGGCTAATCAACAAAACTGCTCAGGGGGCCACAGTTACTGAAAGCCAGCAGTTCAGTGGCCAGACATCCAGCAATTAAAGTCATTATGTAAATAAACCAAGTTTTACAATGATCTGTTACCTTTGAAATTTGTTTGTTTTATTAACCAGAACCCCAAACCCAGAAAATGCCACCACCACCCCCAAATTTTTATTTTTTAATGAACTCATTGGTGGGCCAGACTGAGTGGCCCATGGGCCAGAAGTGGCCTGCGGGCCGTCCGTTGAATATCCCTTCTTTAAAGAGTACAAGTGTGATAAATGAAAACAACTGTTTTATTGTCGTGGTTTTGTTTTCTTGTGTGGTTTTGTTTTCTTGTGTGTAGCAGTTCCCATCGCAGAAACCCACACATGCATGTGTTTCTTAAGATGTGTAGTCATGTGGCAGAAATTAAAATAGTCGAAAGCTCCACTGTCAGGCAAGGTATAATAGGATCATCATGGACAAGATTATCACGATGCAAGTGTAAGACGGTCCTCAACCATTTGTTGGACAGCTGCCATGTCATGTTGTTCTGAGAGGAACTCAGGCCAACTTCATGCTGCTTCTACTGGCTCAGGATGCTGGATGTGAGCCACCATAAGCCCAACAACTGTTGTTCATTCAGTGTCTCCTAAACAGCTCCATAAACTGCTCTGAGGAGCGAGACTTCAGCTCCCCTGCCACTATAGCTTCTATAGCTGCTTGCACACTTCCGATAAAGGAAGCTGCATCAGTGAGAGTAAATGAACCGTTAATGAAAACAGTCTTATAAGTGTAAACAACAGGTTAATTTAGTTAAAAGTGGGTCAACATACTGAGTCAAAATGAAAAGATCATTCCAGGACAATTGGATGAATATAATTATTCAGTCAATGTAACTTTTGTAAAGATGCCAGCTGTTAAAAAATGCCAGAAGGTGAAGGCAGATGAAAATGTTTTTGCACGTTTTGTGTGTCTGTTACTAAAATATATCATAAACCGTTCAATGAATTCTAACAAAACTTGCAGAAAGTAATTATTGCATGTACCTTCACAACTGGTTGCCTTCTGGAGTCAACCCAATTTAAGCTTTCTGCCACAGTCAACTGACCTTGAAAGACACAAAAATGGCTATAATTCAGTCAAAGTTTGTAGATATTTATGTAAAATTTAGCGTGCTAGTAGATGAGACTGATACCCAAAACCTATTTTGAGCTCTAACAAATTGTACATGATTTTTGTTTAAAATTTGCCATTAACTATTTGGAGGTCTGTTATGTCCGTCTTTTATCGAAACAGCTCATGAACAGATTTTACGAAACTTGCAAGAATTAATTATTGAGTTTATCTCTACAGCTGATTCACTTTTGAAGTCAACCCAATCCAACACTACCGCCATGACCAGCTGGTCTTAGAAAAAACAAAACCTGCAATAATTCAGTCACTTTCACAGATATTGTGCTAAAGTTTGGTGTGGTTGGATCTGAAGGGTATTCAGAGACTCTTAAGTGCATCCTTATTGCACTCAACCTTTGATTAAAACTTTACCTGTTGAAGTCAACCAGATTTAAGACGATTGCTACAGATAAGCAACCTTAGCAAATACAAAAATAGCTCTGTCAGTTTTACAGACCGTAAACTAAAACTTGATGTGGTAGTAGATGAAAATCATTCAGAGCACATAATCTGAGCGTGAAATCGTACAATCCTGCATGAGATAGTGCATGTCATTGTTTTCAAGGCTTGTCCAAAATGATTACTTCCTTTCAAGGAATGCTAAGCCTTTAATTAAAGATCAAATTGGGAGATATTTACCTGATCCAGTATTAATTAAATCTTTGAAAGACACAAGTGTGTGAGAGGAAAATGATCCAATAAATTACTGTAGATGTTCTTAAAGAGGGAGAAAGCACTTCTTTTGTTACACATTGGAAAACCCTAACGCAGGGTTGACCACTGGAAATTTCCAAAGTTCGGTTACACCTCTCACAAAAACCTGACCTTAAAATTCCTACGTTTACTAAGTCACGTAGGCTCAGCAGCTGAGAAAAAGGCATTTCACCGTAATAATACCCCTGAAATATTTGCTGCAAAGCTCGTCTAACTCAACTGACAGCAGATATTCAGTTCAATACCAAAATCACACACAGCACGCTTCGTTACGTTCCGACGTTACCTCAGCACTAAAACATGCACACGTATGCCCGCACATGCTTTATGCTGTCTGTTTTCTTGAATAAAATGGAAAAGATAAAATAAAATAATTTAAAATACCAGCTTTACATAGGTTAAAAATGTACTATTCACAGCCACTGAACAAGAAACACACCCAAGGTTGAGTTCATTGTTCATCCATGTCATGCAACTATGTCAGTTGATCTGTACATCCCATCATGAATTCCTTGAGTTTAATTGTATCTTTCTTTCACTTGGTTAAAACTGCCAGAAACCAAAGAGCCTTTGGACATTTCTTTCGGCTGTGGGCCTTCATTTTCTACTAATTTCATGGGTGAAAGAGATGGGAGTGTCTGAGGCTAGCATTCTGTACATTTTTAACAGGCACGTATTTTATTTTTACTGTTGAAGAAAAAGAAACAAATTAAAACGAAAGCTAAAGCTACCAAGAAAAATGTGCCTTTGTTGGTTTTTCTCAGATGTATTGTTTTAGCAAATCTACCTGAGAGATTTCAGTAAAGTAAGTCTTTCAATATGTTCTGAGAGTTTAATTCAGCTAAATATAAATGTTACAAATGCATGTTGAAAATATTCTAAGATAACTAGCGTCCCATGAGGGGGATGCCCCTGCTAAGGAGGGGGATGCCCCTGCTAAGTCACAGTTTTCTCACAATATATTATAAGCATTCAAAATATGGGATGTGGATGACCTACAGAACCTACCTTACCTCAATATCTTTTTGTAACTCATAATCAGTTGTGTGCTTGCTAAAATCAATTAGCTGTGGGGGCTATTTTGAATTGGATTAATTTCAAAAGCTTACTATAGTTAATGATGCTCTCAGTAAAATTCTACTGATAAAGGAGCAATTTTAAATGTTCCACACATGTAAATCACCTGCAATCTTAATGTGTCTTGTAAATAAATCATATTTTCTTCATCAAAGCAGCTCTAACCTGTCATGATCAGAGGGGGGTGTCCTGTGGTGTTTGGCACAAGCACATTTTCAGTCTGTGCCTTGGACTGCACCATGGGGCCTCCATGGATCAAGATGGTTCTGCTTGGCAGATGTGTGATTTGTTTGAGATCTATAGCTTAAAACGTGAATGTTACGTTTCTGATTTGTTTTTGAGATCAAACATGTCATCTTGCTGCTGGAGGCTTCAGCTACACTGTAAGATGAATATTGTTATTCACATGAATATTTTGTCAGTATTTACAGATAATTATCTAAAATTAGTGGCTGAGAGTCAACCCCAATACTTAAACTAAGCCAGGAGTGTGCCATGAAGTTAGAACAGGGTAACAAATCACTTAATGTAACAAATTCCAATTGGATACTTAGTAGGGACCCCCGTAAGTGTCACTTGTTACTCCATACATACTCTGTAAATTACCTATTTTTACCCTCTATGTACTGTATAATTACACTGTAATTACTTACATGTAACTACCCAGTAAGCACCCTGTATGTAGCCCTGTATGTAGCCCTGTAAGTACACTGTACATGTACATTGTCTCACAAGTACTGTGCATGTACTTTCATAAATACCCTTCATCCACCTCCCACCCCCCATAAGTACCATGTAATTACCCTGTAACTATTGTGTATGTACCACCTAAGAACACTGTAGGAAACTTGTAAATACGTCATAAATATCCCGTAATTGCTTTGTAAAAATTCTTTATGTATCCCATTATATGCATCCTGTTATTGTTCTTTAAATATCTTGCATGAGTCACTACAAGTACTCTACAAGTACTATGTGTGTACTGCCTGCAAGCAGTCTTATCCTGTGACACCATGTTGTGTCTCCATCCCAAAATCTTAAAATAAAAAGAGTGTTGAAATTAGTTTTTTAACTGTTTCATCATAAATTGCTGAACTTATTGGGCTCGAATTATATTTTGCTTTGTCAAGGTTGCAGGTTCCCTTCCCACATGCACTCTGTATGGAGTTTGCATGATCTTCTTGTACATGCAGTGGTTTTCTCCAGGGTACTTTCCTCCCACAGACCAAAAACATTAGGTTAATTGGTTATTGTTGCCAGGTGTGGATGGATGGATGGATGGATGGATGGATGGATGGATGGATGGATGGATGGATGGATGGATGGATGGATGGACAGACAGACTAGAAGTGAGACACGCCCCAGTAAAATAGACACCTATAGCTAACAGATTACACAAAATCTTGTTCGCAGACCTTTGATTTTAAGTTAAGCATTTTTTTTCTATAGAAAATATTCATCCATCCATCCATTTTCTTCCGCTTATCTGGGGTCGGGTCGCGGGGGTAGCAGCCTAAGTAGGGAGGCCCAGACTTCCCTCTCCCCATCCACTTGGTCCAGCTCCTCCTGGGGAATCCCGAGGCGTTCCCAGGCCAGCCAAGAAACAGTCCCTCCAGCATGTCCTGGGTCTTCCTCTGGGTCTCCTCCCGGTGGGACGTGCCCGGAACACCTCACCAGGGAGGCGTCCAGGAGGCATCCTAACCAGATGCTCGAGCCACCTCAACTGGCTCCTCTCGACGTGGAGAAGCAGCGGCTCTACTCTGAGTCCCTCCCGGATGGTCGAGCTTCTCACTCTATCTCTAAGGGAGAGCCCAGACACCCTGCAGAGAAAACTCATTTCGGCTGCTTGTATCCGAGTTCTTGTTCTTTCGGTCACAACCCAAAGCTCGTGACCATAGATGAGGGTAGGAACGTAGATCGATCGGTAAATTGAGAGCTTCGACTTTTGACTCAGCTCTCTCTTCACCACGACAGACCTGTACAGCGCCCGCTTCTCTGCAGATGCTGCACCTTTCTGCCTATCGATCTCACGTTCCAATTTTCCCTCATTCGTGAACAAGACCACAAGATACTTGAACTCCTCCACTTGGGGCAGTGTGTGGGGGGACTGGTTCTGACTGTTGTTTGTGCTTATGCACCAAGCGACAGTTCAGATTCTCCACCCTTTTTGGAGTTCTTGGAGGGGGTACTGGAAAGTGCACCTCCTGGGGACTCCCTTGTTCTGCTGGGGGACTTCAATGCTCACATGGGCAATGACAGTGAGACCTGGAGTGGTGTGGTTGGGAGGAACGGTCCCCCTGATCTGAACCCGAGTGGTGTTCTGTTGGTGGACTTCTGTGCTCATCATGGGTTGTCAATAACGAACACCATGTTCAAGCATAACGGTGTCCATATGTGCTCTTGGCACCAGGACACCTTATGCCACAGTTCAATGATCGACTTTATCATCATCTCATCTGATCTGCGGCCACATGTCTTGGACACTCGGGTGAAGAGAGGGGCGGCGCTGTCCACTGATCTCTACCTGGTGGTGAGTTGGCTCCGATTGTGGGGGAGGATGCCGGTCGGACCTGGCAGACCCAAACGTATTGTGAGGGTTTGCTGGGAATGTCTGGCAGAGTCTCCTGTGAGACGGAGCTTTAACTCCCACCTCCGGGAGAACTTTGAACATGTTCTGGGGGAGGTGTGGGACATTGAGTCCGAGTGGGCCATGTTCCGTGCCTCTATTGTTGAAGCGGCTTACCAGAGCTGCGGCTGCAAGGTTGCCGTGCCTGTCGCGGCAGCAACCCTCAAACCCGGTGGTGGACACCGTCTGTGAGGGATGCTGTCAGGCTGAAGAAGGAGTCCTATCGGGCCTTTTTGGCCTGTGCGACCCCGGAAGCAGCTGATGGGTACCGGCAGTCCAAGCGACATGCGGCTCGGGTGGTCGCTGAGGCAAAAAGTCGGGCATGGGAGGAGTTCGGAAAGGCCATGGAGAATGACTTCCGCACGGCTTCGAGGCAATTCTGGTCCACCATCCGGCGTCTCAGGTGGGGGAAAGCGGTACGCCACCAACACTGTTTATAGTTGGAGTGGTGCGCTGCTGACCTCAACTCGGGATGTCGTGGGTCGGTGGGCAGAATACTTTGAAGACCTCCTCAATCCCACCGGCACATCTTCCACTATAGAAAATAATTTTACTAAAATATCAAGATCCCCAACATAATGAATGAAAATAAATTAAAATTTAGGTCTGGAAAAAAATATGGAATTTTGAAATGGAAAATGTCTAGTGAGCTCAAGACACGGTTCCTTTAATAGTAGGTTTATTCGTTTACTGTTAGGTATTTTTTATTAAAAAGCCTCCATGAGAAATATCATCCATAATAAACATCTTCTAACTGGAGTCTGACTACAGATGTAGCTAAAACTAGTAGAAATACCGGTTGTTTGTCACGTTGCTAATGCTAAACATGTTGAGAAAAGATTTTGGCTGAGTCATGTTTTATTCATCGACAGTCATCGGATCTCTCCTTGTGGATAAACGTTATTTAATAACCGCTAACATCCACTTATGAGGCACCCTCTCTGTCACTGCCCGCCGCTGACGCACGCACGTAAAACCGACGGCGAATGACGTCAACGCATTTGGTTTGCTTTTCAGAAAAGAAAAAAAAATCATTTTCTAAGCGAAATTCAAGATTGTTGCATATTGTTTCCGTATTAGTAGTTTGTGTGAATTTTAAAAAGCGAGGATTAAAAAAAAAAACAGTAAAGCTGGAGAATCTGACAACGAGGTTTTGTTGTCATAGCAACCAAACAAGCCTCCGTTTCCTCTTGGTTAGCTAAACTAGTAAGTTAGCAAGCTTTAAAACAACCTGTAAACTTTATAGATAATTACCTTTAAATAGTATGGATTTAAATTTACTGCACTGTTTTATGGACCTCTTTCAGGGCTGTGGGAATATTTTAAATATCGAACAAAGAGCCGCCTTGCAGACTTCTTTGGCTATTCTGAAGAAAAACTACAAGTTCCAACGAGTCTTTTTCTGGGGCAAAATACTGGGGTCAAAGGAGGACTACTTTATTGCTCAAGGGAGAGGAGAAGATGAAATGCAAGACAGAAAGTATCTGTACAGGTGAGGAAGATATAGATTTGTTCCCATGGTATTTTTAGCTGTTGTTTGTCCTTATTCCTCTCTGTGGACTGTCACCTCCAGCTTCAACTGCGTGGACTGGTTCCTCCTCCCCACTGTCACAGACTCCATGACAGAGCAGGTGGCAAAGGCTGCAGGGGGTTACTTCACAGGAGACCCCTCTTTTGTGTACGAAGCTCAAACCCACAGTTACACAGAAGCAGATAATGCTGCAGAGGAGGATGCAGTGGTAAGCATCATCCCAACACAAGCTGACATGTCTATCAAGGAAAGTGTCATACTGTAATAACTATACATGTTAATCAATCTACTGGCATTCAAAGACAAACTATTTATTTAAAAGCCAAAACAAGCCTGGATATAAGACTAAAGTTAAACAGAACGAGAGTCATTCTTCTCTGGTCATCTTTAGTAATGTGAGGAAGTTTTAAAACCATGCACCCCTAAATATTTTAAAACAAGCGCGACTGTTATTTAGAGACTTTCAAAGTTTTTTGTTTTTTTTTGTACTATGGCAGAAATTTTTTGTCCAGTTTTTTTTTTTTAATCTGACCATGATAGCATATTGTGCAGTGCGTGCTTTACGAAATGGGAAAGTGGACAAGTAGAGCACAAATTTTAGCTTAATAGCTGTAATTTTGACTGAATTAGACATTTTTGTGTTTTCTAAGGTCAGTTAGCTGTGGTGAACTTCCTGAATGGGATGGGCTCCAAAAGTCAATCAGTTGTATGTGTTCCTTTAAAGAATAATTCCTGAAAGTTTCATTAAAATGTGTCCAGTGGTTCATGAGATATTTTACTAGAAGACAAAGTTGGCTCCAAATAGTTAATGGCGTTATTTTAAACAAAGATCTTGTGTAATCTGATAACACTGAAAATATGTGAATATCACTCTCAGCTGCTAGTGCACCAAATTTTAGATGAATATCTGACAAATTGGTGTCAAAGAAATGTTATGTATAATTTTAGTCAGTTAGCTTGGGCAGCCATGTTGAATTGTGTTGACTCCAGAAGTTAGTCTGTTTAGATATACATCTCATAATTACTTTCTGTAAGTTTCATTAAAATTTCTCTAGTGTTCCATGAAATACTTGGCTAAACACACAAACATAAGCCAAAGCAATATTTCTCCATCTTTGCCTTTAAGCAACGGGCAGTAATAAATGAAAAAAAAATGACTCAAGACCTTTGCACAGTATCTTATAGCAGCCAAAGGGATTTAAACATTAGCATTTGGATGAGGTTTTAAGCATTTTATTTTTGGAGGATAATAGTGCACAGTGCCACAAAATCCCATCTTAAGAGTAAAAATGCTTTTGGTTTCAGACCAAAGTGATTGAAGAGAAGAGGCTGGCAGTGACGGTTCACCACATCGATGAAGAAGTGTCTGTGGTACCTCAAGGCGCCTTCATCACGAGTCCGCTTGGCCATGTTCAGATCAACCGCAGCTTTGGTGGTACATTTGCTGCATAGTGCCGTGCCAGTACAGTGACTAACTGTGGATTAAGATTTGCAGCTGCACTGAAATTACCCACTTTTAAGTCATTTTAGTTTCAAGTGGCTAGATAAGACATTTAGTAATTGTCTTGGTTCAACATACTCATCCTCATGATTTATTTTAGTGGGGGCTGCAGTCCAGTGGATGGCTGCCTCCCCTTTTGTGATTCATTGATGGATTATATTTTTTCCACAGGTTTATCTGACTCAGACGCTAGGAAGCTTGACAGTTACATGCACTTTGGGAAGTCCAAAAAAAAGGAGAAGAAATCCACCCATCAGGGTCAATGGAGCCCAGCCATCGACTTCCTGGATGTGCTCACTGACGACATCCCTAAAGGTGAAGTCACACAGCTCCTCCACACCCCATTATTTATAGTATTTAACTAAAACACGTTACATTTGATTTCAAACACTCATGTGTGTGTGTATATATATTTGTATATATATATATATATATATATATATATATATATATATATATATA
>NC_056509.1:30364738-30376317 GCF_014905685.2 Nematolebias whitei
ACTACTACTGTTCTACTATTCCTACATCATGGTTTTTCACATATTGAGGGGCTTCAGGGTACGGATCCCCCGTGATAAACGAGGGACTATTGTCTGCTGGTAAGTTAGGTGTTTATGTGACTGCATGAACAAGACAGACACTGTAAAGCAACTTCTAGAACAAGAAAATTAGGTCATTAACCCAAAATATTTATATAACACCATGTTCATCACAAACACGTTCAGGAAACAAAGTTCAGTCAGTTCATCTGGACAGTTTCTTTTTTTGTTGAGACGTTTTGTCCTTCATCCAAAGGATTTCATCAATCCAAGAAGCCACAAACTTGAGTCCCACAAGCTCATAGTGAACTCTCATAGCGAACCAACCAGTTTCATGGTGATAAGCTGGTTTCTGGGGCCCGCCCTCTCCCCTATTCATGTAAGATGATGTTCCTGAGCTTCAATTCGAAGGTTCAGATCCAAACAGAAAAATGGCTTTAGGTATTAGGCTTCTTTAACACGATCAATTCTCTATTCATTCATTTTTTATTTTATCAATTACGCAAATGGGAAGTCTGACTCCAAAAGTGATTTCTGGATTTGAACACTGTTTCAAGAGTCCAAACATGCAGTTAAAGCAAATTTAATTTGGACTGAGAACCGTGTTTGGGCTACAGAAACTAGACAGATGTATTAGCGAGACAGCAGGAAGCACAGATCATGAAGATGGCCGTCTACATTCAGACGGAAGGAGAAAAAATGGCACCATTGAGCTTTACAAGAAAGAACCTGGAAGTCAACAGAAATTCTCTGGATCCTTCAAGATCAACGTTCATTTAAAATAATACCACTCTACTCGTGGTAGGAACAGTGGTGTTGTCTTTTCAACGTTACATACAAACACTACAGGGTTATTAAAGCATAAAGTCCATGTCACTCAAGACAGTGTTTGAATTCCTTAAAATAAGCTCGAAATTCTGTTTTAAGATGTTCAGTCATACAAAGAGTCAAAGATCTATGTGACTGTGGTATTTTACAAACTAAGAAGCAGAAATTTAGTCTACTTGTCCCTACAGAGTGCACCAGCAAATATTTACCTTTGAAGATGAAAAATTCACTTTTTTTTTTTACTCCATCATCAACAAAACAAAACAAAGACTCCTCAGAGGAAAAGCTTCAATTTAATGACCAAAACTTCAACTGGAGACCAAGTCAAAGTTGAGCTCCAGCGAACACACACAACAGAAAATAATCTGAACATCATTATCAAAGAGTAGGCTAACAAAAATATTCAGCTTCTTTAGAAATGAAAAACACATGAATGTTTTATAACAGGAGTGAAAACTGCTTTGGAGAGCGTCAGACAGGGAAAGAAAAACAAATCTTGAATCCTGCAAGACAAAAAAAAAAACAAAGTTGTTTAAGGTCAGCCTCACTAGAATGTTCACGTGATACTACAGCTCTGTCAGTTTTCAGAGTGAAACATTATTGCTTAATTTAGCTTAAATATTTTCTGATCTAATCAGTCTAAAGGAGATCTATCAAGAGGAAAATTGTGAGAAAATATTCCAAATATGTTATAAAAAATAAAAAAAAGTCTTTTTTCAGAAACTTCAAATGTGGAGACAATGTCATTAAATCTATAAGAATCTATCTATCTATCTATCTATCTATCTATCTATCTATCTATCTATCAGAGTCTCTTTATTGTCATTCGCACCTCATGTGGTACATGTGGTGGAGCGAAATTATGTATATATATATATATATATATATATATATATACACATACACACACACACAAGCACGTAGATGTTTAAGAACCCGTTATATTAACCTATGGATTCCTAGTGTGGTTCTCTAGCTGCCACACTAAGGCAGAGCAGCAGGCTCTTCAGCAGGTGGTTAAAACAGCCAGGAAGATCATCGGGATGACCCTCCTGGAGATCAGAACCATCTATACAACCTGCTGTCTGAGACGAGTCAACAACATCCTACGGGACAGGTACCATCCTGCACATGGCCTTTTCCACCTGCTCCCCTCAGACAGAAGGTACCCGTCCACAGGTGCCAGAACCACCAGAATGGCTCACAGTGTGTACCCACAGGCTGTGAGACCGTTAAATGAACAGCATCTCTCTGTGACCCCGCCCACTATCTTTACATCTCCAATCTCATCATGACAATAACTGTGAAATGGATATTGCATTGCTGCAGCAACCAATTACTACCCTTCAACATCTGGCTGTTTACAGTTTTCCCTTCTTCTATCTTGACCTTAGATGCTGTATCATTATCTGTGTTTACATTGATCATCAGAACCTTGCAAAGTTCCACTATGTGCTAATTCACTAATGTGTAGAAGTACGATTCTCAAATCAAAATTTCGTTGCTGTTCATAACTGTTGTTATTATGGCAATGACAATAAAGTTTAAAGTAAAGTAAAATACACTGAAATGCAGGAAATCACATGTACTTTATTCAAAAATTTCTAGGGGAGGACCCCCAGACACCCACTCCGCCCTTTATTTGCATTCCAGCATCGGTCCGTTTACAAATGAAGCCCTGTTGCTTGGTCTGACTACTGCTGTTATGATTCTGTTCAGTTTTATGTAAAGAGTTTCTGTGATAATTTGAAAAAAGTGTCAAATCCATTTATTATGTTCATTATGTGAACAGGTAAAGTTTTAAAGTGCTTTTTGATCCTGTTAATTTTCTCGAAACTGTAATTTTTGGAAAGAAATTAAAATGTTAATTAAGTGCGTCTTGAATGAAAAATACCCCGTGTTTAAATGTATAACAATTGTACTGACATTATTCAAAAACAGGTCTCAAGTATTTATGTTACAAATATTTTCATTGCATTAAAGAGACAAATTGAAGAAAATTATTTAAAAACCATGAGGGTTATGAGGGGGGTCCCTGAACCCAAGAAGTTTGAGAACCCCTGCCTTAAGGTCTCTTTAACTTGTCAGAGTTTGAAAGTCAGGTCCTGCGATTACCTGATATGAGCTGCACACTGAACGACAGAAAAGGAGAAACATATTAAACGTAGCTGCAAATGCTGCAGTTTTATTCCTTAGTGAGACGCTGCTTGATGTGGACCACAGGTGTAATTATTTTTATGAAAAAAAGGACACACATTAAACCTAGAGGACTTGCTCGAAATATTTACATGTAAATTAAGGTCATGCTGCTTAAATGATTACCATTTTTTCCTCATAAAGAAAATCACAGTTCTCATGAAAGGAGCCACAGTGGTTCTTGTTTTTTTCTTTTAATGGCCTCTTGGCTCCACTAAGTAAACCAGTTTTATGTTCCACGAGGGTTGTGACTGACAGTGTAACGGCATCAACAAGTACAATAAGTGATCCAGCTGAATGACAGTTCAACCAATATTATTTCGTTTTATCTTGCAGGTGCGGTCATTGAATGTGTGTGGAATAATAGAACATGTGAATGCAGCAAGAAAACACGCGTGCATAAACTAACAAGACTGTATGATGAACTGATTACAATTTTTTACATTAACCATGTTGCCATAATCGATAAATTATATCATTCTTAAAATCCTGTTTAAACTGGCAGAACTGTGCAATGCATTTATAATTTACTAATAACACCATTGCCTTTATAATCAAAATAAAGTTTTAAAACACGTATAAAAAGATCAACTCAAATTTTTTTTATAGTAAATAAGGGTTTACTATATTTCACTCAAATTAAATATGTTATATTTGACCTCATATGTTTTAATCGTTGTGCTGTTAGAATTCTTCTTTAGACTTTTCCCTCTTCAGGGTCACCACAGCGAGTCATCCTCCTCCATCTCACTCTGTCCTCACTCCAACTACCTCCATGTTCTCTCTAACTGCATCCATAGATCTCCTCTTTGTCTTTTTCCAGGCAGCTGCATTTCTAACATCCTTCTACCAATATACCCACTGTCCCTCCTCTGGACATGTCCAAACCATCTCAGTCTGGTCTCTCTAACTTTATCTCCCAGTTGTTCAACCAGTGCTGTACCTCTGATGATCTCATTCTTAATCTTATCCATCATTGTCACTCCTAAGCAGAAACTCATCATCTTCATTTCTGCCACTTCCAGTTCTTTCTCCTGTCTTTTTGTCCATGTCTCTGTCTCCAGACCATATAATATAGCTGGTGTCACCACTGTCTTGTAAACTTTTCCTTTGACCTTTGCGGACACTCTTTTGTCACAAATCACTCCTGAATCTTTTCTCCATCCAGCCTGGAGTCTCTTCTTCACCTCTTTACCACATTCCTCATTTTCCTGGACAGTGGACCCCGAGTACTTGAAGTCCTGCACCTTTGTGACCTCTGCTCCTTGTAGCTTCACTGTTCCACCTCCTCCCTCTCATTCACACACACGTACTCTGTCTTACTACAGCTGACTTTCATTCCTCTTCTTTCAAGTGCATACCTCCACTTCTCCAACTTCTCTTCCACCTGTTCCCTGTTCTCACCATAGATCACAGTGTCATCTGCAAACATCATCGTCCATGGGGATTCCTGCCCGACCTCATCTGCTAGTTGGTCCATCACCAGAGCAAACAAGAAGGGGCTCAGAGCCGATCCTTGATGTACTCCCACCTCCAACTTGAAGCTATCTGTCACTCCTACAGCACATCTCACCACTGTCCTGCTGTCCTCATACATGTCCTGTACCAGTCTAACATACTTCTCTGCCACTCCAGATTTCCTCATGCAATACCACACCTCCTCCCTCAGCACTCTGTCATATGCCTTTTCCAAAACCTTCCATGATCACCACCCCAACGTTGGTGCATTGTTCTTTACAACCTGCCAGACATCTCTGTCCTCCTGTGCTCTCTGTAGTCCTCCCTGTGTTTTTGTGCTCCTGAGTTTTCTGTAAGTTTATTGCTGCCACCTCAGCCTTTTGTTTTTTCCATTTGTGAATAAATCAGTTTTTTATTTAATCTCGAGCACTCCATATTTGTCTGCATCTGGGTCCAACCTCACCAATCCCAAAATTTCAGGAGTCTTCAGCAAAGAAATTCAAGAAATTGCAAACAATTTCTTGCAGCTGTGACCTGCTAATCTGATTGTTCAGTGAAACGATATGTGGAAAGCATTCAGTTAAATATGGGCATCATAAAATCCTTTTAATGGAGATTTAAAGCTGAAACTGAACACAGTGAAGCAATAATCGTCTGACTTTATTTAATACATTCACCACAGACAGACAGACAGACAGACAGACAGACAGACAGACAGACAACAGTTACTGGACAGGATTCCTCACCGCCATCAGATGATCCTCACATCTTCTCTGGGTCCCTCAGTTCTCTAAACATCCTGGAGTAAACATATTTTTCTTTGTCCAAGCTGTCTTTATAACATCTGGAACAATTAAATAAACAAAAAAAACAACATTTTAGGATTTTTCTTTTTAACTGGTGTGATTTTAAGGCTAATATTTTGGCATTGAGTTTGCCACAGAAACCAGGACTTGGCTTCACTGACAGCACTAAACCAGCTTACGTTGCCACTTTCTTCAGCAGGTTGTTGATGTCATGATCAAAAGGCTTCTTTGCTTGAGCAGATATGAGGCAACCCTGAGCGCTCTCATAGTCACACAGCTCCAGGTAAGCCTGGGAGAGAAGACTCAAGTCTAAGTAAACTCCAACTGTGACTGACTTGACTTTGTTTAAGCTAAAAAGAAGCTAATAAAAGGCCTAAAACTGGAAAAAAATGACAGAGTTAAGATTTAAGCTGATGCTCCACAGAGACCGGATGGATTTTTATCTGAAAGTCTACAAAGATAAACCCAGTCTGACCTGCCCACAGCGGAAAAGAGCCTTTGTGTTGGCGGCGTCTAGCTCCAGGGCTTTGTTTCCGTATTTGAGGGCTTTGCGTGGGTTCTCCAGACGGAGCTCAGTGAGAGAAAGGTTCAGATAGAGAGGGAGCCGAGCTGTCTTGATCTTCTCTTTCTCTGGCACGCTCCGTGGGTTTCTGTTTTCCAGCAGAGTTATTGCCTGTGGAGGAAAGCAGACAGGTCACAAAAACACTCATCATCACTAGCACACACACAGAATCACATCATGGCACCTCAGTATTTGATCAAATGAATTACTGCTTAATAACTTCTTTGTACTTGTTTATAACGATCTTTGGCATTTTCATATCTGCTCTGATTGAAGCAACGGTTGCCAAAGTTGCGCAGAGTGTTGACGACTTCTAGAAGTGTGGACAATGGAATGGTGTTTTGCTCCTCCTGAAGACAAAATAAATGCTTTTCATTTGCGATTTATATGGGCAAGCATTTACTTCTGTCCGTTTCTAATTTATGTTCAGGCAGTAGCATTCCTACCTACCGGACTCATGGTAAAAAAGTCATCCACTTGAGCGGAGTCAAAATAGTCCAGGATCTGCACCTCGTACAGAACAGTGGCAGCAGCAGGGATATACGGAGGACAGCCCATGTCTCCGTATGCGTACTGTGGCTGGAAGAGGAAACGAGAGAACTCTCCTCTCTTCATGGTCAACAGCCCCAGCTCCAATCCAGCTAGTGTCAGATCTATTTAAGTTATGATACGTTTTACAAATCATCCTCCAACTGAGCTGAAGAACCGCTTGATCACTTTCTTACCTCTCCCCAACTTCATCATCCGAGGGTACTTGAGGTGTGCGGTGGTATCAAAAGGCTGATCAGAATACTCCAGGAAACCAGAGTAATACACTGCAGAAGGGAAAAACAACGTTCTGAAAACATTCTGAATCATCTGAGTAGCATCAGAACAGGTGCTTGATCTGATAAATACTCAATACTGAAGCATTTTGAGGCACAGGTGGACCCTCTCCAGACTGGACCACCTCCTTCAGGATCCCTCCGTCTCCCAAGATGTCGAGCATCTGCTGGCGTAGCTGCTGGAAAGGACTCTACAAGGCGAAGAAAATTAATTCAAGCTACTTCAAGTTTATTTGGGAGGAAAAACAAGAAAAGCTTCAAATGATAGACAAGTAATGAACCCTTAACCTGTGTCATCATTTTAAACAAAAGTTATATTTTCTCTAAAATCTGACTTCTAAATGGTGTGAAATGTGAAAATAGCTGCACAGGATCCAGGTTTTCCTTTTATTTTAAACTAATTTTTATTGATATTATTTTATCATTTTTTCCCTCATCAAAAGACTACAGCTTTGTTATTTACCAATAACTTTACAGTAAATGTGTTTACTTTAGCTCTTTATTAAATAAGTACTTGCAAAGTGCAATTTTGCAAGAAAGCACTTTCTAAAATAGTATTTTTCTCGTTAATTAGTAAAATATATGTGCTGACAAGTAAAGGAAAAATAACTTGACAGTAAAAACATTGCTTAGTAGCTTGAACTAATTAACTTTTTAAAATATATTCTACAAACATGCTTTAAAGACAACGAGTCATTTTAAGTGACATTAATACACCAGTTGGGTTAGTGTTTTTTTTAATTGAGAATGGTACACTGACCTAGTTGAAGTAATTTAATGTTTGTTTTAAATTAACTTTAATAAAAATAAAATAAATTAGCAAAAATGCTTTTAGCTAAGTGAGCTAGCTAGCTTCTGGGTTCGACCTACCTGAGTCAGCTCTCCCGCGTTTCTCATCCTCCCAGAACTCGTTATCAACCCGTTTAATGACATTCAGTCGGGCGTCAAATGAATTGCAACAAACTGGAAAAGTATTCCAACAGAGTTGTTTAATTGTTTGGAATAAAACTGGACGTCAACTCGATATTTGCGCGAAGTTTTCGAGCCAATTGCGTCACGTGATCTGACACCACGGCGAGAAAAGTTCAACACCCTGATGCGTTTACAGACCGTGGGACAAGTTATATCATGTTTTAAAGCTTAAGTTTTTTTGGTTTGTTTGTTTGTTGTTATTTTGTCTCACATTGTGGGGTCACAGTACAAATATGAATGTATAATGGACACTATATTAAACAATTCTTTAAAAGCAGTTTTCTACATAAGTGCAGATGTATCTCCACTGAAGTCATGGCACCTTCAGTAAACACTGGTGTGTAATTTAATATGCTGACACCTGGTGGCCAGATGTGTAAGTGCACCACAAACATCTGAACCAGGTTTGCACTTTAAACTCGTTATTTCACCCACTTACAGGTAAATATTGTATTTTTTTTCCATAACAAAACTCACTGATTTCACTGACACATTTTTTAACATTTGTCATGGTATATCTGCACATGAATACACTTGATAAAATTCGCATGCCCTAGTTTATTTTGGGGATTTATTATTATTATTATTATTATTTATTATCAGTCCATTGTTGTTTTTTTTAAACAACTTGAAATTAGGCATTTCCGCCTGTGAATCAAAATGTTAATGTCATCAGATTTTACCTGTCAGTTCTGGAAACGTCAGGCAAACTACATTGTTAACAACTGTGGTTATTTTTTTAGATACAGTGCAATGAAACATAGAAATATGACAGTATTTCAAACAATGGTCAGGATGCAAGTGGTCATAATAATAAAAGATAAGAGAACTTAGCAGATACTGAGAAAAAAATAATAATTCATGAAGTTAATCTTTTTTAAAGTACCCCAGAAAATCAAACTAGAAATAATTTAAAGCACACAACATAACAGATTTTATTCTTGTTCGCAATACTTGTGAACATGTAGTAATATTTTAGATCAGACTGCTATATTATACACAGATCTGTCACATACGCTCCTCATTACAATGATATCAGTGATGAAAAATCTGCATTGTACCAGTCTGTAGACAGCTGAGAGTAAAGCTGTATCAACTGTTAACTGTTTCTCTTATTATTAGTTTTGAAAGCATATTGAATAAATTAAGAATACAAAACAATTTGTAAATAAATACGTAAAATGTGATTTTAAATAGATTTAGACACTTGAATGCATAACTATCTAATGCAAGTAGTCGGTTTAGAATAAAAATAAATATCCACTTTATCAGATTTATACATATATATACACACATTTTAGTTATATGTACACAATAAATATGTGTGCATGCATGTGTGTGTGTTTGTGTTCTTAACAGACATTGAAACAACCTCAAAGTGAAATGTAAAGCGTATCGACTAGCATGTTTGAGACCTGGGATTAACCAATAAGCCAGTTAAAAGCTTTACTCCTTGTTTTCATTAGAAGTTCTGCAGATCAGCAGGATAAACAAAGTTGCTCCTGAAGAGTTTGTACGCCAAGAGCTGTCCTCCAAAAATCATCATGACCAAGCCTGAACCTGCCGAGACACAAATTAAATCAGTCAGAGTTTCTTTATTGGTCATTTGCACCACATGTGGTGGAACAAAAGTATGTACACAGGGTCCCAGTTACATCCAACAATAAAATGTAAAAGAAAAACAGAAATAAGATCTAAGATATGAACTAAGTAAAACATTAACTAAAAATATGCTAAGCACTAATAGCATAAAAACAATACACCCAACAGCAGCACGAACATGAGTCTGTGTGAGTATATGAATATGAATGAACACAGCAACATTGAAACAGATCAGCAGCAACATGAAACAGATCAGCAGCAACATGATGTGATTTTTTTAACAGTGATTATTCTGGTTAGATATTCATGAGTCTAACAGCCTCAGGGTAGAAGCTGTTCCTCAGTCTAGTGGTTCTACACTTAATTCCCCTTAACCTCCTGCCTGAGGGGAGCGGGGCAAAAAGTGTGAGTGCTGGGTGAGTGGGGTCCTTCATGATGCAGGTGGCCCTCTTCCTGCATCGGTGTAGATGTCTGTGATGGTGGGGAGACTGACTCCAACAGACTTCTGTGCAGCTTTCACCACTCTCTGCAAAGCTTTTCTTTCTGCAGCTGTGCAGCCTCCATGCCACACGTTGATGCTGGAGCACAAGATGCTCTCCACTGCACACCTGTAGAAGGAGGTGAGGACTGAGCTTCCCAGACCAGCTCGTCTCAGCCGCCTGAGGAAGTAGAGTCTCTGATGAGCTTTCTTGATCAGGCTGGTGGTGTTGTTGCCCCATCTGAGATTGTTGTTCAGGTGCACACCCAAGTACTTGTAGCTGGAGACCACTTCCACACAGACCCTCCTAGGTTCATGGGGTTATTGTTGTGTTTGTTCCTTCAGAAGTCCATGACCATGTCCTTCGTCTTCGTCACATTTATGTGAAGGTTGTTCTCCTTGCACCAGCTCTCCAGATGTTCCACCTCTTGCCTCTAGCTGGACTCATCATTGTTTGTGATGCATCCCATTTGTGATGAATCCACAGTAGGGCAAAATAAAAAAGGGGGAATGAATCATAAAATGGAAAGTCTGAGGCTGAACTTGGAGCTGTGTCGGATGTGAGTTCTTCAAGTCTGATAAAAGTCAAAAGGAAAGGAGGAGTTTTCTGTTATGCAAAAAGAAAAAGCGTGAATCTTACCAAGAGCGATCCACCAGTGCTCCTCTGAAGGGAAGTCTGACATCACTGCACAAATGCAACAAGACATTTAGATTATTTGTACACTTATAGTTTAGTTTAGTTTAGTTTAGCAGAAAGCATGTTAACTGGTCATGCCCAAAAGTTTACCAGTACATCTTTGATGTACTACTTCTTACAGGATCAGGACTGCAACCCTATCAGCTGTTCCAACCTATTGATCCACCTGCGTGTGTGTGTGTGTGTGTGTGTGTACGCATGTGTTTTTACCTGCTACAGTCATCACAACGTGCAGCAGTGTGACAGTTATGGCGTAATCCCAGACCCACTCCTCCACAATCCAGGCAAACACCAGCCCGCCCAAAACGTACGTCACTTCTGTGGAAATGACCCCAACTGATGATCAGAAGACAAAATAATTAATTAAAAAAACAATTTGTGAAAGTTTAATTTCAGCTTTATATGGAAAATATTGGATATTGTTCGATTTAGTTCAAGTAAGTTGGGATATATGTTTTTTTTACTTTGTACTGCAATGATGTAATGACATTATTATCTGTGTTTTTATCATTTTAAAGTCCACTTTGACAGACTGTATACAAAAGAAGAGGTTTATTGTTGATTTATTAAAAAAAAGAAAAAGAGAAAAAAGGAAATGTGTTTAAACATATTAAACATCAATCAGAACCAACAATAGAGGTGACTTATACAGTTTACTTTGTTCAGTTACAGAGATCCTTCAATTTTTCCTACAATTCAGGACATCTTTGTATAAATAACATTGGTATCACTTTACAATAAGGCTCCCCTTATAGATGCTAATAAATAGTTTATAGATATGTTAATAATTCCTTGATAAACACTTCATAAATCATTAACAAGTGTTTATTATGCATTACTCAAGGGTGACATAGAGAAAACTGACCAGTTTGTTGTCAAATAGTGAGCCAAATCTGTTATATTTCATCTACAGTTGTTATATTAAACATTTCAGACCAAGTCAAAGTCAAAGTCATTTTATTGTCAAAAACCGCAATAAGTACAGGACATACACAGGATTGAAATTACATTCCTCTCAGACCCTGGTGCAACAAAACCATTTAACATTACAACATTTAATAAACATAAGCATAAAATGAAATTATAAAAGCATGATAATGTCTTAAATTGTACTATG
>NC_056509.1:30376417-30378812 GCF_014905685.2 Nematolebias whitei
TATTTATGTTTGTTATTTAGAACATAAACTATCTTAAACTGCCCCACATGCTAAAAAATGTCTCGTTTTCTTTGACATTTGATCAAATTCTGTTTGATCAAAATCAGTTTGAGAATTGCACCGCTCAAGGTGGCTGCATGTTGGAGCAGCTCTGTTACTTTCGTCCTGAAATTTTGCTTTTGGAAACTTTAATTCCTCTTTTTCTGGATGTAAATCACATTTTTTGGATGATTGTTTCCTCTGGTATCAGATGTTGTGCAGCTGGAAGGATTTTTACTGAAACTTTTTTTGTTTTGGACATTTGGTATGATGCGTAACCATGGCAACAAGGCAGTTTTCTACAACCAACAGCAGCTGATTAACATCTCAAAAGCTCAAATAATATCTCAACTACAGCCCCAAATCTCAAGTGAGTTGAAAAGGATATTTTGTGGATGCATTCTCATCTACCTGCCAGCTGTGCTCGAGTGCCTGACCACTGAGATCCTGGAACTAGCAGGAAACACAGCTCATGACAGCGGAAGGACAGGATCGTCCCTCGGCACCTACAGCTGGCTGTCCGCAGCAACGAGGAGCTCGGCAGACTGCTGGGAGGAGTTCTGCCCGGCATTCAGGCGGTCCTACAGCCTGAGGGAACCGAGAGGCCAGCTGAGTCTGGACGGATCGGACGGCATCTGCAGCCATTTTCTAGGATCCACTGTGAGATGGATCTTTATAAGAGATCCTTCCTGCCTACAGCCATCAGTATCTATAACATCTCTTAATGAAATGAGGATAACGAGTTACAACAACAAATAATTTCCCTTTGGGATTAATAAAGTATTTTTGACTTGAATTGAAATTAACAATGTCTTTCATCAATTCTAAAACATTTATGAAATTGTATTGCAGAGGAGTTTTCTCCATTTAAAGCACCTTTAAACAAAAGGCAGCTTACTTGTAGAGTCCAACAGAAAACTTGAATTGAAATTATTTTTGCCTATGTGTGTGTCTGTGTATGTGAGTTTGTTTATGTTATACTTGGGGACTTGAACCAGCGTACACACGTCATTTGGGGACACCGTGGCAACTGGCGACCAAGTGTGTCTTATGTGTGTGTGTGTGTGGGGGGGGGGGGGGGGGGGGCATGTATGTGTGTGTAAGAGTTTATCTTTAGTGTTAGCTAGTGAACCAGAGAACAGATTTTACAAAATGTAAAAAGAAACGATTGAATTAACATTTAGGCTATAACAAATTAACTTTTGGAGTCAAAAACCCATTTAAAAATTATTACCCCCATCTAATGCCTCTTTTCCATAGCCTCTCTTCAACAAGGTTCGACTCAGCTCAGTACGGTTCCAAGACTTTTTCCATTAGCAATTTTTCGTGGAACCTGCCCTTTCTTCAGTCCCTTCTTCTCTGGGGTACTAAGCGAGCGAGCCGGCACCAAAACGTGACGTCAGAACACTGTCGGTCACTGAATGGTGAGGGGGCAGAGTCACTGGTTCTTTCAGAAGCTTTTCAAAACAACCCGATCTGCCACTTGTAACTACTCAAACTCGGAGCAGCGGCTGTGCATAATTTTAAGATTTTAAAAACAATAATGACAATAAACACTGTGGTCTAATGCTGAAGTCCAGGTGTTTTTTGTCTTTAGTGATCAACAACAAAATTCAGAGCGAGCTAGTCACCACGGAGGATCATACGAGCTGCCGACATGAAGAAGCGTGCGAGGACGGACCCCTAGCCCAGACCCCGAGCCCGGTCTCATCTGTTCCCGAATGCCGGACCCCGAGCCAATGAGCAGACAGGGGTGGACCGGGACGGGTCTGGGATGGAGGATGGAAACGATTTAAAAAAACATTTTATGTATAAAAAAATAATGTATTGTTGTTTTTTTTAAACAGTGAAGATTAAAAAAAATTAATAAACAGTGCCAGCTTTATCATGAAATCCTGTTTTCACTTTAATAACTTAATTAAATAATCTGTTAATTAAAGTTAACTCAGCTGACAAATCATAAAGACACAAAATAATTGGATCTCTCAGGAATATTTCCGTAAAACATGTTTTAAGAAGAGTTACAGCCTTTAGTTCAACTTTATTCTAACACACAGATGTACAAATCACAAAAAATAGTTAAACTAAAGCAAAGCTAAAATAAAATTAAAAAAAAATTCTGTATACAAGAAACAAAACCACATATCAAAATTGAACAATAAAAGTAGACACAATGAGTGCAAACACATTAACTGATGGAAAAAAAACTATAAAATAGATGTAGAGAGATGTATAGATGTTTTGTACAATCTGGTTCATCAGAGATTTAATGGTGAACTAAAGTTCATTAAAAGTTCATTAGTAGGATTTATATATATATATATATATATATATATATATATATATATATATATAT
>NC_056509.1:30378822-30379361 GCF_014905685.2 Nematolebias whitei
TATATATATATATATATATATATATATATATATATATATATATATATTTTTTTTATTTTTATTTATTTATTATTATTATTTTTTATTTGATCATTTTAATAATCTGTATTCTTTTTAATTTAACAGAAACTTCCAAATAAATTCTCCCCCTGTATTTGAAACCTGTTTCAAGTTTAAGTCAAGATTATGAGCTAGATTCAGATTTTATCCAAACCGTGGGTGTGTGACAGTAACAATCTGACATGAATGATGCTTTATCTGGACAAATTCTGAAGCTCCAGGTTAACCCTTCTATTGTCCGCTAACTTTATGATTATTCATGACCCTTAGGGAAAAATCAACCACCTTATTTAACTGCGTAAAATAATGTTTATTTTATGTTATTCACAAAATAAAACAACTAGTCAGTTTTTAAAAGAGAGCTAACGGTCAGAAAACATCAAATTTAAATGACATTATTTTAACATTTCAGGCCATTTTTATTATTGTAATTCCATCCATCCATCCATCCATCCATCCATCCATCCATCCATCCATCC
>NC_056509.1:30379371-30386465 GCF_014905685.2 Nematolebias whitei
ATCCATCCATCCATCCATCCATCCATCCATCCATCCATCCATCCATCTACAGTGTTTGGTAGTAACAAATGTAAAATGTCATAACAAAAGGCAAGATATTTTTAATACATCTTTATTGTCAACATCTATACTGAAATGATACATTGATGGTTTTGGGCAGGGAAGGTAACAGCCACTTTCTTCTTCAGACATCTGAAGCTGTCGCTCCAGAGCTGGATGTAAACAGACTGTAGGTCTGCTGTGATTATTTTGCTGGAGAATCATCTGAAACCCACACACAGCATGAAGGCTAAACCGTATTTAATCGACATTTACCGGTACATGCTTTACACTCAGCTCCCTATAGCAGTTTAGCATTAGCTTACCCTCACACGTTGTATAACTTGCATCTTTATGGCTTCCCACACTCTCCTGTTCTTCTCCAGAGTCTTTTGCCTCACTGCCCGCAGCCTTTTCTGGGTCTCTTCTCTTTGACGTTAGACAAAAAGCCACAGACTGAGCAGAATGTTCAACAAAGTTACGAGCTCCTCCAGTTTTGTTGTGTATCTTTTCAGGGTCTTCTTCTTCTAATACGTTCAGTGGTGGGTAGTAAATAACTTAATAGAGCACTACCGGGGGTTGGATTCTGAACACACCCACTAGAAGTTGTACTGAAGTGCATAAGGAAAAGCAACATGTATCGAGCTGAACCGAGCTGAGCCGAGTCAAACTGTTCCAAGCCATCACTATGGAGAAGGGGCATAAGTGAATTTAGGCATTGTGTCCCTGTGATGAGGGAGCGACCTGTCCTGGGTGTCCCCTGCCTCTCAAATAGTTCTTATTCTTTTGGCTTTTCCCTCTTCAGGAGTTGCCACAGCGAGTCATCCTTCTCCATCTCACTCCTACTGCCTCCATGTCCTCTCTAACTGCATCCATATATCTTCTCTTTGGCCTTCCTCTTTGTCTTTTTCCTGGCAGCTGCATTTCTAACATCCTTCTACCAATATACACACCGTCCCTCCTCTGGACATGTCCAAACCATCTTAGTCTGGCCTCTCTATCTTTATCTCCCAGTTGTTCAACCTGTGCTGTACCTCTAATGATCTCATTCCTAATCTTATCCATCCTTGTTATTCCTAAAGGCTCCCACAGACTCGGGCGGACTGTGAGCCATGTGTAAACTGCACGCACTGTTCGCAGATGGTTGAGACTTAATACTCAAGTGTACACCCTGACCAGCTGCAGCCCAGCTCCGCAGGCAAGGGGCGTTTACCTTCAGGACAAATTGAGTTTGTCAACTGGTCATTTGCTGACATGCCTACTGGAGTGATTGACAAATCGCAAAAAAAAATAACGAGAGCAGGCAGCAAGCGGCAGTGATGTTCTGTGTTTATATGTTGTTAATAAAAAGTTCTAAAAAAAAAATACAGGGAGCACTGGCCCTGAAGCCTACACATCAGACCGGACCATCGGGAAATCTCCAGACCCTCCGGCAGCTACACTGGGCCTGAAATTAATTCTCTCATGACAAATTCCTTCATTTCTCACAATTTCAGTTATGTCATTAACGGACGAGGAGGAAGAGATTGCTTGCCTCTTGGCAAAAAAAAAAAAAAAGAAGAAAAAGGCCATTAAACCGATCAGGGATGAAGAAGGGGAATTTAATACATTATGGAATATCTTACAAAAAGATTTGAAGCTCTCGACCTTGACCTCTCTAAGGGTGCATTCACACCAGCCCTGTTTAGTCCGCTTAATCAAACTCTAGCTCGTTTTTCTAGAAAGTCCGGTTCGTTTAGGGAGGTGTGAACGCGCCATCAAACTATGTCACGGAACAAAAAGGCGAACTCTGGCCCAGGCTAAAACCTAGGTCTCGGTCCGGTAGAAGCGAACTCCAGCACGGTTCGAGTACAGGGTGAATGTAAACAGACCGAGCCCCGCTCCACAGGGTAAACAAACACGCATTTCTCTGATCTTATATGGAGCCGTCAGCTGCCTTGTGTGAAAAACAATATTCTCCATGGTCTTCTGTCTCATCTTCTGCTCATGCTAAGTCAATTTTTGAAAAATGACAAAATGACTTAAAACTGCTAAAACTTGATGTCACTTCGTTTTTGTTTTTATTTACAGAAGAAGAAGTGTCTTCAGAGGTTTTTGTGTCGTTTCTTTCAGTAGTTCTTAGTGCAGCGCCCCCACAGGCGAGCGGGGGAACAGGTTGGTTCAACAGGTTGGCTCGACTGCACAGTGCAGTGTGAATGCAAACTCAGCAGCTCAAATGTAAACAAAATGTTATGAATATTGGTCCCGAACCGAGTCTACCGGACTATCAGGTGTGAAAACGACCTAAGTGGCTTTAAGAATCTGTTGGACTCCTGGCAGGGACCAATGCAGACATGTTCCTGTTTTTAGTTTTCTACATTTGCCTTAGAATCTAGTTATTTTTTGTTACTTTTCTTTTTTTAGCCATCCTATTTGTAAAAAAAAAAAATTCTGTATGACTTTTTATAACTGTTTATTGTTGTCACTGTTGTGCATTGTTGTCATCATTCTTTGTTCAAATCAGGTCTCTCTTGTAAATGAGTCTTCGAGGCTCAGTGGGATTTACCTGTCTAAATAAAGGTTGAATGAATGAAAAAACTTTGGTGTCACATACAAAACAGTCCGTTGCCGGGCAGTTTATTGTGCGACACGAGTACACGGTCGTAAAAATTTATCTTTGAGCGGACATGCCTTGCAGGCATCTGCTTCGAGTCTAATCTGGTATGCCCGGACCTCCACGGACTGAAGAACACTCGAGTCTGTGGGAGCATTAAGGAGAACCTCAACATTTTCATTTCTGCCACTTCCAGTTCTTTCTTCTGTCTTTTTGTCAATGCCACTGTCTCCAGACCATACAACATAACTGGTCTCACCATTGTCTTGTAAACTTTTCTTTTGACATTTGCTGACACCTTCTGTCACAAATAACTCCTGAAACTTTTCTCCATCCACTCCATCCTGCTTGGACACTCTTTTTCACCTCTTTACCACACTCCCCATTTTCCTGGACACTGAACCCCAAGTACTTGAAGTCCTGCACCTTTGTGACCTCGACTGGCTGTCATTCCTCTTCTTTCAAGTGCATACCTCCACCTCTCCAAGTTCTATTACACCTGTTCCCTGTTCTCATCACACATCAAAATGTCATCTACAAACATCATAGTCCACGGGGATTTCCTCCCACCTCTTGAACTGTGACTTCTGGATATGGGCCCCTGAAACAGAAAAAGCGAGTAAAGATAATGGATAGATGTTACACCATGTGATAATTTTGAGGTGTTTGAGCAATTTACTGTCATTTGTAGGACAAAAAGAAAAACAAACAAACCAAAATGATATGTGACAAATACCATTTGAACACAAGACTCTTTGGTTTTCAAATACTCTAAAGAAAATACATAAAGGGTGGTTTCCTTTAATTCCTATTTCGTCATCCCACATTTTGTCTCAGTTGCCATTCTATTTTTATTAAAAAATTGCCATGTAAGATGATATTTGTGCAAAAAGCAACCACTAAAGTTTAGGGATAATGTAAGACTACCCTCAAGTGGTGACCAAGAGAAAACAGGGCAGGTAATGCAGCAGGGTGAATGAAGCCAGGGTGAATGAAGGTGGGCACCAACTAGCCAGCCTTAACAGTAGCAGAAAAAAGGATTGGGTTGAGTTACCAGAACCATTCAGTATTTTCAGGTCTCTCTTGTCAATGAGTCCCCGTGACTCAATGGGACTAACCTGTATAAATAAAGGTTGAATTAATTAAGGAGATGAAACCACCACCACCACCCTGGGACCTGGGAGTTTCACCTAAGGCAATGTTTGTCTTTAAAAATCAGTGTCTTCGTTGACCCCAAAAAGACACAGGTTTATTTTACAACAGAAAATGTCATTCATTGCGTACAAAGGTTTCTTTAATGTCATTCATATGTGGTGCATGTGATGGAACAAAATTGTATACACAGGGTCCCAGTTACATCCAACAAAGTATAGACTGTAAAAGAAAAACAGTATCTAACAGATCTAAGATATGAACTAAGAAATACGCTAAACTAAGAATACACTGAGCACTAATAGTACAAAACAATACGCTGAACAACAGCAGCACGAACATGAGTCTTTGTGAGCAGATGAGTACGAATGAATACAGCACCATGAATAAATCAGCAGCAAATATCAACAATCAAGTGGCATCCCAGTGATTTTTTTTCACAGTGATAATCCTGATTAGAGATTTATGAGTCTAACAGCTTCAGGGTAGAAGTTGTTCCTCATTTTAGTCTAGTGGTTCTACACTTAATGTTCCTCAACCTCCTGTCTAAGGGGAAGTTGAGGAGTACTCACATTAAAAAAATCTCAGCATCACATTTGTGTTGCACTAAACACCAAAAAAAAAGGTTTTATTCAGACTCACAGCTTAAATCTGACCAGGTCAAAGATGAGGCCTGTACAATGGGGCCTGTTTGATGTCTGTTTGCGACACAACATTGTCTTTTGACATAAAAGGGCAAAAAGTCAAGCAATATTAATTAAGGATTCCCAGAAAGGCGAAGTTGCAGCTCGTCTGTAGCACCGGAGCAGTAATTAGATATAGCTCCTCCTGGTGCAGCCATTTCACAACAAACCTGGCCCATGGTTCCTATGACAATAACAAAATATTAAAATGGAGCTTGTTTATTAAAATTCAGTATTGCATTTAGCAGACAATACATATCGATAGGCAGTATTTCTTGGTACAAGCAATAGAGCTTAGCCAACCATGTGTTCCACAGCAACACACTCATTTAGTACAAAACATAGCATGTAAGATGATATTATGGAAGCGCCCAGATACAGGTACTGATCCAAGCAGAGTGTAACGGGACACCATGACAGAATGAATGTGATTTATTAAAATGGTCAAGGGGCACAGAGAAGCTACATAAACACACTGAGATAATATATTACCTGGCATCACAGCAGTCAGGTAAAGGGGCGTGTCCCCCACTTCTGGTCATTGTAGCGATACTTGCTGTCTTTAACTTGATCTAAGGTGCTCTGACTGATGAATGGCTGCCATCTGCATCGGGGATTGTCAGGCAGAAAGCAGACAAATGCTTATCTGAAACTTTTGTTAAAGTTAAAGTTATGTTAAACTTACAAATGCTTATCTTATCCTGGAACATTATTAATGGCAAGAAACAACTCATCTCGATCTGATTCTGAAAAATAATAGCATGCACTAAATGAATGTTTAAAGAAACCTTTAGGGGAACGAGACTTCCTTCTGACCGAGACAACAGAGAAGCTTGCACTTAGTCTGTTTTCAAATTTTCTTCATAGGGATTCTTAAAGCAAATGCAAACACTTATGTCTTCTTCGGTCAGTATGGCACATATTCACTCTGCCCTCTCATTAGCATGTGTCTTCAACATCTTCTTCCACCTTTCTACTATTTCTTTTTGATCTTTGATGAGCCTTAGCATGCTAACCTGTGTTCTCTTTCTGCTAATTTTGACCAAAATGGTCTCAGTTCCAGTTTAGAAAAACAGTTCAGTCCCATGAGAAATCGTCGTTTTTTTACTCTTGTGGATCTGCTGCAGTCGTTTACATCATTTTCTCAAGAATTTGTTAAGTTCATTTATAATTGTTTTAGTTTCTTCTAATGAAATGAAGATAAACTGAAACAAATAATCTAACAAAGTTAAGTCAGATCATGTGGACAGATTCAAAAACACCATGCATCAAGAAACAAATAATGTTTATCTACGAGTTTATCAGCTTTGACCTTCATTTTGGCTGTTTTTTTTTTTTTTAATAAACAAATGTCACAATTATCATAGTGCATTTTATCATTTTAGGGATTTTTGTTTGTATGTATTCATTTTCCCCCACTTCCGCTGATGGGCAGAGACACTGACAATGGATTTCCACTCAGTCTACCAAGAACAGTAGTAGCTGCTAAAAACTTTAAAAATAATAATGTAATGTGTAAATTTTGTCAATACATGAGATTTCCTAGAATTTTTTTGGACATGATAATCTTTTTTCCAGCTTTCTAAGCCTATGGCAGCAAAACAAGCTAACCCTAATTATAGGATTTATCAAAAAGGAAAGTCTTAAGCCCAGTCTTAAAACTGGATAATGTGTCAGCCTCATGGACAGAAATTAGAAGTTGGTTCCACAAGAGAGGAGCCTGATAACTGAAAGATCTTCCTCCCATTCTGCTTTTTCAAACTCTAGGAACCACAAGTAAGCCTTCAGTCTGAAAGCGAAGGACTCTGTTAGGAAAATATGGAACAATAAGATCTGTAATATAAGATGGAGCTAGGTTGTTGAGGGCTTTGTAGGTTGAAGTAAGATTTTGAATTTGATTCTGAATTTGACAGGTAGCCAAAGTGGAGAAGCTAAAACTGGAGAGATATGATCTCTCCTACTAACTACCATTTAGTAGGACTCTGGCAGCAGCATTTTGGATTACAGTAGTCCCTCGCTAATTGGTGGTTCATTTTTCGCGGACTCGCTCTATCACGGTTTTTCAAAGTAAGATTGGACATGACACACGATTAGCCGATTGATGGATGAGCTGCACAATTGGCATGGAATTTTTATTTAAAATAAATTATTTAGCACCTGCTGCACCTGTGTGCAGCCCACACTGCAGGATAAGCTTTCTCCTACAGCATATTAGGATGTCTGCTCTGCAGTGGAGAAGTGGGCCTGGCCGAGAGCGCTGGCAGGTGGCAGAAAGCAGCCGGAAGCAGAGAGCTGAAATCATGACATTCTGTGCTCTTTTAAAGTGTTTAGAGTATAGAAACATTGTTTAAAATACTAAAGGAGTGTGGGAAAGGTTTAAAATGCCTTTATATTTATTCATTATTTATATATATATATGCATGTGTACAGGTCCTTCTCAAAAAATTAGCATATTGTGATAAAGGTCATTATTTTCCATAATGTAATGATAAAAATGAAACTTTCATATATTTCAGATTCATTGCACACCAACTGAAATATTTCAGGTCTTTAATTGTTTTAATACTGATGATTATGGCATACAGCTCATGAAAACCCAAAATGCCTGTCCCAAAAAATTAGCATAT
>NC_056509.1:30386565-30391878 GCF_014905685.2 Nematolebias whitei
TATATATATATATGTATATATAATTTTTTGTGACTTCTGAACATGAAAGTAGCTTTTCCCCCCTAACCTCGTGCTAATGTGTGTCAATGTGGATTCTGCATGAGTAAGCATTAAAACTCTTGTTTCTGCTTCCTGAAAGATTTTGTCCTGTACCTCCGTTACTGCACAGCTTTTAAAATAGAACATTTTAATTATACATCAAAACGTGCTGCTCCATCAGGAGTTGTGTACTTTTGGGCGTGGTATACGCTGCAGAATGTTGACAAAGTTGAACCAAAAAAAAAAAAAAAAAATCAATGGTGGATTTCAACAGAAGAAAACCCTCTTTGCGCTCCAGTTCAGGCAAAGTTCACGGTAGAAGCATCCTTTGAGGTTTAAACAGCTCACAGGTAGTTGGACGTCACATTACCGGACCGGTATTAGGAAATCTGTCCTGGTGTTTGCACGACAGAAGTTGGGTGACTTTAGGGGATTTGACGTGCTCTTCTGGCAGCTGATCTTTTGAAAAAACTTTCGCAGACTAACTCCTCCTTCTCACACACATGCCGGTAATTTTTGATGTATATACAAATTATACATCGAAACATCGGGAGTTTTGTCTTTTTTTTATCCAGTGTGTATCTCATTGCTGTGTAGTTTTTGCTTAAATTCACCCTCAAAACCACAGTTCAGTCTTCCAACAGACATAGATTATGTTGAACTCAAAATGTCCTCAATAGTGGAAATGTCTTCAGCGTGTCCACCCTACAGTCCATCAGACACTGTAGAGAACTTAATTTATTTTATCTGTGACCACTAGAGTCTTCAAGAATTTGTGAGATCTGACTTAGTTTTTGCATAGAGACTGTTTATTGAAGGCTTATTTTGTGGGGGGAGTGGTGGTGCAGAGGTTAGAGAAGGTGAGCCTGTCATTGGAAGGTCGCATGCTTGACTCCCCAGAGTGACAACATCAACACGTGGGTGGAAAAGGTGAAGCATCCACACCTGTCTCCACCCTCATTTGCCCCACTCTGGGCCCTTGAGCAAGGCCCCTAACCCCCACCATCTGCGCCCCTGGGCGCCCTAGATAGCAGCTCTCTGCTCCACACAGAGGGCTGTGGTTGCATCAGGAAGGGCGTCCGGCGTAAAAATAATTGTTCATCGATTTGTAGACAAACATGAGTATTTTGAACTGGATTCGAAGGTGAACCGGTAACCAGTGCAGTGAGGCCAAAACTGGTGTAATGTGCTCTCTTTTGCCTGTACTGGTTAAAAATCGGTCTGCTGCATTCTGGACCAGTTGTAGTCGTGCAATGGAGCTCTACTAATCTTGGTTCTTTTTGCAAACCATGTATGTAAAATTGTAGGCGTCTTGTCTTCATTTAAATTACAGTAGTCCCTCGCTACTATCGTGGTTTTTCAAAATAAAAGTGGACATGACACACAATTGGCTGATTGATGGATGAGCCGCACAATCGGCATATAATTTTTATTTTAAAGGAATTATTTTAAATTATTTAGCACCTGCTGGTCATTTGTGTAGTCCATACTGAAGGATAAACTTCCTGCTGCAGCTGATCAGCTGTGCACTGTGCAGCAGAGAAGTGGGCGTGGCCAAGAGTGCCTGTAGGTGGCAAAGAGCAGAGGAGGCAGAGAGATGAAATCATGACATTCTGTACTTTTTAGAGAGTTTAGAAACATTGTTTAGAATATTGCAAGAGTGTGGGAAGGGTTTAAATGTATATATAAAACTAAAATAAACTACTACGTACTATTTGTACTACTATTACTACTTTGTGGATTTTCACTTGTCGTGTGTCTTCAGGTATGGATCCCCCGCAATAAACGAGGGGACTACTGTATTACAAAATCCACCAAAGTGCAGTCAGGTCATCTGGACGGTTTCTGTTTTTTAATTTTTTTGTTGAGACGTTTCGTCCTTCATCCAAAGGACTTCATCAGTCCGAGGAGCCATAACAAACCCACAAGCAGCACACCCACATAGTGGACCAACCAGTTTGATGGTGATAAGATGGTTTCTGGGGTCCGCCCTCTCCCCAATCAGCTCCTCTGAGGCAGCCATAGCCAAAGTGATTCAAAACATCAAAGTTCATGCTCATTAATCCAGGTAGAAATCATCAAAGTTCAGTCAGGTCATCTTGACGGTTTCTTTCTCTTTCTTTTTGAGACGTTTCGTCCTTCATCCAAAGGACTTCATCAGATTTTATACCTGGATTATTAAGCATGAACTTTGATTATTACAAAATGTTGATGTTTTGGGCAGCATCCTTCAAAATGTCTTCTAGAACTTTCTATAATTGGCAAAAATGCAGCTCTTTTTTTAAAATTATTAATTTACAATTCTCTCTGCACACGTTCCTTTTTCTTTCTGATCCCACATTCACTCGCTCCGCGTCTCTGTTTTACGTCTTCGCCCTACACCCCCCATATGCGGGTCCGTTTACACAGGGACATGGGTGGGAGAGTGTGCTCGTGTGCGTGTGTTTGAGAAGAAACGAGTGTGACAGGGTTTGAAAGGGAACACGTGTGCCCCGGAACATGTCAGTCCCCCCATCCACCCCCACAACCTCTTTTTTGCATTCTACCTTATCAGCTCCTCCTCCTTCACCCCCTCACTCCTTTAGGCCTCCTAAGTGCCACAGCTCTCAGTACCCACATCCCTCTGCTTCCTCTCATATAATCCCCTCGGTCGTTCGTCCACACCATTTTGTGGCCTGTCGTTCCTAAATATTGTCACTTGGTGCACGCGTGATCGCAGCCTTATCTGCAAGCCTTATTAGTTAGAAAGTTGTGTCTGTGTGCAGCGTTCTGACCGCATTAGATGGCTGTGTAGTTTGGCATTACTGCCGAGTCAGTGGTCTGCATGAAAACAACAACAACTGAGTGCATCACGCAGTTTGCTGCATGAAATGAAGAAATGTTAGCAGGTTAGTCAGTGGGTGTGGTTTCAGAAGCTGACAGACGAAAGAAGGACAAGGATCAAGGTTCTTCATTGTCGTTCGCATCACATGTGGCACACGAGGTGGAAGGAAATTGTGTACTCAAAGTCCCAGTTACACCCAAAAATAGCAAAAATATAAAGTATTAAAAAAGAAACAGTATACAAGGATCTAAGATATACGCTAAACAGTAATAATGTAATATAATACAGTGTATTAAAGAGCAGCCTGACCATGAGTCTGTTGTGAGCAGATGGGTATGAATACAGCAGCATGGACAATCAATTCAATTCAAAAACTTTAACTTTAAAACTACTTTATTAATCCCAGAGGGAAATTAAATGTAACTAATGCTGGTTTCATTAAAGCGTTGTTGTAGATCAGAGGTCTGCAACCTGCGGCTCTTTGGTCCCTCTGCAGCGGCTCTTTCAAGCTTTGACCAAAACTGACATAAAACTGAATTTTATTGGTTGTTCTAACAACTAAAAGGACTAGTTTTAGCAGTTTTCCTGTAATTTATTTTGCAAATATTTGAATACGAGAAACATTATAAGGAGTAAAACATACTCACTTTCACTTGACGCTTTATTTCTTCAAAGTAGGATGTGTAATTTTTCTACAATAAAAAAACAATCACATAAGAATGCATAGTTTATTGTTTTAGTTTTTAGAAACTGGGCAAAAACTATATTATTTTTTCCTTCTTTGCAAGAATCTCATTTTTTATTTTGTCTTAGAATGTAAAAATATCAACAAATGTTAAAAATCTTTAGATATTTTTAGTTTTATAAAATCACCCCTACTGTCTAGAAAAGTGACCTCCAACAAACTTAAAGTGGTCTGTGTGCCACCAGTTGAGAGTCCCAGTTGTAGCAGGTATTGTGGCTCCGGACACGTTTAATTTAGCGAACGAAGGAGCAGAAATGTCTCTTTTGATCGTAAAGGTTGCAGAACCCTGATCTAGATGCTGATGGCTGTGGGCAGGAAGGATCTCTTGTAGCGGTCTGTCCTACAACAGATCTGAAGAAGCCTCTGACTGAAGACACTCTGTTGTTGTATGACAGTCTGATGAAGAGGATGCTGAGGGTTGTCTATAATGTTCTTCATTTTATGAAGAATCCTTCTTTGTACAATCATCTCCAAAGGTTCTAGAGGAGTCCCCAGAACTGAGCCAGCCTTCTTTATGAGCTTGTTGATCTTTTTAAAGTCACTTGCTCTGGTGCTGCTCCCCCAGCAGATGATGGCAGAAGAGATAGCGCTCTCTACAACAGACTTATAGAAGATATGCAGCATCTTGCTGCAAACACTGAAGGACTTCAGCTTCCTCAAGAAGTACAGTCTGCTCTGTCCCTTCTTGTAGATGATTTCACTGTTGCATTTCCAGTCCAGTCTGTTGTCCAGGTGAACTCTAAGGTATTTATACTACTCCACCACCTCCACTTCTTCCTCCATGATGGAAAAAGAGTTGGACCTGTTCCTATTTCTCCTGAAATCTACAATCATCTCCTTTGTTTTGTTCACATTCATGATGAGATGATTGTTTCCACACCATGCCACAAAGTGGTCCACCAGTTCCCTGTACTCAGCTTCTTGTCCATCTCTGATACGCCCGACCACCACAGTCATCTGAATGTTTCTGCAGATGACAGGAGTCTGTTTTTGTACTGGAAATCTGAGGTGTACCGAGTGAAAAGGAATGGTGAGAGTGCAGTTGTTTTTATAAATAATAGTTTGATCTCCACCTGTGATGTCCAGTTGTCCTCTCTGTTCTTCTGCTTGAGCCTCAAACTCCACCGTGTAAAAAAACGGGCCCCAGCCAATGAAATGACAATAACCGTCATATGGCCTCTGTGCTTGCAGTGATAAGATGGGACAAAAAGCTCCTCTGTGTGAGTATGGGAGCAAGTAAGTCCACCCCAGGGTTACACACAGACACACAAACACACACAACTGCAGATCCCATCAGTGTGCAGGAAGCCGTTGTTCGAGTGGAATGTCGTGCAAAAAAGTCCCGACTTACGTAAGACCCTTGGCTGTGATCGGCCATACATTTGATTAATGGTGCCGAGCACAAACTCCAAACCTGGGTGTGAGGGGGGGACGTCTCAGGACACACAAAACACAGACATGTCTTTTTACTCTCATGTAAAATAAATAAATAAATTAACAGCAGACAAATGCACTTCGGCTCGCTTATGTAAGGATTTAGGACGCTGCCCGGGGAGGCTGCACAGATGCTCAGTTGTTCAAAACGGGACTGAAACGTACAGCCGGAGTGGTGAAGAAAATGGGAATGGAAAGCTGAGGAGAAATGCCTGTAGGTCCACACGCACACACACACACACACACACACACACACACACACACACACACA
>NC_056509.1:30391978-30394185 GCF_014905685.2 Nematolebias whitei
TGAAACAGATCAGCAGCAACATGAAACAGATCAGCAGCAACATGATATGGTTTTTCACAGTGATTATTCTAGTTAGAGATTCATGAGTCTAACAGCCTCAGGGTAGAAGCTGTTCCTCAGTCTAGCCCCACTCCCCTCCTTCCTGAGGGGAGTGGGGCAAAAAGTGTGTGTGCTGGGTGAGTGGGGTCCTTCATGATGCAGGTGGCCCTCTTCCTGCATCTGGAGGTGTAGATGTCTGTGATGGTGGAGAGGCTGATTCCGACAGATTTCTGTGCAGCCTTCACCACTCTCTGCAAAGCTTTTCTTTCTGCAGCCTCCATGCCACACATTGATGCTCGAGCACAGGATGCTCTCCACTGCACACCTGTAGAAGGAGGTGAGGACTGAGCTTCCCAGACCAGCTCATCTCAGCCGTCTGAGGAAGTAGAGTCTCTGATGAGCTTTCTTCATCAGGCTGGTGGTGTTGTTGCTCCAGCTGAGGTTGTCATTCATGTGTACACCCAAGTACTTGTAGCTGGAGACCACTTCCACTGCAGATCCTCTTAGGTTCAGGGGGGTGTAGATGTTTTTGTTCCTTCTGAAGTCCACAATCATCTCCTTTGTCTTCTTCACATTGATGTGAAGGTTATTCTCTTTGCACCAGCTCTCCAGGTGTTCCACCTCTTGCCTGTAGCTGGACTCATCATTGTTTGTGATGCATCCCACCACCGCTGTATCATCAACTTTATGTGATCTTCTTAGCATTTAACTCCAGTAAGAGCACTCCGATCTACCAACCAGTTCCTCTTCGATGTCCTCAGATCCAAACTGAAGTCCAGAGGGGATCGGGCTTTGCCGGTTGCTGCTCCAAAATTGTGGAACAGTTTGCCTGATCATTTAAAGACCGCTCAGACTGTTGGCTCTTAAATATTTGCTCAAGACTCACTTGTTCCCTGGCGTTTGATCCAAGCAGCATTTGAGAATTTAGAGCTGATTTTTCTTGTTGGATTTTTCTTGTTTCCTGAGTGTCACAAGATGTATTTTCTTGTTCTTCTTTCTTGTTTTCATTTTAATTTGACTAAATTGTAAAGCACTTTGGTCAAATTTTGTTGTTTTTATGTGCTATATAAACAAATTGACATGGACCAACATTAACTTCTTTCTTCTTGTCCGAGCCGATTCCACTCAGATACGTAAAACAGGCTAAGCTGGACAAAAAGCAGCACGTTTGCCCTGATAAAACTCAGAAAGATGAGTGGCTTGTAGATGTAGAGGAGAGGGGGGATTAAAGAGAATAAGGATGAGGGAGGTAGAAAATTTAGGGAACAGAAAAATTGTGAAAATGATGTCAAGATGAAGCAGAACAAGAAGAAAGTACAAGTGAAGAGCCGATGAAAGTTAAGATGTCAGCCTCTTTACACTTTATATGTCCCATAATACACCTTCAGTATAGCTACAGATGAATTTGGCCAGAGATCAAAGAGAATACAAAAATGAGACACAGAGCTGGTAATAAATTACACACACATTTCTCTGATGACATCATATTTTACATTTTCAAAGTAAGAGGGAAAGAACTACGGTAATATATAACATACAATATAAATTTCTACCCCTCATTAAAAAAAAACCCTCCCCATTCAGCCTGTTCTCAGAGCACCGCTTAAAAGTTTGCCTCTATGATTGTATGGAGGTGCATTAGTGCCTGGGCAGCCTTCACAGCTGCACCATCAGTGCAGAAATACATATATTTAAAGAACATTTGCTCCCATTCAGATTGTGTCTTTTCCAGGGAAGGCATTGCATATTTCAGCAAGACAATGTTAAACAGCCAAACCATAACACGGCTTAATAGAAGAGCTCAGCTGCTGAATTTTCCCTAAAAATTGAACAATTTCTTAAACATTTGATATGCTTATGTTGATCTGTTTTGAGTGAAGTATAAGTTTATGAGATTTGCTAATAATAAAACTCTGTTTTTATTACTTTTTTACACAAGGCCCCAACTTTTTCAGAGCTGGGGTTGTAACTTGGAGTGAGTAAAAACTGGACGTTTACTGTTTGGCCTCTTGTTTCTACAGAACCTGTGCAGTGTCTGGCTGTAAATACATGAGGTGGATGTTGGCCGGAGGTTTTGTCAGACAGACGCAGAAATGAGGAATGCAGCTGGTGCTTTTGGTAACACACACACACACATGCACACTTCAGTTCAGGCAACAAATAGTGAC